>NW_027493206.1:0-440667 GCF_021521415.1 Bidens hawaiensis
ATTATTTTTTTATGCAAAAGATTTACATAGCCTCAAAACAGTAGACTACTGCAAGTCCCGAATCTGGATCACTGCAGTTTCTTGACGCACTATCTTCTCGCGAATCAGAACACTCACGGGCTCGTGTATGACTGGGTAATCATTTTTCTGCCTTTCATTCGGAAAGATATATATGTAGACATACACAACTCTTAATGAGTTGTCTCTTTAAATCGAGAGGATTTAGTTAGTATCACTTCAACTTTTACGCACCATAAAAAGATACCATAACATACAATGACTGCTCTAAAGTCTTTTAGGCCTAATAACTTCACTAGTTAAGCACACAAAATTAGTTTGTCTATCACTTTCCAAGGTTGGATCAATTTTCATTTAAACATAGTAAAGAAACTTCTTACGAAGTTATAGAATTGAAAAATTATTTCATCTCCCCCAAAAAATTTAAACTCTATCGCCCCGATGAAATCAATGTCTTCAGGTAAACGGCTATCCGGAAGATCCAATGGATCATCTGGACCGACCACATATGAGTATGTGTCCTTCTAACTAAGTATGAACGACTATTTTTCAGCGAAAGAATAAAACCACATCATGAACCGCCCCGGTCACTTTCAGTCATCTGGTAATGGCTATCCTCATAATCTACTGGTAGAAGTAAGGACAAACACATCCGAAGATATGTCCTTCAAACTGAAGCAACCGACATAATTATAAGCGATAGTGATTTTTTTTAAGTAAAAACGAAAAACACGGTTACTCGGGATTGATCATCCCATTAAGCTCAACAAGGTTTTGAAAACGAGTTCTGTCAAACGCTTTAGTAAACAAATCAGCGAAATTATCTAACGAATCAACCTTTTCGAGCACTATTAATTTCTTCTCAGCAAAATCCCGTATAAAATGGTGACGAATGTCAATGTGTTTAGTTTTGCTATGCTTTACGGGATTTTTAGTTACTGAGATTGCAGCAGTGTTATCTACACAAATAAGAGTTTGAGTGAAATTCAGACCGTAATCGCGCAATTGCTGTTGTATCCAAAGAACCTGGGAGCAGCAGTTTGATGCTGCCATGTATTCTGCTTCACAGGTAGAAATGGCTACTGAGGTCTGCTTCTTGCATTGCCATGACACCAATCTTCCTCCCAGAAACTGGCATCCACCAGTTGTCGACTTCCGATTCTGATTGCATCCTCCATAGTCAGAATCCGTGTAAGCGATCAATTCCAAGTCTCCCCCTTTCGTGTGCCACAACCCTAGGTTAGGCTTGCCCTTGAGATACCGCAATATCCTTTTCACACCCTCATGTGAGATTCCATTGGGTTGGCCTGAAAACGAGCACAAAGACAAACTGCAAACATAATATCAGGTCTAGATGCAGTTAAATACATTAAAGAACCTATTATTGCCCGATATTGGGTGGGGTCCACGTCTGCATCACTGTCTGAAACAGCACCCAGTTTGTGATTGACGCAAACTGGAGTGTCAAATGGAGTGCTGTCCTCCATCTTGAAGCGTTTGAGAACGTCTTGGACATATTTAGTCTGATGGATGAACATCCCATCCTTCTTCTGATCAACCTGCAATCCTAGAAAGAAAGTTAATTCACCCATTGCACTCATTTCAAACCTCTTCTTCATGACTACTTCAAAATCCTGACACATGTCGACTTTTGATGCAGCAAAGATGATGTCGTCCACGTAGACTTGAACCAGAAAAAAGTCTCCCCCTTTTCTCTTAACAAACAGTGTGCTGTCGATCTTTCCTCGTTCAAACCCATTCTCATGCAAGTAATCAGATAAAGTTGCATACCAGGCACGAGGGGCTTGATGTAATCCGAATAGATCTTTACTTAGTTTGTACACGAGATCGGGAAAGTCTGGGTCAGGAAAACCTGGTGGCTGCTCAACGTACACAACCTCATCGACTTTACCGTTAAGAAACGCACTTTTCACGTCTAACTGGAACACCTTCATCTCATTGTGTGCAACAAATGCCAAAAACAATCGAATCGCTTCCAATCTTGCCACAGGAGCAAACACTTCATTGTAGTCGATCCCTTCTTGCTGATCGAACCCTTTAACGACCAGCCTCGCCTTGTTCCTGATAATTATACCTTTCTCATCTCTCTTACATTTGAAAACACATTTGGTGCCAATCGCATGCACATTCTTCGGTTTTGCAACCAATTTCCATACCTCCATCTTCTCGAACTGGGCTAACTCTTCTTGCATGGCTTCCACCCAGGAGCTGTCTTTTAGAGCCATTTGATAGTTCTTTGGTTCAATCTGGCTGATGAAGCAGGTGTACAAGCACTCATTAATGATACATGTTTCTTTGATGCTTGCGTAAACACAAGTGTGCTCATTCAAGCTTCGTCTTGTTTGTACACCGTCAGACAGATCACCTATCACGTTCTCCAAAGGGTGATTTTTGTGGACTCCAGTAGTCGGAACCGAACTGACTTGCAGATTGTCTTCCAGGTTCGAAGAGAGTTCATCAATGGGTGATTGTTGTTGAGAGTGAAAAGGGTTGTAAAATTCTTCTTCAATAGAGGCGGCAGGTGCATTAACGGCACTTGACGTAGAAGGTTGACTTTCATCGTGTCGTCGACGTAGCACAATGTTTTCTTCCTCGTCATACATGATCTGTGAGGCAATTCTCTCATCAACTACTGCAAAATCCAAATAAGGCACATTAAAAGATTTAAACAGTCTATCATAGTCAAAAGCTTCAACGGGTCCCGTGCTGGGCATTGGTGGTTTGTAACTTGTGATGTCGGAGTTACATACCACTTCAACCTTGCTGGTCGATAGATTAAAGACTCGTCTATTGGGTGTCCCAACAACATATCAGACTAAAATACCTTCGTCGGCTTTCTCACCAAATTTTTGAGGTTGCCTTTAATATCGTACATGGGGACCCGAATGGTTCGAGACCATTCAGGTTTGGCTTTCAACCATGCATAAGTTCATAACAAGTTTTATTTAGCCTTTTAACAGTTAAAACACGATTAAGGATATAACAGGCTGTTGCAACTGCTTCAGCCCAGACCACCACGGGAAGTTTAGCATCAGCCAGCATAGTTCTAGCTCCTTCAATTAGCGTCCTATTCTTCCTCTCAGCCACCCCATTTTGTTGCGGAGTGTACGGGGTGCTGTACTGGTGGTCTATCCCTTTCTGTAAGCAGAACATCTCCATCTGGTAGTTCTTGAACTCTGTCCCATTGTCACTCCTGATTAACTTAACCTTTCTCCCCACAACATTTTCAACCTTGGTTATCAGGTTAATAACAAACTGAACTGTCTCATCTTTTGTCTTCAGAAAGTATACCTAAGAGTATCGAGAATAATCATCAGTTATCACCAAGCAGTATGATGTTCCACCTAGACTCTTTACATTCACGGGACCGAAGAGATCCATGTGGAGTAAGTCTAGGGTGCTGACTATTGAATTAAACTTCTTGGGGAGATGAGGTTTCTTGTGTTGCTTTCCCTTCTTGCATGATAAGCATTGGTCTTCAAAGTTAAAATTTTTCAAGGAAACACCAAGCACCAGCCCATTCTTGACAATGTAGTTCATTTTTCAAAGATGTATATGCCCCATTCTTCGATGCCATAACTCGGACTCTGATTCAATTGCTTTTGACAGAAGACATGACTCATCTGTTGCCATCTCAGTCGACCTCATATCCATTACGTATGTGTTCTTTTCCCTTGGAGCCTTCATCACTATCCATGCCTCTTGTATCTTGAAGCCATGATACAGTACAATCGCTTCATTTTGGGTAAAGTGCACCGTGTACTCTTTGTCACAGATCTGAGATACACTAAACAATTTATGCTTTAACTCCTCAACGTAATTCACCTTTTCTAACTTCATTTTACCATTTGTCACAGTTCCAATCCCAGTAATTCTACCACCGCTCTCTCCAGCAAAACTTACTCTACCTCCTTGAACAGGTTTCCCTTTGTGTAACAAATTCTTGTTACCAGTCATGTGCCGGGAACAGCCACTATCCACAACCCAACATTTGTTTACACTCCTGTTCAACTGTTCCTGCACAGTTAACGAAAAGATTAAAATCTGAGGACCCAAGACCTAGTGGTCTTGGGTCGATTAAATCTGTTAAACGACATTCCGTATTTTGATTGCCCAAAGGCAGTTTGAGAGTGATTTCTGTAAGTTCTGAAAGGATACCTTCTTGAGAATTGACTATGAGGCCATCCAAACATTAGTGGATTAACTGAGTTATAATTGTTGGTTTGGTTGTTAACTGGGAAAAACTGAGATCGATTTCTTTGAAATCTTTGGTGAGTAAGCATTCTTACCATTATAGTAATTACTATTCGTTTTATTCTCAGTTTTCGGAGGCCTCATACCTCTGAATCTCTGATTCAGAGGACAATCTGCAATCAGGTGTCCTACTTGATTGCATCTGAAACAACTCCTGTGTTCAACTTTCGTCTCAACAGTTGTTTCAGATGTTGAGGTTGCATTACTATTCGTTTGTCTAACATATGGTGGGACAAACGGGTTTAGGGGAGAGTTCTTTTCAGTTGGCTTATATTCCTCCCCACGTTTTAGTAACACTACCTCTTTTTTATCTCACTAGATTCGGATGTCTTGTCCGAATTTGATGAGACAGAACTAGGAACAGAAATCTTAACATTCGAAACAGGCTTACATGTTTCGCTTTTACTAACTTCAGATTCTTTAATCGAAACTTTGACAGGAACTATCTGACTAATCTCAACATCAACAGATTTCTGATTACTAGGATCATACGTATAGTTATGGTTATATGGTGGTGGAACTTCAGAAAATCCAATTCCCCCTTTGTTAACTGGGGAACGTTGAACACTTACGATGTGATCAAGCATTGCTGAGGAATTTCTAAACTGTTCAATTTTTCTGTTTAATTCCACCACTTTTACCTGGTAATCAGCTACCTGTTTATCCCTTTCAGCAATTAGTTTGGTTTTTTCTTCTAACACTTCATAACTAAGATCAATTACTTGTATTTTATCAGCTAGACTGGCTTTAAGACTTCTGATATCTTTTTCACTAGCTTTTATTTTTACGGAGTAACTGTTTTCTCTAGTTTTAGTGTAATGATGATCTTCTTTTAATGTTTTAAATTGAGCGTCCAAACTAACAAACCGATCAGTTACTGTTTTCAATTGTTCAGACATATTTTCACATTGCATACAATGAAGTTCAGAACTTACCTCAGAGAGCTGATCGTTCACTTCTGCCATATAAGCTTGATTTTCTCCCGTCTCTTTCTCACTTCCTGGAGTTTCGATGTTCACCAAATTTGCCTGTTCGAAGACTTCCTCAACTTGTAGATTCCAGTTGTACCCACCATTGTGTCTAGATACCATAGCCCTATTCTCACTACCTCCCCCATTCTGTTGTGCCGGCCTGTTCTGACTACGTTCGACTATTTCTTTTGTACATTCCTTAGCAAAGTGACCATTCTGTTGAAAGTTATAACATCGAACCTTTGACTTATCAAAACCTGGTCTTTCGCCAATGAACTTTCTACCTGTTTTCTTCATGAATCATTTAACCCGTCTTACTATCATAGCCATCTGCCACTGCAGGTCCATCTCTTCTAGATCATCAGCATCAATTTGATCATAGTCTTCATCCAAAGTTGCGGGATCCACTATTTTACCTTTGATGTAATTCTCATAAGATGCAATGAAAGATGCATAGAGAGCAAACTGCTGTTCAGCTGAATTAATACTCATGGGCATTTGTGAGTAATTGTAGGTCGGAACATTTGAGGGTACATTACCAGTTGTTGATTGAGGTTTTGAAGAACTACTACCTCCAGCTACGAAGCATACGTCGCCATCCATATTGAGAATCACATGACCATCTCGAGTTGAGTTGGTGTTTGATTCTCCCTTTGTGTAGTAGGCAGACGATTCTGATTTTGAACTTGCACTTGGAGAGACCTTTGCACCATACATTCCCGGATCCTGAACCTGATCAGTCGGTCTCTCCTTTCGAACCATGTTGAGCTCAAAATTTCGTAACTTATTGACTGTTGTTTCAAGATCAATATTAGCAAATTCTTTATCCTCTCTCATTAAAACCGTATACATTTCCCATTTCGGTGGAGGAGCATCAAGAAGTTTCTCTACTATCTCCTCTTCTATGTATACAATGGAGTAATTGCTGAGTTCGGTCATCAAGTGATAATATCTGGTGATGATATCGTCAAGTGATTCATTTTTCAGATACTTGAATACAGAGAATTGGGTTTTTAGTAGCTTTGTTTTGGAAGCACGTATTCCCACATTACCCTCATATCGATTTTCAAGTGCTTCCCATAGCTCTCTAGCAGTTTTGTACTTCTTGAATGTATGAAGAATCTCTTGTGGAAGAGCCATTATTATTGCAGCATGAGCTTTACTTTCTGTCTCATACATCTTCTTTTCTTCCTCTTCCATCTTATTGTACTTCTTAATCTGTTCACGACCCTCAAACAAGGCCGTTGGTGGAATGTATCCATCTTGTATGCACACCCACATCTTAGCATCTTGATATTTAACATACTTTTCAAACCGATCTTTCCAAGCAACGAAATCGGTATCCTTAAGCATTTTCGGAGCCTTAGTTGCTGAACCGGCCTCAACTTCCATTTTCACCAGTTCCGTAATGTTTATCGAAGTCATCGCTGAAAGAAACACGACTTGAAAACACACAAAATATTTTTTTTTTAATTTGAACAGTGATCAGTAGGCGAAGTTATGCTTAACTTCGCTTAAGCTTAACTTCGCTGAAACTCTTAACTTCGCTTGATGACAACTTCGCTTGATGACAACTTCGCTTGATGACAATTTCGCTTGATGACAACTTCGCTTGGTTGATAACTTCGCTTGGTTGATAACTTCGCTTAAACTTATAACTTCGCCGTAACACTACGAACAGTGACGGCAACTTCGCCTGATGAACACAAGGTTTTTGCAGTTTTTAATTTGACGTATTGTGAGGTATGCGAAGGTGTAATGGGTTATATTTGATAGTGGGAGATGGGTAGGACACAAAAACTCGGTATTTCAACGTAAACTCGTCGCGTGAATAGTCGAACGGAACGATTTCTACACTCGTGTGATAATCCCGAACCACACAATCACGAGCAAATGCCCTGATACCAATTGAAGGTTCCCAGCCGGATCTACACGGAAGTATCTCGTTCTACGTAGGTGCGGAATCCCTACGTAAGACGATACGAGCGTTAGATGCGATATACGTTAAAACCAAGCACAAATACACGTTATAATACTCAAAAGACACGTTGTATTGCAACCCTTCAACACATGATGTTCAATCACAATTACACGTACTGGAAATCACTTTTTCATACAACCCGTGACATATGTATATATATATGTTACGACAACTTCGCCTAACAGACTAGGCGAAGTTGTCAATAACTTCGCTTGTCCACAACTTCGCTTATATCAGGCGAACTTGTGAGACAACCTATCTAAACCAAAACAAACTAACACGATTACAGACACAAACATAACACTAGATACTGAACTACTGACATCATGTACCAACAAAAACAACTTCACTGTTGTCGGAAAACGCCTTCACCATCGCCGGAAAACCAAGCAGTCTGCCAGAAAACTAAACAGTCAGCCGGAATGCGAACCATATCTCTCATAACTAGATCATACTAACTCGAACTCAAGAAATTAATAAATCCACGCGACTGCGTTGCTGAGAACTATTACCCTGAATCAGCACCGCCACCGTCTTCGATTGAAACTTTTGTCGGTTATGCAAACAGTGGCTGGATTTGTTGGTTCCTTCGCCGAAATCTTGTGTTTATCGAACCCTTCCTCATCCAAAAATCCCCATTCCTCAATACCACCAATTAAAGACCAAGTAATGATCCAAACACAAAATACAAACCTGGAATTGAACTAGGGCAGCCTTCGGTTTTGACCTTAACAAAGAATATGATCGATTATGGAGCAATACGAACTGATTATGGATGAAAAAGATGTTCCAAACCATAATACTAACCTATTATGAGATTATTCAGGGCTTGAATTGGCTGGAAAAAAACAAGAAAATAGATGGGAGGGTCGCACTTAAATCCCGATCGCAATAGGGTATGGGATGGCTGCTTTATTTTATCTTTTTTTTGGTTTTACACAAATGGTCCCTCTATTTGCAAGGTGTGTTAACTTGTTCCCAAAGCTAGGAAATCTCACTTCTAAAATCTACCACAAGGCCCCTCAACTAGGAAATGAGATCAATCAATCATACCCAGTGGAGTCCCACCAATAGCTAAGCTATAAGTAGGGTTTGGGAAGGGTGGGATGTAGGCACACCGTAGCTCTATCCAATGGGATAGAGAGGTGGCTTTCAGAGAGACCCTTAGCTCTTGACTACATATGTATGCAGCAATATAAAAGAAAATCAAAATTCAACTATAGTATAATTGATAGTAGCACGTAGTAAAAAAGATAATACTATATATATATATATATGAAAAGAAAATATCATAATGGTGTGTGACCAAGAATAAGGTAAATAGAGGCCCCTAAGGTATTCATTTCTCCCTAAAAATCCTTAACTTTAATTCTCTTTCTCCCAGAATTCCTATCCCTAACCATGTCCTCTGAGAGATTTAGGTCTATCAAATCATGCCTAATCCTCTCATCCCACGTCAATTTAGGTCGTCCTCTACCCCTCCTCCCCTCTATAGTAATGTTTTCTATGGATCTAACCGGGTTCGTCTTCTGTCTTTTCTTCACATGTCCAAACCTTGTCAATCTACACTCTCTTATCTTGTCTGATATGTTAGCTACCCCTAATCTCTCTCGAAACACAACATTTCTTATTCGGTCTAACCATGTGTGCCCACACATCCAGCATAGCATTCTCATCTCTGCTACCTCCATCTTCCACACTTGTGCCTTCTTGATGGCCCAACAATTTGTTCCATATAGCATTGCAGGTCTAACTGCTACCCTATAAAATTTTCCCTTTAGTTTAGTTGGGAAACTCTTGTCTCATAATATACCTGTGGCTGGTTTCCATCTACACCATCCTACCAGAACTCGATGGGTCACATCACTGTCTAATTCCCCATCGCTCTGAACAAATGATCCTAGATACTTAAACTTCGTTACCTGCGGAACCACTTGCCCTTCAATGGTGATCTGGGCGTCCTCATTGTCATTTACTCTACCAAAATCACAGTGGAGGTACTCCGTCTTAGAGCGACTAATCCGTAGACCTTTTGTCTCTAAGGTTTTTCACCACTCCTCTAGCCTCCTGTTTAGGTCTTGTTTTCTCTTAGCAATTAACACAATATCGTCTGCAAACATCATGCACCACGGGAGCTTCCCCTAAATCGACTTTGACAACTCATCCAAGACTACTACAAAAAGAAACGGCCTCAAAGCTGACCCCTGGTGAAGGCCTACCTCTACGGGGTAGAAACCAGTATCCCCCACGGGCACACGGACGCTTGTTGCACTCCTGGTATACATATCCATAATTATCTCTAAATATTTCCTCGGGACTCCTCTACCCTCCAAGCACTCCCAGAGCACTTGTCGTGGCACACTATCGTAGGCCTTTTCTAGGTAAATAAACACCATATGCAGGTCACGCTTCTTCTCCCTATACATTTCCATCAATCTTCTTAAAAGGTGTATAGCCTCTATGGTGGAACGCCGCGCCATGAAGCCAATTAGTTCACCATTACCTGAGTTTCCCGTCTAAGTCTAAGACACGCTCAACAAATTATGCTTCAACTCCTCAACAAAATTCACCTTCTCTAACTTCATTTTACCATTTGTCACAGTTCCAATACCAGTAATTCTACCTCCGCTCTCTCTAGCAAAACTTACCCTACCTCCTTGAACAGGTTTCCATTCGTGTAACAAATTCTTGTTACCAGTCATGTGCCAGGAACATCCGCTATCCACAACCCACAGATTGTTTACAGCCCTATTCAACTGTTCCTGCACAATTAAAGAAAAGGATTAAAATCTGGGGACCCAAGACCTACTGGTCTTGGGTCGATTAAATCTGTTAAACTGCATCCCGTACTTTGGTCATCCAAAGTCAGTTTGATAATGACTTCTGTAAGTTATGAAAGGATACCTTCTTGGAGATTGACTATGAGGCCATCTAAACCTTCGTGACTTAAATGAATTGTAACCAGTGGTTTGGTTGTTAACAAGGAAAAACTGAGATTGACATCTTTGAAATCTTGGTTTAGTCCAATGTCTGAACATTGGTGAATTTTCATTCTGTCTTTTATAATAATTACTGTTTGGTTTATTCTCAGTTTTCGGAGGCCTCATACCTCTGAATCTCTGATCTAGAGGGCAATCAGCAATCAGGTGTCCTATTTGATTACATTTGAAACAACTCCTGTGTTCAACTTTCGTCTCAACAGTTGTTTCAGATGTTGAGGTTGCATTACTGCCCGTTTGTCTAACATATGGTGGGACATACGGGTTTAGTGGAGAATTCTTTTCAGTTGGTTTATAGTCCTCTCCACGTTTTAGTAACACTACCTCTTCTTTTGTCTCACTAGACTCGGATGTCTTGTCCGAATTTGATGAGACAGAACTAGGAACAGAAATCTTAACATTCGAAATAGGCTTACTCGTTTCGTTTTTACTAACTTCTGGATCTTTAATCGTAACCTTAACAGGAACTGTCTGACCAATTTCAACATCAACAGATTTCTGATTACTAGGATCATACGTATAGTTATGGTTATATGGTGGTGGAACTTCAGAATATCCAATTCCCCCTTTTTTAACTGAGGAACGTTGAACACTTACGATGTGATCAAGCATTGCTGAGGAGTTTCTAAATTGTTAAATTTTTCTGTTTAATTCCACCACTTTTACCTGGTAATCAGCTATCTGTTTATCCCTATCAGCAATTAACTTGGTTTTTTCTTCTAACATTTCGTAACTAAGATCAATTACTTGTATTTTTTCAGCAAGACTGGCTTTAAGACTTCTGATATCTTTTTCACTAGCTTTTATTTTTACCGAGTAACTGTTTTTTCTAGTTTTAGTGTAATGATGATCTTCTTTTAATGTTTTAAATTGAGCGTCCAAACTAACAAACTGATCAGTTATTGTTTTCAATTGTTCAGACAGATTTTCACATTTCGTACAAGGGAGTTCACAACTTACCTCAGAAAGCTGATCGTTCACTTCTGCCATGTAAGCTTGATTTTCTCCAGTCACTTTCTCACTTCCTGCAGTTTCGATGTTCACCAAATTTGCCTGTTCGAAGTCTTCCTCAACCTGTAGATTCCAGTTATACCCACTATTGTGTCTAGATACCATAGCCTTATTTTTACTAACTCCACCACTCTGTTGTGCAGGCCTGTTTTGACTGCGTTCAACTCTTTCATTTGTACATTCTCTTGCAAAATGACCATTCTGTTGGCAGTTATAACATCTAACCTTTGATTTATCAAACCCTGGTCTTTCGCCAATGAACTTTCTACCTGTTTTCTTCATGAACCTTTTAACCCTTCTTACTATCATTGCCATCTGCCACTGCAGAAACATCTCTTCTAGATCATCAGCATCAATCTGATCATAGTCTTCATCCAAAGTTGCGGGATCGACTATTTTACCTTTGATGTAGTTTTCGTAAGAAGCAATGAAAGATGCATAGAGAGCAAACTGCTGTTTAGCTGATTTAACACTCATGGGCATCTGAGAGTAGTTGTTGGTCGGAATATTTGAAGGAAAACTACCAGTTGTGGCTTGAGATTTTGAAGACTTACTTCTTCCAGCTACAAAACATACATCACCATCCATGTTAAGAGTCACATGACCATCTTGAGTTGAATTTGAGCTTGAGTCTCCCTTTGAGTGATAGGCAGTTAATTCTGATCTTGAAGTTGAACTTGAACTAACTTTTGCACCATACATTCCCGGATCCTGAACCTGATCAGTTGGTGTCTCTTTCCGAACCATGTTAAGTTCAAAAGTTCGTAATTTATTGACTGCCGTTTCTAAGTCAAAATCGGCAAACTCTTTATCTTCTCTCATCAACACAGTGTACATTTCCCATTTCGGTGGAAGAGCATCAAGAAGTTTCTCTACTATCTCTTCTTCTTTGTAAACAATGGAATAATTGCTGAGTTCGGTCATCAGGTGATAATATCTTGTGATGATATCATCAATTGATTCATTTTTCAGATATTTAAACACCGAGAATTGTGTTTTTAGTAGCTTAATTTTGGATGCACGTATTCCCACATTACCTTCTTATCGGTTTTCCAATGCTTCCCATAGCTCTCTAGCGGTTTTGTATTTCCTGAAAGTGTGAAGAATCTCTTGTGGAAGAGCCATGGTGATAGCCGCATGAGCTTTACTCTCTGCCTCATACATTTTTCTCTCCTCCTCATCCATCTTACCGTATTTCTTTATTTGATCACGACCCTCTAATAGGGCCGTTGGTGGAATGTATCCATCTTGAATGCACACCCACATCTTAGCATCTTGATATTTAACATACTGCTCAAACCGATCTTTCCAAGCCACGAAATCGGTACCCTTAAGCATTTTCGGAGCCTTAGTAGCTGAACCTGCTTCCACCTCCATCTTCACCAGTTCCGTAATGTTTATAGAAGTCATCTTTGAAAGAAATACGGCTCGAACACACAAAGAAACTCAATAATAATTTTTTTTTAATTCTGAACAGTACCAGTAGGCGAAGTTAATGATAACTTCGCTTAAATCTTAACTTCGCTTGGTGACAACTTCTCTTAAGTTAAGCGAACTTGTGAGGTAGGCGAAGTTAATGATAACTTCGCTTAAACTTATATCTTCGCCTAAACCCTACAAACAGTGGCGGCAACTTCTCCTGATGAACACAAGGTTTTTGCAGGTTTGATTTTGACGAATTGCGAGGTATTCGAAGGTGCAATGGGTTGCTTTTGATGGAGGAAGGTGAGTAGGACACAATAAACTCGTCCCGCGAATAGTCGAACGGAATGATTTCTACACCCGTGTGATAATCCCGAACCACACAATCATGAGCAAATGCTCTGATACCAGATGTAGGTTCCCAGTCGGATCTATACGGAAATATCTCGTTCTACGTAGGTGCGGAATCCCTACGTAAGACGATACGAGCGTAGAAGCGATATACGTTAAACACAAGCAAACACACGTTACAATGCGCAAAAGACACGTTATATTGCAACTAATAACACGTGATATCTCAATCACCAATTACACGTACTGAATTGTTACCTACAAAATAAGCCGTAACCTAGCTTATATGGTTATCGACAACATCGCCTAACAAGCTAGGCGAAGTTGTTGATAACTTCGCTTGTTCCACAAGTTCGCTTATACTAGGCGAACTTGTGAGACAAGTTAACTAAAACATCAATACAAATCAAACTAACACGATTACAGACACTAGCTATTAAACTACTGACATCATGCACCAACAGTTTTGATCAAAATAAAGTATTTATGCAAAATTCATTGTAGAATTCATTTTATCACTTAATTTTGACATAAAACACATTTTAACATAAACAGTTGTAACATAATCAAATCATAATCAAACTTAATATTATCAGGACAAGTAGACAGTACTGTCATTCAAAGTCTAACCTATCTTAATAACATCAGAAGATCAGATAAAGCACATATTCAAGCAATTAAGCAATGATGTCAGATAAGCTTACTCTAACAATTAAATCTTAACAGAGACACTTATACTAACATCACAAATGTACAACAACTAATAATCAAACAAGCATATCAATCAGATTAATCATGTCAAAACTATGCAATCATCATCAGTTAAAGCACATATCAGTTTAAATATTCAGTAGCATAATCAGTAACATACTCAAGCATATTCACATAACATTCAATTTGTGAAACCTCTAAATAAAATAATCAGTTAGCACATAGAGGTACACAACCAGGCATACGTCCTTTATCAGATTTCATCAGAGTTGGTCATTCCCAGGGCTTTCAAAAGAAAGTTGAACCTGGTTCTATCAAGTGGTTTGGTGAATAGGTCAGTCAAATTGTCACTTGTATCAACTCTTTGCATTTCAATCAAACCTTTTTCACTGCAATCCCTGATGAAGTGATGTCTGATTTCAATGTGCTTAGTTTTAGAATGTTGAACTGGATGCTTAACAGTAAAATATGCCGCAGTATTATCAACAAGAATAGGGGTGTTCAGAAAATTCAAACCATAGTCCAACATCTGATTTTGAATCCATAGAACTTGTGCACAGCAGGCAAATGCAGCAACATATTCAGCTTCTGCAGTAGAAATTGAGACTATAGTCTGCTTTTTGCATTGCCATGACACTAGCCTTTCACCCAAAAATTGACATTCTCCTGAGGTTGACTTTCTACTCATGTTACATCCATCATAATCACTGTCTGTATATGCAATCAGATCAAAGATTGGTTCTTTGGATACCATATTCCTAAGTCTGGTCTTCCCTTTAAATATCTGAATATTCTCTTAACAGCATTCATGTGGGAGACTTTTGGACTTGATTGAAATCTTTCACACACACATACAGCAAACATGATAACTGGTCTTTTTGCAGTCAGATACATCAGAGATCCAATTTTGGCTCTATAATCATGTTCATCAACAGGCTCCCCCTTTTCATCTGCAATCATCTTTTTTTTGGTGTCCATTGGAGTTGAAGCAGTCTTGTACTCATGACAGTTGAACTTGTTCAAGATGTCCTACACATATTTGTTTTGGTGAATGAAGATCCCTTCAGCTTTCTGTTGAACTTGCAATCCAAGAAAGAATTTCATTTCTCCCATAGAACTCATGTTGTATTTGGACTTCATTACCCCTTCAAACTCCATGCACATTTGTTCATTTGTAGATCCAAAGATGATGTCATCCACATACACTTGTAACAGAAGTAAGTCTGATCCCTTTCTTTTGTAGAACAGTGTCTTGTCAATGGCTCCTCTTGTAAAACCATTTTCAAGAAGATGATTTGACAGCTCATCATACCATGCTTTAGGAGCCTGATGCAATCCATAAAGGGCTTTGTTTAGCTTATACACCCTGTTGGGATACATTGGATCCTCAAAACCTGGAGGTTGAGCTACATACACCTCTTCATCAATCTTTCCATTTAGAAATGCAGACTTAACATCAAGCTGGAACACTTTAATCTTCTTTGAGGCAGCATATGCAAGAAAAATCCTGATAGCTTCAAGTCTTGCAACAGTAGCAAAAACTTCCTCAAAGTCTATTCCTTCTTCTTGAAGACATCCTAGTTCTACAAGTCTAGCTTTATTCTTATTCACCAAACCCCTTTCATATCTTTTGTTTCTAAAAACCCATTTGGTTCTTATTGCATATCTGTCTATTGGCCTATCAACAAGATCCCATACATGTAGGTCTCTGAACTGTGCCAGTTCCTCTTGCATTGCTTCTACCCAACTATTGTCTTTTAGTGCTTGAGCAATGTTCTTTGGCTCTATTTGGGATAGAAAGCAGGAGTAAAGACAGATGTTTGCAATTTCAGAATGACTTCTTCTAACTCTTTCATGCAAATCTCCAATGATGTTTTCTGAAGGATGATTCTTTTCCACATAAGGAGTTTGTATAATCATATTTGTAGACAAATTTGTGTTGAGATTTGTTTCATTGAGCTCTGGTTCTTCAATGATTAAATCAGTTTCTGCATCATGAAATTCTAGTGCTTCATCATTATGTTGTCCTGAAGTAGATGCACCATTGTTTTCTAAGTTTAATCTTTGAAATAGATCTTGAAATCTTGCTGTAGATGCAGCTTCTTCTCCACTTACTTGGTTCCTTGTGTCATCCTCATTCTGAACTTGATCATTTTGTACATCTTTATTATCTTGATTGTTCTCAGTATGATCATGTTCAGGAATGTGATTGTTTTCTTGATCTTGTTCACCAATGTCAAATGAGGAACTCTTCACAAAAGTATACTCCTTTTCTTTTCTAGCAACCTTTTTCCTAATTCTTCTAAGTCTAGTGGTTTCTTCTTTTTCTCTTCAATTTCACTGGTCTTGTAGAATGAGTCATCAAAGTCTTCAGGATAAATCTTGAAAGACCTTATTAGCTTTTCATGATCAAACAGCCATGCTGCACCATCAACTGTATTGAATTGATTCTCATTAAAGATGATGTCAGATGATTCTATGACACTCAAATGGTCTTTCACATAAACTCTGTAAGCTTTTGAGTGTGTAGAATATCCAACAAAGAAACAATCCAGGGATTTTGTTTGAAACTTGTTTAAATAGTCCCTTGTGTTCAGAAGAAAACATTTGCATCCAAAGGGCTTGAAAAACTTAATGTAAGGCTTTCTGTTGTGAAATATTTCATATGGAGTTTTGTTATGCCTTTTGTTGACTTGTACCCTGTTCTGAACATAGCAGGCTGTATTTATGGCTTCAGCCCAAAAGGTGACAGGCAGATTAGCATCTGCTAACATGTTTCTTGCAACTTCAATTAAAGTTCTATTTCTTCTTTCTGCAACACCATTTTGTTCAGGAGTTCTAGGAGCTGAGAATTGTTGTTGTATTCCTTTTACTTCACAAAATTCTTGCATAACTCCATTTTTGAACTCAGTGCCATTGTCA
This sequence comes from Bidens hawaiensis, assembly GCF_021521415.1. Taxonomy (NCBI): domain Eukaryota; kingdom Viridiplantae; phylum Streptophyta; class Magnoliopsida; order Asterales; family Asteraceae; genus Bidens; species Bidens hawaiensis. Next base: position 16,662 of record NW_027493206.1, read on the forward strand.
CTTCTCATCATCTTGACTTTCTTATTCAATTTGTTCTCAATCATTGTTACACAACCTTTAATCAACTGAGCAGTCTCATCCTTGATACTTAGGAAATAAACCCAAGTGTACCTTGAACAGTCATCAATGATCACAAGACAATATATTTTCTTCCCTATACTTGGCACACTCACAGGACCAAAGAGATCCATGTGAAGTAATTCAAGTACTTGATCAATTGAGTTGATGAGCTTTGGCTTATGAGTAGATTTGTGTTGCTTTCCTTTTTGGCATGAACTACAATGATCTTTCAATTTGAAATCTATTGTAGGTAAGCCTATGACATGCTCACCTTTGATAAGTGTATTCATGTTCTTTAAGTTCACATGACAAAGTTTCCTATGCCACAATTTTGATTCATTTTCAGTGGCTTTGGAAACAAAACATGCACCTCCTCTTAAGATAGCTTCTTTCATATTCAATTTATACAAGTTACCATTTCTTGGTGCCATCATCATAATCATTTCAGGTGGAATCACAAACTCAGGCTTCAAGATGAAACAGTGGGAATCATCAAAACTGAATTTGTGTCCCTTATCACACATTTGTGATATACTCAGTAGATTGTATTGAAGACCTTCAACATGAAATACATTATCAAATGAGACTTTCCCATTTGTTAAGATTCCTTTTCCAACAATCTTTCCACCATTTTCATCACTCCCAAAAGCTACAGGACCTTCATACTTTTCTTCATAATTGACAAGAGACCTCTTGTCACAAGTCATGTGCCTAGAACAACCACTATCCATGTACCATATGTCATTCAGAAGAGTTGACTGTTCCTGCACATACAAAGAAAGTTTGATTAGTTGAGTGATGATGTGCAAGTCTTATCAACTTGCAGCTCATCAGATTTAGTTTCAGACACAGCTTGGGAAGTGAGTGTTGTTGGTTCAGGATCTTCATGAGTGAGTTCTAGATTGTCTGAATTGTCTGTTTCATAACCACACTCTCTTGGGGTTTTAACTAGTGAGGTTGAGTTCTGATACTCAGCTGAGTTAGAGGCATAATCCTTTATCACATAGTCCTTCTTTTCAGAGTAGTCTCTCACATCAGGAACCTGCTCAGCCTTTGTTTCTGTTTTAAGTTTCCAAAGAAAACCTTGTGGTTCATATCCATGCTTCATCAGAAACTTTTCATCCCCAGTGAGTTCTGTTGGTTTCTTTCTTGGAAATCCACCTCTTCTTCTTGTCTTCTCACTGCTTGATGATCCTTGAGAACTATCAGAGTTGACAGATTGAGTATCCCTTTTTGGGATTATTCTCAAGGGTTGAGAGCCCTTTTTAACATTTTTCACATGCTTCACTGGAGATTTACCCCTTTTAACATGTTTGTCCACATGTTTCTTGGCTTTCATTGAATGCCTTTGGCTCTCATTTTCCAGAACTTTCTCTTCACAAACCTTTCCCATACCCAAGTATTTTTCATACTTCATTTTGTAGGCCACAAAGTCTTGTCCATACTTTGTTTCATCTGGGACATGAAAAGGCTTGAATTTGAGTCTTTCATTACAGGAGTCTGTATGATGATCATATTCATCACACTTCTTGCACTATACCTTTCCTTTGAAAATTTCATGTTCTTTTGGTTTCTTGAACCTTTAACTTGGTCTTAGTTCATTGACTCCAATGGTCTTCTTGTTCTTTAGACTGTCAAAGTTGATTGAGAAAGGGATAAATTCCACAATCTTGATGTCTTTTCTTTCAGTATTGCTCTTTACAAACACAATTTTTTGTATATTCAGTGGTTCTTCATCCTGATTTTCTCTATGTCTTGATTGTCTTTTCTCATATTCTTCCATAGTGTCCACATCTCCAATATCAAGAACTTCATGATTAGAGAAAATAGGATAAATAGGGATAAAGTTCTCAACATTCACATCTTCTTTCACCCTTTTCTTGTTGTTCTGCTTTATCCTTTCCAATACTTCGTGGCTTGCAGGCCTTACAGCATTGTAATTTACCTATCTTCTTTCACATATGTCAAAGGACACATGTTCTCTTTTTGTTATTTCATTCTGTTTCTTCATTCTTGATGTGCCAGGTGGATATTTTGGAAGTTTGTCAATGGATTCTGGCTTCTTGTATCTTCTTCCTCTTTCAGCAGCTTTGAGTTCCTCTTCAGTAATTTGATCACTCAAATCACTCAAGTCATCTTGATTCAAATCAATTGACTTAAGGTCATCTTCAGAGACTTGAACTCCAATTGACTTTTCTTCTTTCAACTCTTTCTTCACAACAAACTCTCCTTCTTCACTCACCTCAACATTCTTGTACAAATCCACAAGTTCTTCTTTGTCTTGAAAGACATCTTTGAATTGTTGTAGATATGCATTTCTTTTCTCTTTATCAACTCTTCGCATAAAGTTTTTGTTGAAATGTGGTGGTACTGCTTTGTACTTGTCTTCTTCTTTAACTTGGTTTAAAATTCCACAGATGTTTCCAGTGGAGACCAAGTTCTTCAAGAATTCATTGTCAGCTTGCAGTTTTGTGTTTAGCACCTTCTCTTCTATAATCATTTTCTTCAACCCATCAATTTCAGTGGTGAATCTTTTCTGAGGTCTGTAACTGTTTACACAGTCTTCTTCCAAACTTTTCATTCTTTCTTCACTCACTAGTTCACTCGCCTCATATGCATTGATGATACTTTGTTTCTTAAAACACTCACTTTCTAGCTTGCCTACTTTCATTTTCAGTTCATTGATAACTTCAGTTAAATCAATAGTAGGAGCAGGATGTACCTGAGATGATGATCCAGCTTCTTTCTCAATTATAGCCATGAATGCCACATTTGCCCTCTTGATATCATCTGCAATATCTTCTTCATGATTGCTCCAATCAAAGTTACCTTCATGCTGTGTTGTTACATCAACATTTCCTTGATTTCTGATCTGGTTTTGATTGGCTGGAACAGTGTTGTTAGGAACATTTTGAAGGTTTTGGTTGTTGTTTCTCTGAAAACCTTGATTTTGAGGCATTCCTTGATCATGATTTTTTATTTGAGGTTGAAAGTTGTTGAAGTTGGGATTATAGTTGTTGTTGGGATTGTTGTTGAAGTTGTTAGTGTTGGGTCTCTGCTGATATTGAGTCTGTTGTTGATACTGAGGCTGCTGATTTCTTGGTTGGTTTTGAAATTGGTTCACTTGGAAATTTCTTGGCATGTTACATTCTCTTGCAAAATGACCAGGCTGTTGGCTGTTGTAGCAGATGGCTTTTGAGTTGTCAAAACCAATTCTTTCATTTGGTCCTGTTAGGAGTGACCTACCAGTCATGTTGTAAAGCCTCTTGCTTCTAAGAGCCAACATGGCTGCTTGCCACTTCAAATCCATGTCCTGCAAATCATCAGCATCTATCTGCTCAAGATCATCTCGTACTGCACTTGTGTGAATTAGATTCTTTGCAACAAATGCATTATATGACTCAGTGAACATTGAAAGGAAGGCTTGAGTATCACTGCCTTGACCATTTCCACCACTAGTGTGAGGAACATTTCCACTTGCCATAGAGGCAGAATCAGTGTCATCAATCAGCTGCACATTGAATCTTTGCTGGTTTCCTTGATTGCTAACACCAACAAATGATTTTGGAGTATCAGAATTAAGTTCAACAGGTTCTTCAATGATAGGAATCTGCTGTTGATTCTTGGTAGCCAAATTACCCATAGGTGCAATCAATGCGTTTGAAACTTTGAAGCAGGGTCTTTCCTCATTTGGCATAGAGTTGAGCAGCTTGGTATTGAGGTCAAAGTCAGTCATGAAATAATCTGTGGTTCTGAGATCATTCACAATTCCCAGAAACCTCTCCAGAATTGATTTCAACCTTTCTCCTTCTTTATACTTGAATCTTTCTAGCTGCTGCTTAATCTCTGCTTTTTGATGTTTTTGAGTTCAACATTTCCCTCAAACATTTCAAGTATTGCATCATACATTACCTTGGCATTGGGATGATGTGCAACCTTCGTAAGTATTTCCCAAGACAGACCTAGCTTCAACATAGCTAAAGCCTTGTCATCTACCTTTCTCATCCTTACACTCACAGCAGCAGTTGCTGCCTTATTTGAACCTTCTGCAACTTCCCATTGTGGACCATTCTTGATGGAGTTCCACATATCAACATCATTATAGCAAACGGCTGCTTCAAACAAGACCTTCCATTTAGTGAAATTTTCCTGTCTAGACAGTCTAGGAATCTTGTTAGTAGAGACTTCTTGTTCCTCGTAACCAGACATTTTGAGAAATCAAAAGTAGTTTCTTTGTAAAAACAGAGTTCAAAATAATTTGATCTGAAAAACGATTGTTCAGATCTGACGTGTCTGATGCGATAGGAGCAAGATTTATATATAAAGATTAAAACTTTGATTAAAATAAGGAAGAGAAAACACCAAATGATTGTAGATCTGGAAGAAAAATGAAGAACAGAGCTGCTGATGTCACGTTTCAATGTAACAGTTGTCTGCTAACGTCATTCTTCTTCAAATCTTCAATCAGCAACAATCTTTCCAAAATAGCAGCAACAAGCTTTGATACCACTTGTCAGGTCCCTTGATTCCAACAGGATCTTACTTAATCATGTCATAACTCACACAAATAAATGTGTCGACAAGAGAGTTAATGACGGGTTGCTATATTTAGAAAGACGATCGTTTGTTAAAGGCGGAATCAATAACAAACATACGGTTGCAAAATCAGTATTTAAAGGTAACCAACAAGAACAAAATTCACTCAAAATATTTCCATTTATATAATATCAATCATACAAAGTGGATAATCGATTTAGGGTTTCTTGAAGGTTTATCCGTACTAAGACAGCCGTCACACACACAATATTCTATTCTTAATAAATGTGTCTGTCTGCCTTGTCCGTCTTGTTTTCTCTCCTTGGCGGCGTGCCCTAAAACATTCTATTTATAGGCCTGGCACCCTAGGACAACTGTCATTCCTTCTGGAAACCCCAAACATACATACATATTTAAATTACATAATCAGAAAATAGTCTAAGTGTAAAACAAGTCTTCCGGGTAGGCTTTGCATTAAACTTCACATTCTGAGTACGCTGTGTACTCTGCCATCCTTCAGGACTTGGTAACATAGAAGTGTGCTCGGAATCAGTTTCCGGGTAGACTTTACTTGAAGAGTATTTTACCAAGTAAAATACTCACCGGGTAGACTTCAGTCTTCTTGACTTTGCCAGACTTTGCCCGACAAACCCTTACGAGCAACCTTGTTCTTCAATGGTCCATTTCAACTCTTTGCTATAAAATAACTTATTAGCAAAGTGTACTTGGGAGTACTGTTCCTTTCTTGAGTTGAACCTTGCCCGATATTACTTCGAGATATTCCTTTAGATCATCTAGCTTGTTCGGACCACCATTATTAATGAATACCTTGTCCGGTCTTCCAATTACTTGGCTTCATGGACTTGGTTAGCCAAAAGCTTACTCGGGAGAGAACCTTACTTGGCTATGAAGAACAGACTTGCTTGATAAAGTGAACCTTGCTTGGATTTACATAGACTAGTGAACCTTGCCCGGCAATGCACTAATTTGCAAACCCTGCTCGGATATCCACTAAAGAAGAGTACTTGAAGATAACATTGCCCGATAGACAAAATATCGTACCCGGCTAAGTAAAATCTTGCTCGAATGTCTAAGGTGTGCCCGGATCCATATTTAGCAATTTTGAGGAGGTTGAGAAGATTCCAATCTTCCATGTACTTCATCTTGGTCAAATATTTGACTCAACAATCTCCCCCTTAGGTCAATTGTTTGACTCAACAACTTATCGACCTCGTGCTGGCTTGTGAGCCTATATGAGCATGTCATTTATATATGTTTTTAATATATATTTAATGATATTTATTAGGAAAATTGGTTTTTATTGGTCCCAACTATTTTTTTTTGCCCGCGGTGGTCCCAACTATCATTTAGGCTGGCAGCAGTCCCAACTTTCACATACGTTGAAACCATCAGTCCGCGACTAACAGATTACAAACTCTGTTAATTAAATGATGATGTGTCGTCCTAGTTGTCTAATACAGATGACTGTGCATCCTACGTGGACCGAAATAGCTAAATAAAAAAATATATAAACAATATATTAACAAATTGGCAACACCCCAGGTCATTAAAAGCTAAATAACAAAACCCCTTTAAAAATCCCACCAATTTATACACTTTTCATTGTTTAAATTTCTTTGACGCATTAACACAAACACTTGGTGGGCATACCTGAATGACAGTGGGATTTTTGTAAGATTGGTTGTCAATAACGACATGTGGCGGGTTCATTCTACGAACAAACTTCTGGTATTCATCTTCTACATGATGAGAGTACATCCTGCCGGTGGTTTCTGAGAAAGTCATAAAACATTCAAATAAATACAGCAAATTAGTAATCTTGGTGACGAGAAAACCCCGAAATGAAAAACGAAAAAGATGTGATTTTGAGAACGGAATCAGCATACCCATTTCGATTATTGATATGGGTATGATTTTGCTTTATTGATTGTTTGAGATTAAATGAAGAATTTGGTCTCTGGTTTTTTAAACAGATGAAGGTGAACATGTAAAATGCAAATACAACTGGCTTTTAACATACGGAAAGTACTTTAAATCAGCTGTTCCGGTCCACGTAGGATGCACAGTCATCTGTATTAGACAACTAGGACGACACATCATCATTTAATTAACGAAGTTTGTAATCCGTTAGTCGCGAACTGGTGGTTTCAACGTATGTGAAAGTTGGGACTGCTGCCAGCCAAAATGAAAGTTGGGACCACCGCCGGCAAAAAAAAATAGTTAGGACCAATAAAAACCAATTTTCCTATTTATTAACGTACATAATATTATGAAAAATTAACTTAAAATATTTATTTTTTTATACATAAAATTATAATAACACACATACACACACACATATATATACATATATTACTATATATAATAATAGATATAAGGGAGAGAATGCTAGGATGTTGAAAATTAAGAGTTGTGGAAGTTTGTTTGCATAGATTACAACACATTGTTGCATACATTTGTTAAAAGCGTCTGATGACAAAACATGGAGTTCTTTACCATTATTTGACGGATTTCAAAATTCAAATGACTTATTTCCTCCCGCGGTCTACTTTTTCTCTCATAAAACACACTCTCAATCAATAAAGAAGAAATTAGAGGTCAGACAAAGGGTTTAGCTTGGTTGATTCGGGAGGTTTGATTTCTTTCTAACATGTATGTGTTTTTAATTTTGCAAATATTCGTTTGGATATCATTTTATTTTTAAGAAATCTAATTGAAGCTGGTATATGGGTGATGGTTAATGTCCAAGCGATGGCATTAGGGTTTTTATCAGCGACGACTGTGATGAAGAATATCACGGAATATGGTCTCAAGAGATGATAAGAGTGGTGCTTAAATCAGATCCGGTGGCAAGGTGGAATACCGGTAGCTACGTGGTCTGATATTACTAGATTGGTTTTCCGACGGCGGCTTACGGTCACCACAGGTGGTGGATTACGACAATGAAGGTATGATTTGGTGTTGTGTCTGATTTTAAGGCCTCATGGGTGTTTTGTATGTTATCATGATTTGATTTATATGCTTGGATCAATGTTCGGTTTCGGTTTTAATTAAACTGGGTTGGATGAAGTAGGGTTCGGGTTAAATTATATGTGTCTCACTACTTATTATGCCTCAAAACGAGTTGATGTGTTGGCTTGAAGTGGTTTCATTTGAAAGTAAAAACAATTTCAACTTGTAACATTCTGATTGTAAGGTAATTTTTGTCATTTTGGTGTAGAATGTTAATATATCTAATTGTTCATTATGAATTTGGATTCGTGCCTCGAATAATTAGGTAAAATGTAAAATTTTCACCTCATATCATTAACTATTAAATAAAGAAATGATTTTTTTATCTAAATATTAGTAATTTTTTATCTGTGATGTGTTGCAACTTCGACATGTTTAAAAGAGAAGTGCATGCTTGTTGCAGCAAATGATATTGTGTTGGATTCTTCAGTTATAAAGTTAAGTCCAACCGATCGTCAAAGAACTGAGGTTTTGAACAAAATTAGGATCAAAATGATATTATCTTATGTGCGTTCAATTTAGTTATTTGGACCACATAAGTTAAAATGCTTTGTTGAAAGTGGCTGAAACTGCAAAGAGCTTTGTGCGATCAGGAGTGTTCATGTAGTTGAAAATGTTTCACCGAGTACCAAATGGCTAAAATCGATAAATCAACCATGGAGTTTATCTGTTAATCTGTCTCTACCCTTCTTATTTAATACACTTGATGTTATCCTGAACCTGTTTATAAACTTTTTTTTCTTAATAAACACCTCTTCTACATTGCACTACCTTTTAAATATACTTGTTCATTAAACGTTTGGTTTGTTCACAGGACTGCACACTTGTCTTGAACTCTTAATACTTAATATAAGTTATTTTGTATCTGTAGAATGAATGAGCACAAGTAATGTTACTTCTTGTAGTTATTGAAATCGCTTACCTATGAGTTTTATGAAAGTTGCTTTTATTTTGATTCTGAATGAGAATAGGACCAGAGATATGAAGGCTTGTTTAAAATTAAAAGCAAGTTATATCTGTGAATGCTCTAATATCAACACCAAATTAAAATTTAGGTGCACTAGATTGGACTCCTAAAAAACACTTGCAAGATGGAAGATTGATACTGCATCTCAGAGATGGAAGATTGATAGTTTGGAATGCTCTCACAAGTCAAAAAAACACTTGCTAGCTTTGATATTATCAACACAGACGTTGCTGCAAATACACTGATGATATGCAGCTCGGCTTCTAAGGTGTTCTATGTGTGCTGATTTGAAGGTATGTTTAAGTGTTGGCGGACCGACTCAACCCTACATTACCTGGTCGACCCATTTGCACCTATGTTAAAAAAGTCACTTTTTTAAATTGAATCCATTTGTACAAAAATATGAAAATCGGTCATTCTGATACGTTTGCACCCACGCTTGAGACTTGAATCTAATATGACAAAAAAGGTGGATCATGTTGGAGCCTATTTTAAATCAATTCAATAACTAATTACAGATCTTGGATCTGTGTTAATCTGATTAATACCTTAATAGATCTAGCTCATAATTACGTCTGATTAAGTGTTATATGTGTATATGTATTATCAGTATTTGTATATCAGTAGTTTGTATAATATTAGGATGAAGATCGAGAGAGAGTTTGGACACAGGGTGTCGTTAATTAATTCTCCCAAAACTTAAATTAAATGTGAACTGAGTTCACTATATATAGAAGATAGGTCTGGTTTGCTAACATTTTCTAGCGAACCAGACACTACTTCGTTACATACATAAATCAGACGAATCACCTCCTGATTCATTAACATCCCCTAACGAATCAGGAGGGAATAAGCTTAAGTCTTCGTTCGCTAAACAAACTTAGCGAACTAGACAATACATATAACGAACTAGAGAATAACTTAATTGTTTATTACATTAAACATAAAACAAATACGTTAACGATAATTACAAAGACTCAAGACGCAAAACCGTGCACTAACAGACACACCCTTATCTTGAACTCTTTGTCTTTATATTACTTGAAATGCTTGGACTGCCAGTCTCTGCAACTATGAATTCCATTTTCATGACAAACACGCAAAACACGCTGGAATTGCATAGCCAGGTCGTAGTCTTCATTGCGCTCGATCAGAATCTGTTTCCTGTGTAGCACGTCATTGTCCATTTCAGATAAATTAACCAACCACATCGGGTCGATTATCTTGATAAGCTCAGTCTTCAGACCATTACCAAGTACAATGACGGCCTCGCCAGTACGATTGTCATAGTACCAGCGGTTGAACAAGAGATGCATGTGTTGAGGCATCGTCTTCACAGGTACCCGCTTCATCGTCTTCGGCGGCTTTACCCTAAGAACAAGTTTCCTCCAGCCAGTCCTTGGATCAATCTCTTCAATACGTTTACGTCTCGGGACCTGGGGTTTGAAGAACTTGAATCCATGATTGACCTCAAACAGTAAGTGTTGATGAAACAACTCAGCTGTCTGGTGACTACCACGATTGATAAATGGACAACGCGCGAGGGTACGAACATCCCACCGCGGTAATGTCAGAACATCCATTATCGTTTCATAGTACTGGATCCCCTTTTCCCATTTAATTATACATACTTTAAGCTCATAATCATAAAGCCATGAGACGATATCACCATGAACCTTGGATACAGTCTTGAAGGAAGTCACTTGGTTTTCTTTGACCCATGTTGCAGCTATGTCTTTACGTTCTTGATCAACATATCTATACGCCTTGATAATCTTACCCGCCGATTTGTAGCTGAACCACTTAGCAATATCATCATCGGATATGACTTCAAGTGATTTGAATATTGCATCACCTTCTTGTTTACCCTTGGATGCCTTTACCAACTCATCCTCAGCAACTTTAACCGTTTGTTCATCAAATACCGGAGCACCTTGATCAATGTTTGTGTGTTGAAACAAATCCGGATACTCCTCAGCAGTTACATCTTCCATCTCAACATCCTCGTCTTCATAAATAAAATCCGTATTCATTTGAATTAATGGATAATCTGTTATACCCTCCTCATTCACCACCTCGATGTCTGGCTCAGTCTCTAACACGGTCAACTGTTCATCATTTAACCCAAGCAGTATGGAGATCTGCTCCCATGTCAGAGACTTATCAACAAACTCACCAATCTCTATCTCATCCCTGTTCACCACGCTTTTAACCACCCCCGATCCATCCACAAATATCATAGTGTTGGCTTCAATCATTTCAATTGGCTTAGCGGCAGTTGGATCCTGATACACAATAATCTGTTTACCCGAGTCCTCACCACCACTTGTACCAGCACCGGAAGATGAGCCGTATGTTTGTTTAGGCTCACCTTCTGCACCAGACTCGTCAGGATCTTGATCATCTCTTTTGAGTTTCTTTAAGGCATCTTCTTTGAAAGTCAGTTGCAAGATTAGATCCTCTTGTTCCTTCATTTTCACCCCCCTGAGACTCAACAATCGAACGCAGCGCTTTAGTCTCCTTCTGACAAAATGAGATATAACTCATCATCCGTCTTTGATTCTGCATAAGACGTTCTTGATTTTGACAGTCAGCTGCCATTTGATTTTCATATTGATGAAGAATATTTAACAGCATCTCTGTTTGGCGGTTCGGTGGCAAGTTATACAATGATGGATGAACAGGTTGGATTGGTACCTGAGGCCTAGTGATTCTCAGAAAAAAGACATCACTTGGAGGAGGAGGAGGAGGAGGCCTCATAGATGGTGTTGGAGGGGCAGTCGACAGAGTAGAAGGAGGCCTTGGTATTTCAAATAAAGCCATTTGTGGAATTAAACCAAGCCTTTCATGAGACACCAACGTTGTTGTCAATGTAAGCATCGGAGTGCTAGTAGTAGGTGGCACTACCGAGCGTTGAGGCGTTGATTGACGAGGTGGTGGCACACCAATAATTACCCCTGCCCCTGCTGACACACGTCTCTTCTGTGATGGCTCTCCAGTTGCTACAACTTTCCCTTTTCTCTTCCGTTCTTGTTGAGCTGCAATGGTGGCAGCTAACGCAGCATTTACTGCATCTTGTTTCTCTCTTAGAGCTGCATCGCCATTACCACCATTTCCACCATCTCCATCATCATGACCATCATCATCGTTCCCACCTTCTCCCCTTCACGCTCAGAATCCGAGTCATCGTGGATCCAGCGTTCATTAGGAGGACATGCATAATTAGGGTTAATAATATGACCAATCATACGTTTATCCCGAGGCCTCTCCTTACGGTACACTTTCATTCGACGTACAGTGTCGGCCTTCATGTGTTCCAAAGGGAGCACATCATCCCTCAAAGCTTGATTAATTACCAAGTTTGGAATCAAATCTTGAATTATCAATTGTAGAAATCTGGGATACATTAAAAACTTCTTTGACTGAGTCGTTTTTTGAACTTGATCTTTCGGATGATCGAAGACTAGCTCAGAATAGTTAAATCGCTTGTTGAGGATAAGGGCAACAAAAGCCGATTGTATACTGCTTCTGCATTGGTCAAAACCCCCATGACGACCACTCATACAATGAATCAAGACATGGAGAAGATATTTGTATGGTGGACATAATCGATTCTTGTTCAGCATAGATTCATCGATACCACCACCATAATGCAGACGAGTAAACAAATCCTTGATCAATTGCTTGGTAAATTCACTCGGGTTGTCATCATTTTCACCAAATTAAAGCACACGGCGAACCACTCCCACATAAATTGTAATAACAGTTTGATTAATCGTGGCTCTAATATGATTCTCACCCTCAACATACGCAGCAGTATTCCAAATCTGCCTGATAATGCTCAGATAAACTTTAGGTCGAGCAGTGATTGCATAATGTATTGCTGAGCGTCTTAAGAATGCCAGCATATCTCCAAACTCAGCAACATCAGCAACATCCTGATCAACGTAAGCACAGATGTTGTGTTTTGTGTCATATGATAATAGAATAACATCCTCCTGATGTACTTGAGGTGGTTGCTCTTGTGGTGGTTGTTCTTGTTGCCCTTGATCAGCAACCGGTGGATTTTGATTTACTTGATCAGCCATTTTTACTTAATAGAGTTTAGAACAGGCATGAGTAATATGAAGAAATAATACAATATTCCATGTGTAATTAAAGTATTTGCTCGTTTAGACGGTTGAAATAACTTAATTAATTCAAAAGGTAATTTTAAATTTAATTAAATAATTAAAAATAAATGTCATTCGTGTGATTATCACTCTGGTTCGTTACCAACCTGTAACGAATCCAGTGATTCGCTATCATGTAAATAAATTAACGAAGTAGACTTAGCGAATTACTATATAAAAGGACGAACTAGAATCTGATTCGTTATAATTTGACGAATCCACATCTGATTCGTTAACTACTTATTCGCTTAATCTAATTCGTTTGAATTTTTAACGAATTAGACACCACATAGTTCCAATTCGCTAAAGTTCACGAATGGTCAATAATTTAGACTTGATGTTTGACAATTTTGGTCAAAGTCAAAATAAATAAGAACATCGACGGTCAACTGAACAAAAACCAGTTTCAATTCGCTCATGCTTATCGTTGAGTAATCAAAACTACAAGTTTATCCAACTCGAAATCGCAATACGAAGCACATGGTGTTAAGATTGAGGCTTAACACCATGGAATAAATAAAAACACTCAGTAAGTTAAACATAGTCTAAAACCCCAAACGGATTATCATTCAATCAACCCAGCAAACGATAATCGATCGTTGATTAAAGTCTACCCAAGGTCTCGGAATCACATTCCGGTTACATTGAATCATAAATCAGCTACATTAACATAGTATATCATAAATAAATCAGGGTTTTGAACTCGGAAAATCCTTAGAACACAAAAGTCCATAATTAGTCTATCAATGCAACATCATTTTTGACGAAAATCACATCGCTGTGATCGTCTATACCTTAGCAACACAATGATAGTCTTGAAAAGTCGAAATTCGAAGGTCGAAATTCAGAGAAAAAAATTGAAAAGGTTTGCTTTGGGTATAAGGAAGATGGTGAATAATTAAAGGACGATTCGTGTAGCCTTGTCTTATATAGCTTTACACACTTCCCAATGTACCCGATGGACGAATCAAGATATTCGTTTGAATTTTAAATAACGAATTAGGAAATTCGTTATCCCAATTCGTTACATCAGAGTAGCGAACAAGAGATGAATCGTGTCTTGATTCGTTAAATATGTATAACGAAATAGAAGTGATTCGTTACAGAGTGCGGAAGCGAATTAAGTGAGCGAACTAGAAAGTAGTTCGCTAAAGAATCACCTAGTTCGTTATCCATATTTAACGAGTTAGCTTTTAATGAATTAAAAAGTTTATTTAATTTTAACTTAAATAATTAAATGAATTAAATAAAGAATTAATTAAATATTAAATAATATTCAATAAATAAACATTTTAACTTAAAATAATATTACCGAGGACCTTTTATCCCGATAATTGAATATGTTAACAACATTTCACATTCTCGAAATATAACTTAAAGAAATATTAAATAATATGTAAAGTAAAAAAGAATAAAATATTTTTGGCATTTTGTAAAAATTAAAGAATTTATATACAAAGAAATATCCGAACATTAAAAATAGACAATCTTTTTGTGTTTTTCTATGATTTATCAAAAGCAGTACATATTTTTGTTTTTGTTGAGTTTGAGCAGAGAATCATATTGACTAAAATGCCCTTCCATCACAGTTTTATATTTCAGCGATATTATGACTAGCGTTAAGTTGGTCATTGATATTGTTGTCCACTTAAATCTTATAACAAGCCTTCGAGCATTTTTGTGATATGATTTATGGTTCAATTAGCGCACATAATATCAGAAACTATCAGCCCCTAATCTTGGTTCAAGCTTAATTTTATTTTTGCCAAATCACCTCAACTTGACTTAAACCATTATAGTTTTGATCAAAATTTTGAATACCAATTGAGAAATTTTGAGCAATGCATCAAGTTTCCTTTACTGTGAGTGAGTATGCATGAGTCCATCTGTCGGCTTACATACACTATATCCCCTGGGGTCCGTTTCTTATTGGTATTGAGACGCACGCAAGGGAGGAACAATTGTATGATTAACAGTTGATTTTGATCAAGTCAGTAATATAGATTGTACGAAGTACAACAGTGATCAAGTTTAATGACTTTGGGTTTGCTCTAGAAAGCGAGTGAAATATTCATGCTTATGAATACCTAGATGATTAAGCCGCATAAAGACTCACAGTGTCCAGAATCCTAACGCTTGTTATTTGCTTTATTATATTTTTGGATGATCAACAACTATAAAGCTTGAGTATAACTGGTTATTACATTTCTGCCATCTTCACCGAGACTTTTGCTAGAGACTAACACCTCTTTCAATCTGGCTTTTCTTTAGGTTTATATCACTTACTTTACTCTAACAGCTTGTTTAAGACCTATCAATGCACCAATGATTAAGCACTCAGTCTTTTAAGCTTAGTTCTTTCTGGATTTGGGGTCAAATAATCAATATACTATCATTTTCTCTTTTTGCTTCAAAAACTCAAAATTTTGAGGAGCATAAAACAAAATGAATTTTATTGCCCCAGTTAATTTAAGTTTATAAATTAATGGCTATCCTATCCATCTAAAAGTAGAGAACATGACCAAAACATGCAAGCACGCTTCACAAACTTAAATAACTGACTAAATTTTCAGCTAAAAGTAAATTAGAAGCTTAACGAACGCCCCAAGTACTTTCCATTTGTCAGGTAAATGGCTAACCCGAAGATTTACAAGAAATTATCAGGACCAAACATATTCAAGTATATGCCCTTCAAAATAGAAGCAAATGACGTAATTTTCAGCAAACATAAGCAAAAATCTTTTTGGTTTTTCTCTTTACAAACTTAAAAACACAATATTTTTGTCTTTTCGGATTTTTCTTTACAAGCGCGAGAAAAATTCACATTCTTTTTTATTTTTTCAGAATTTTCTGTACAAACAGAAATCACAATCTTTATGTCTTTTCGGATTTTTAAAATGTTTTTGGATTTGCAAATATTAAAATAAAACAAGAAAGAGCACAATATTTTTGATTTTTCAAAGTTTTCTAATGTTTTTGGGTTTTATCTATACAAACTCAAAGCACAATATTTTTGTATTTTCTAAGATTCACCCCCTAAAACCTAAAAACAAAATAAAGAACAAACTAAAATAAAGATAATTATCCTAATTTTAGGATCTCAGCAAGGGTCTTCAATCCATTTAAACCAAGCAGAAAGTTAAAACGTGTTTTATCAAAGGCTTTGGTAAATAGATCGGCTTTTTGAAAATCAGTATGTACTTTCTCAAAGTCAATTAATTTCTTTTCTTAACAATCTCGTATAAAATGATATCGAATTTTGATATGTTTCGTTTTAGAATGTTGTACGGGATTCTTGGTGATACTAATAGCAGCAGAATTATCAATCAAGATGGGAGTAGTAAGAAACTTCAAACCGTAGTCGCGAAGATGTTATTGTATCCACAAAACCTGGGAACAGTAACTCGAGGCTGCAACATACTCAGCTTCGACGGTTGAAATGGAGACCGTTGTTTGCTTCTTACACTGCCAGGAAATAAGCCGGCTTCCTAAGAATTGACATCCCACTGTAGTAGAGTTGAAATTTATCTTGCATCCTCCATAGTCTGAGTCTGATAGGCGGCAAGATCGAAAGTATCATCTTTGGGGTACCATAACCCGATGTCAGGATTTCCCCTTAGATATTGCAGAATACGCTTGACCGCTGCCAGGTGAGTCACTCGGGGACTAGCTTGATACCTAGCACATAAACAAATAGCAAACATTATGTTGGGTCGAGAGTTAAATACACTAAAGAACCAATCGTAGCACGATAGAGGATCGGATCAACTGTATCCTCTAATTCATCCGGTGATAAAATGTGACCCACGGGAAGAGGAGTAGAAGGGATTTTTCCGGCAGTAATCTTGAATCGGCTCAAGACGTCGTTCACATATTTTGTCTGATGAATGAAGATTCCCTTCGCAGACTGATGAACCTACAACCCTAAAAGGAAATTCATCTCTCCCATCGAACTCATCTCGAACTTGGTTTGCATTGATTTCTCAAACTCCTTACACAACGTGTCATTTGTAGACCCAAAGATTATGTCATCAACATAAATCTGAACGAGCAGAAGATCATCACCAATATTTTTATAAAACAACGTGCAGTCGACAGTTCCAAGTTTGAACCCGTTATTCGTCAGATGGTCGGCGAGCGTGCCATACCATGCTCCCGGGGCTTGATGTAGACCATATAATGCCTTGTTTAATCGGTAAACACGGTCAGGATAATCAGGATCTTCAAAACTTGGAGGCTGTAAAACAAACACTTCTTCATGAAGTTCACCATTGAGAAAAGCACTCTTGACATCCATTTGATAAACTTTAATATTCTTGTAAGCAGCATATGCCAGAAAGATTCGAATCGACTCTAATCTTGCAACTGGAGCATATACTTCAGTGTAATCAATACCCTCTTGCTGATGAAAGCCTTGCATAACTAATCGTGCTTTGTTTCCCACAATTAACCCACGGTCGTCTTTCTTAAACTTATATACCCACTTAGTCGGAATTGCCTTCTTGACTCTAGCAGGTTTGTCAATAAGATCCCAAACACCTAAACGTACAAATTGCTATAATTCTTCTTGCATGCCTTCTACCTAAGAAGGATCTTGAAGTGCCACACGAGGAGTCGTTGGCTCAACTTGAGAGAGAAAACAAGTGTAGCAACAGTTGCAATCTCAGATGAGTGTACGTCAGCATAAGCACATAGAGCATTATTTTCACTTAAAGATGCAACTTGATGTCGTCTTTGAACTCCCACATCAAGGTCTCCAATAATGTTTTCTTGTAGATGGTAATTATGAATCCTGAGAGTAGGATTTTCAGAAACAGCAACATTTTCAAATAAATTAGTGTAATGTTCACCCAATTCAGGAGATGAAACATCATTGTCAAGTTCAAGAACTTGATACACAACTGCATTATCATCAGATGAAGTGGAAGCATTATCATAATGAACAGGAAACTCATTATCAGGTTCTTCAGTTGGATCAACAATTGGAGCTTCAACATCATTTGAACTTTCAAACCTTGGAATTTCCAAATGTTCTTCAAAATAAGCACGAAATAAATCTTCATCTGGATGATCTGTTGTTGGAGTAAATGAATTGAATAGGCCATCGTAGTCAAACATCCAGTCGGGACCTTTCCCTTGTGGAGGAGTAGTGTATTTTTGACAGTCAACATGGTACCATTCCTCAACACAGCCAGACGTAAAGTTAAACACTCTTTTCTTAGGTGACACATACCCCAAGAAATAATCCTCAATGGCTTTTTCATCAAACTTTCCCACATCCTTTTTCAACATAGTACAAGGACACCCAAATGGTTCCAAGTACTTTAAATTAGGTTTACGATTATTCAACAATTCATAACTGGTCTTCTTGAGTCTTTTAACAGTTAGAACTCGATTGAGTGTATAACAAGGAGTATTCACCACCTCATTCCAAAACTGGATAGTAAGCTTCGAATCAGCAAGCATCATTCTAGCAGCTTCAATCAACATTCTATTCTTTTTTTCAGCTACACCGTTTTGTTATGGTACATATGGGGCAGTGTATTTTCGATGAATTCCTTTTTGTACACAAAAGAAATCCAATACAGTATTTTTAAAGTCAGTACCATTGTCACTTCGAATTCTCCTCACTTTCAGTCTGTAAAGTTGTGACATTCGTGACAAAACGAGGTTTATTATATTCACTATGTAGCAAGTAAACGATAAATCGGTTAATTTGTAGTGCTTAAACGAGTAACCGACCGATACTAATTATGATCCATATACATATTGAGGGGTCATATACGAGTTATAGATATATTGTAGAGGCTAACATATTGATATTTAGGCCCCAGTACGTTTAAAACCATTTAATCGAAAAAGGTTTCGTTTATTGATACGCTATGAGTTTAAACGCAATCGTTAACATCAAAACGAGCATTGTAGCATCCGTTAAGCCGAAAAATATTTATAAAACACTTATATGACATGTTCTAGGCAATCCGAGAAAATATTTTGGATTTTTAAAATGAGTCAGTACGTTTTTCTTATTTTACAAAAATGGGCTGAAAAACACTCGTTTTCGTGCTATTTTTGGCACTCGAACTAGTTTTCTTGCGAAAAACCGAACCCGAATTAAATTTTGGACTGACTTTTACGCGTGACACGAAAACCGAGGTCCCAATGGGCCAAAAAGAGGCCCAATGGGCCCCATTCATGAGCCGGCCGCAAATAAGGGTATATCCCTTTTGTTTCTAGCTTGTTGTATAAGTAAAAAAAATTGGATATTTTAACACACAAACCAACCAAGATCAAGATCAGATGATTTCTTGCATATTCCAGCCAAAACCTCCAAGGTAACAATCAAAACTCATGAGATTTTTACTTGATTAACAAAGTTTAACCATGAGAAATTAAGTGTTGATTAGTTTTAAACATGTTTAACCATCCAAAAACCCTAAAAATCACCTAAAATCATTTTTTGATGTCAAACATGTTTACAAGTCAATACCATGTGGATTTTTGGCCAAAAACACGGATTAGAACATGAATATGTCATTTTTACGGTTCGAAAGTTCGGTTTGAAACCAAAACCGAAACCCTAATTAACAAGGCTGTTATATGGATGATTTATGCTTGGTTTGATGTTATATGATATGTAGATACACTGAGTTTGTGACCCAAGACCTGGAGAGTTGTTTAAACCATCAAAACTCATCGAAAACCGACAAGGTAAACCCGTAACACTCGTTTAGGGGCTGTTTAGTATTAGGCTGTGAAGTTCTTGTTGTTAGCTTATGAAATATCGCAGGGACATTAAGGATCATTTAAATGAGTCCCTTTTCAAATTTGGTAATTTTCCGATAAACAGAGAATATTTGGCGAATTTATTACCGTTTATTGGCGTTTATTCGGTAAAGGTAGTTACACTTAATCAAAAATTATGAAATTTGGTTTGGAACCCATAAATGTTATGTGAATATCACTGGCAAATTTTGAGGACATTTGGAGATGTTTAGGTATTTTTGTGCAATTGTGTTGTAATCGAGTTTTAACAGCCGAAAAACACGCAAAAAAGGCATTTTGTCAAAAGAGTTAGGTTCTGGATATTTTTTAGGGGCTATGTAATAACATTGAGGCCATTCGTAAAAATTATTGGATTTTTCGGAGGTCGTTTGATATAAACGGGCCATTTATTACACGATTATAACCTATTAAATGAATTTTTATAAATAAATAATTAATCATAAAATTTCTGAAAATATTTTTATAAAAGTCTCCATATTTTAATGTATTTTTAAAAAAATTTACATAATTTATATATAAGTACATATTTAGTTATGATTAATCAAAGATTTAAATTATTATTGTTTTAACGAAACCGGCAGTTTGATGTTTAACGGACTGACTGGTACGTCAAAATATCAAAAGTGGTCAAATATTGTATTTTTGGATGAAATTGATAAAAACGAACTTTTTACGAGAATTCCGGACAATTCGGATGAATTGTACGCGCTTCGTATAATCAAAGCCGTAAGAAAACGGAAACGAAACCTGTGATCAATCAAGATACCGAAACCTTAAAATTACTTTATAAATCAAATCATTTTATCAATCAATATGTTTACATAAGTTTATATGATCTTACCTAATCCCGAAACGCATAAACGATCAACTTGGCTAGGCTCGGGAAACGGTGAAACTGAGCCAAATCCAGTTTAAACATTTCATAGTATACAACGTCACAATCTAAGCCTATGGTCATGTTCTGGGCCTAACAACTATACCCAGATTTAGCCTAAACACTGTACTAGTATTAACGATACGATACCGTTTATAGGAATCAGGCTATAAGCGAGGCACCTGACCTATTGATACATAATTTCTGTGCGAACTACGATAAGGTGAGTTTCACGACTCCCACTTTCTAAACTGTGTTATGAACTTTTGGGGTGGAAAGCATGTTTAGATATACTTATATACTTGAAAACGCGTGATGATGTGAATTATCTAAGTACTAACACTTGAAAGCCCCCACAAACACAAGTGATTAACTTCGTGCCGGTGACGTGTGGATAGTACTATCAGTTTGACAAACCCAACTGACAGAGCCGGTGGAGTATGCCGGAACATGTTAAACCAGTTGCACATTGTCATTTAAACTTGTTACATACTGCTATGTGGTGTTAGACATAGTACATACTTAGGACAAAGTGGCTGTTAAATGCCAACGGGAGTGCATGGGCAGGGTGGCCATGTGTTTTAGCTCGTTTCGGTTTCACTTGTGGCTTAGGATAATACATCATACACATACTTATATACATATGTATTGTGAACTTTACGAACTCGTATATTGATTTTGTTCGTACTCGTGAAACTTGAAACTCACCAACTAGACGTAGTTGACCCGTTTTAACATGCTTTTCAGGTAAAGCAAAGGTGGAATGATTTGCTTACGTTCTTGGTGTTAGGAATGAAGTTGAATAGCTGTGAATAGACGCAGATATATAATATTGAATAAGAAGCTCGTAAACCGGTTATGTGATTCTCATCTAGTTTGTAAACATAGTACCAACCCATGTAATATGATGTAAATTAGTTTGTGAATTTCTTTATAAACAATGTTGTTGCTACCAGTATTATCTGTTACATTCCCGTTTTACGCTTCCGCAACTACCTAGTCGGGGTGTGACAGAAGTTGGTATCAGAGCCATTGGTTATAAAGAATTAGGATGTCCCTTAGGATACCCTAAGATAACCTTAGGCTCGATTAGTTCTGGGAATAAAATAATATTAAATAATATATACAGGCAATTCTCGTGATGAACTTGAATGGACAAGTGGGTTATTATGGTCTGGAACGTAATAATGGACTTGTTTGTACGAGGGAATCCGAGAAGAAGTCGTTGAACAATCTTATAGGTAAAAATAGCAACATATGTGTATAAAATATAATATTAAATAATTATACATCTATATAAAGGATTATCTATTCTAATGTGTGCGAATACGTGTAAGTATTAAATTGTAATTAATATTATACATTATTATAATTAATGTTATCAATGATTGTTATTATTAAAGTAACATTTGTAAAGAGGGATGCCGAGAACCACATATGATGCAACTAATCAAGTACCAACACTATCTCTTGAGAAGGAAGAACCAGAAAAACACTCAGAGGAAAACAAATATGTAGAACAGATGGAAATGAGAGAAATGAGGTGAATCCATATGAGTTGCCATTGATAAGCCTTACCTATCAGGATATAGATGAGACAATTATTCCCCTACAACATCACATAATCATGAGGTAGGATTCACCAATACTTACTACTAGAACTCCTAGATCTCCCACACCATCATCACATCATACCTCGGTGACTGCACCCACTCATGGAGCTAGTCAGACTGACCGTACGTGAGTACCACCACCTGATAGTATGCCTTCCCCACCCAGATTAACTTATCATAGGGGAAGAACCTTCCGTATCCTGGTTAACTTTACCTACACGGAGTATACCTATACCTAATCAAGAGCCTCCCCATTTAGCCGACACAGCCTGGTTAGCTGTATTGACTAATCAGATACTAGAGCACTTAATAGCTATAATTACCAACTTACAGAGAAGACGGGAGCTATACGATTAAATGTTGGATATACAACAAGTAGTAATTAACTTACATTGATCCGATACTCATTCTTAACGGCTCTTGAACAGAGTGACAACCTAGTTATGGGGTTGTCAAGCAGTTATTGCAGCCTAAATGGTTGTTTGTGTGTGGTTATTGTATTATACACATATGAATAAACATAAATAAAAATAATCTGGTTGGTTGAACGTAGTCTTTTGATACCCCATGCAGCACTGGTAGTAGAATATTGCGCTGACATGGAGGATGTTTTTAATCCACTATATTACAAGCACTGACCCTTACCGGGTTAAGCTCTTTATAGTGAAAAATTTTTGTACGTATATTTAAAACGCTTACCTATACCAGGTTAAGACTTTGTGCTGATGTTGGAATACATACGTACAGTAACAATTATGGGTAATGCAAATGTGTTATTTGGCATAGTTGTCTGTTTATGATTATTGTTATAGAAAGGCCTCGGAGAAAACTAATACTATATTTGAGGCGGAGGTGGGCGAAATGATTGCTCGCCACCTACAAGCAGTGATATTGACTATTGTAGCGCAAGTCACTTCTGGCAGACTTGAAAATACAACAGTTAACCAACCGTCGAGCACTGATACAACCGCTAATACTACACCTCCGCCGAACACTAATACAACTACGGATAGTATTTCCCCGTTGAATACAAATAATGTCACGAATATAACTCCTCCACTGTATACTAATATTTCTGGTAACACGAATTCCCCGCGAGAATGTTCATATGAAAAGTTTATGTCGTGTAGACCTATAAATTTCAGTAGTACTGATGACCTAGCGGATTGGTGAAATGGATTGAGAAAACCGAGTCTGTAATCAACATTAGTGAATGTCCACCGGACCGTATAGGCAAATTCACCACTACTATGTTTCTGGATCATTCCTTGATGTGGTGGAACACAGTGATACAATTAAGGGGACAAGATGCTATAAACCATATGTCCTGGACCGAACTTAAAGTATTATAACATTTTTGCCCAAGAAATGAGATCCTGAAATTAGAATACGAACTTTGGAATTTGGAAATGAGAGACGCTGATCATTTAAGTTACACAAATCGTTTCAATGAATTGACTCGTTTAGTACCATGGTCAATTATTCCAGAATTCAAGCGCATTGAGCGTTATATTTGGGGACTGGCCCCAGCCGTGAGAAGTATAGTCAATTCCACAACCCACCCAACTTTAGAAAGTGTTGTGTCACAATCCAACGTTATTACCTTTCACCTTACAAGAAATGGTGTATTAAGAGTACCAGGAGAATTGTCCGGTTTAAAACGAACTAGTTATATCTCTAGAACACAAGTGAAATCTCAGAATAAACGAATCTTCCCTACAACTCAGAACTATGCTAAGACCAGTTCCGACATGAAACAAGTTGCATACAAAGGGTTGTTGCCAAAGTGTGGAAAGTGTAATTTGCATCACACTGGTGAATGTCGAACGACCATATGTCAAAGATGCGGAATGATTGGGCATTATACCACAAGTTGTTGAACTATAATGAATACTTCAAACCGACAATCTCAAACAACCCAACCTCGTTATCCACAAACAACTAGTCCCAACCATTTCGACAACAATCTAATCAACAAACCCCATCTTCAACGAGCCTCCAGACATGTTATAATTGCGACAGTACGAAACACTTTAGGAGACACTGCCCCAAATTGAATCCCGATATAGTAAAACGACAAAATCAAGGGCAACATCAACTTCCTATCCGGCTAGGGGATGCGCTTCCGTAAATGGATCAGGCGAAGTGTGACAAGACCCACATGTAGTAATAGGAAGTTTTGATGTTATAGTCGGTATGGATTGGCTATCTAAGTATAAAGCTGAAATTGCCTGTAAAGATAAGACTGTTAGGATACTTCAGTCGAATGATGAGGCAATGGTATTTCAAAGCGAGAAATCTGGTACTATGTTGCCTCTCGTATCCCAACTTAAGGCTTTAAAGTATTTGCGCCAAGGTTGTACATTATACTTGCGAGCGTAACAGTCAAAGACCCTGATGAAAAGCGAATAGAAGACATCCCAGTGGTACACGAGTATTCAGATGTATTTCCCGACGAGTTGCCTGGTTTACCACCGACCCGACAAGTTGAATTCCGTATTGACTTAATACTGGGAGCAGCACCAATTGCTAAGGCACCTTACCGACTTGCACCTTCTGAAATGCAAGAACTGTCCAACCAGTTACAAGAGTTACTGGACATGGGTTTTATCCGACCTAGTTATTCACCATGGGGAGCACCAGTGTTATTTGTGAAAAAGAAAGATGGAAGTTTTCGAATGTTTATTGATTATCGGTAATTGAATAAAGTGACTATAAAGAATAGATACCCCTTACCCCGAATTGATGACTTGTTTGATTAGCTCCAAGGTGCGAAGTATTTTTCGAAAATTGATCTCAGATCGGGTTATCATCAAGTAAGAATTCAGGATGAAGATATCCCAAAAACAGCATTCCGAACTTGGTACGGTCACTATGAATTTTTGGTTATGCCGTTTGGGTTGACCAATGCGCCAGTAGTGTTTATGGATCTTATGAACTGAGTTTGCAAACCCTACCTTGACAAATTCGTTATAGTGTTTACCGGTGACATTTTGATATATTCGAAAAGTAAAGAAGAACACGAACAACATCTGCGGGTAATCTTGGAGTTGTTGAGACAAGAAAAGCTATACGCCAAACTGTCCAAATGTGAATTCTGGTTACAAGAAGTACAATTTTTAGGACACATTGTGAATCAACAAGGAATCCAAGTCGACCCCGGTAAAATTGATGCCATTAAGAGTTGGCAAGTACCTAAATCACCGAAGGAAATTCGTCAATTTTTAGGATTAGCCGGGTATTACCGACGATTCATTGAAAACTTTTCAAGTATTGCCCAACCTCTAACCCTCCTAACTCAGAAATATCGAGCGTATGAATGGGGAGAAGAACAAAAAATGGCCTTCCAAACGTTAAAACAGAAGTTATGTGAGGCTCCAATATGAAGCCTTCCAGACGGAACTGATGAATTGGTGGTATATTGTGACGCGTCTCGTAAAGGTTTAAGATGCATACTGATGCAAGGAAAGAAAGTAATAGCATATGCCTCCCGACAATTAAAGATACACGAGAAGAACTATACAACCCACGATTTGGAATTGGGAGCGGTTATTTTTGCATTGAAGATCTGGAGACACTACTTGTACGACACAAAATGTACTATCTATACTGATCACAAAAGCCTACAAAACATATTTGATCAGAAAGAGCTAAACATGAGACAAAGGAGATGGGTAGAACTGTTAAATGATTATGATTGTTAGATTAAATACCATCCGGGTAAGGCCAACATAGTAGCTGATGCTTTAAGCCGAAAAGACAGAATCAAACCATTAAGGGTACGAGCACTCGGAATGATTATTCAAAGTAGCCTAACCGAACAAGTTCGTGTTGCACAAGATGAGGCTTTGAAGGCAGATCAGCTAGAAAAAGAACTACATGGGAATGAAAGGAATTTTGAGAAGAAAATTGATGAAGTATATTATTACAAAAACCGGGTCTGGATTCCAACACTTCATAAACTCCGAAAGTTGATTCTTGATGAAGCACATAAGTCCAAATATTCTATTCATCCAGGTAATGATAAGATGTATAAATATGTTAAAGAATTTTACTGGTGGCCTTGCATGAAAAAGGATATAGCCGTGTATGTAAGTAAATGTGCAACATGTGCAAGGGTGAAGGCGGAATATCAAAAACCTTCGGGAATGTTACAACAAACCGAAATCCCACAATGGAAATGGGAACAAATTACCATGGACTTTGTGATGCACCTTCCTAAAACCTCCCGAGGACACAATGCTATCTGGGTAATTGTTGACCGATTAACCAAATCCGCACACTTTATTCCCATCCGTAACAACTACACCACCGAAAAACTCGCTCAAATTTACATCGATGAAATTGTATCCCGACACGGAGTACCTCTTTCAATTATTTCAGATCGAGACAGTTACTTTACTTCACATTTCTGGCAAGCAGTACAAGAACACTTAGGAACCCGAATCGACCTAAGTATGGCTTACCATCTCCAAACCGATGGTCAATCCGAACGAACCATCCAAACCTTAGAAGATTTACTTCGTGCTTGTGTACTGGACTTCAAAGGGAATTGGGATCAATACCTCCCGCTCATTGAATTCTCTTACAATAACAGTTATCACAGTAGTATACAAGCAGCACCTTATGAAGCTTTATACGGGCGAAAATGTAGGTCACCACTATGTTGGATGGAAGTGGGTGATACCCAAACTTCAAGGTCAGATTTAATTCAGGAAACCACCGATAAGATTCACCAGATTAAGCAAAAATTGAAAGCTGCCCGCGACCGACAAAAGAGTTATGCCGATGTTCGCAGAAAACCGTTTTCTTTTGAAATAGGTGATAAGGTGTTTTTAAAAGTATCGCCGTGGAAAGGTGTTATAAGATTTGGAAAGACTGGTAAACTAGCCCTGAGATACATCGGACCTTTCGAGATTATTGCAAAAATTGGTCCCATAGCTTACCGATTAAAACTACCCTTAGAACTGAGCACTATTCACGACGTGTTTCATGTATCGAATCTGAAAAAGTGTTTGACTGATGAAACGACAATAGTACCACTGGAAGATGTTCAGATCAACGAAAAGCTCAACTTCAAAGAGGAACCGGTAGTAATTGTGGACGGGAAAACCATACAGTTACGACACAACAAAATTTCATTGGTAAAAGTTCAGTGGAATTCAAAACAAGGACCCGAATATACTTGGGAACGAAATGACCAATTCCGAAAGAAATACCCACACCTGTTCCCTAAAAAGAAAACCGATGACACATTAAATTTCGAGGACAAAATTTCTTAACGGGGGGAGAATGTGACATTCGTGACAAAACGAGGTATATTATATTCACTATGTAGCAAGTAAACGATAAATCGGTTAATTCGTAGTGCTTAAACGAGTAACCGACCGATACTAATTATGACCTGTATACATACTGAGGGGTCATATACGAGTTATAGATATATTATAGAGGCTAACATATTGATATTTAGGCTCCAGTACGTTTAAAACCATTTAAACGAAAAAGGTTTCGTTTATTGATACGCTATGAGTTTAAACGCAATCGTTAACATCAAAACGAGCATTGTAACATCTGTTAAGCCGAAAAAGATTTATAAAACACTTATATGACATGTTCTAGGCAATCCATGAAAATATGTTGGATTTTTAAAACGAGTCAGTACGTTTTTCCTATTTTACAAAAATGGGCTGAAAAACACTCGTTTTCGCGTTATTTTTCGCACTCGAACTAGTTTTCTTGCGAAAAACCGAACCCGAATTAAATTTTGGACCGACTTTTAAGTGTGGCACGAAAACCGAGGCCCCAATGGGCCAAAAAGAGGCCCAATGGGCCCCATTCATGAGCCGGCCGCAAATAAGGGTATATCCCTTTTGTTTCTAGCTTGTTGTATAAATTAAAAAAATTGGATATTTTTAACACACAAACCAACCAAGATCAAGATCAGATGATTTCTTGCATATTCCAGCCAAAACCTCCAAGATAACAATCAAAACTCATGAGATTTTTACTAGATTAACAAAGTTTAACCATGAGAAATTAAGTGTTGATTAGTTTTAAACATGTTTAACCATCCAAAAAACCTAAAAATCACCTAAAATCATTTTTTGATGTCAAACATGTTTACAAGTCAGTACCATGTGGATTTTTGGCCAAAAAAACGGATTAGAACATGAATATGTCGTTTTTACGGTTCGAAAGTTCAGTTTGAAACCAAAACCGAAACCCTAATTAACAAGGCTGTTATATGAATGATTTATGCTTGGTTTGATGTTATATGATATTTAGATACAATGAGTTTGTGACCCAAGACCTGGAGAGTTGTTTAAACCATCAAAACTCATCGAAAACCGACAAGGTAAACCCATAACACTCGTATAGGGGCTGTTTAGTATTAGGTTGTGACGTTCTTGTTGTTACCTTATGAAAATTCTCAGGGACATTAGGGATCATTTAAACGAGTCCCTGTTCAAATTTGGTAATTTTCCGATAAACATAGAATATTTGGCGAATTTATTTCCGTTTATTGGCGTTTATTCGGGAAAAATAGTTACACTTCATCAAAAATTATGAAATTTGGTTTGGAACCCATAAATGTTATGTGAATATTACTGGCAAAGTTTGAGGATATTTGGAGATGTTTAGGTATTTTTGTGCAATTGTGTTGTAATCGAGTTTTAACAGCCGAAAAACACGCAAAAAAGGCATTTTGTCAAACGAGTTAGGTTCTGGATATTTTTCAGGGGCTATGTAATAACATTGAGGCCATTTTTAAAAATTATTGGATTTTTCGGAGGTCGTTTGATATAAACGGGCCATTTATTACACGATTATAACCTATTAAATGAATTTTTATAAATAAATAATTAATCAAAAAATTTCTGAAAATATTTTTATAAAATTCTCCATATTTTAATGTATTTATAAAAAAAATTACATAATTTATATATAAGTACATATTTAGTTATGATTAATCAAAGATTTAAATTATTATTGTTTTAACGAAACCGGTAGTTTGATGTTTAACGGACTGACTGGTACGTCAAAATATCAAAAGTGGTCAAATATTGTATTTTTGGATGAAATTGATAAAAACGAACTTTTTACAAGAATTCCGGACAATTCGGATGAATTGTACGCGCTTCGTATAATCAAAACCGTAAGAAAACGGAAACGAAACCTGTGATCAATCTAGATACCGAAACCTTAAAATTCCTTTATAAATAAAATCAATATATCAATCAATATGTTTACATAAGTTTATATGATCTTACCTAATCCCGAAACGCATAAACGATCAACTTGGCTAGGCTCGGGAAACGGTGAAACTGAGCCAAATCCAGTTTTAAACAATTCATAGTATACAACGTCACAATCTAAGACTATGGTCATGTTCTGGGCCTAACAACTATACCCAGATTAGTTATACAGCCCGATTTAGCCTAAACACCGTACTAGTATTAACGATACGATACCGTTTATAGGAATCAGGCTATAAGCGAGGCACCTGACCTATTGATACATAATTTCTGTGCGAACAACGATAAGGTGAGTTTCACGACCTCCACTTTCTAAACTGTGTTATGAACTTTTGGGGTGGAAAGCATGTTTAGATATACTTATATACTTGAAAACGCGTGATGATGTGAATTATCTAAGTACTAACACTTGAAAGCCCCCACAAACACAAGTGATTAACTTCGTGCCGGTGACGTGTGGATAGTACTATCAGTTTGACAAACCCAACTGACAGAGCCGGTGGAGTATGCCAGATCATGTTAAACCAGTTGCACATTGTCATTTAAACTTGTTACATACTGCTATGTGGTGTTAGACATAGTACATACTTAGGACAAAGTGGTTGTTAAATGCCAACGGGAGTGCATGGGCAGGGGTGGCCATGTGTTTTAGCTCGTTTCGGTTTCACTTGTGGCTTAGGATAATACATCATACACATACTTATATACATATGTATTGTGAACTTTACGAACTCGTATACTGATTTTGTTCGTACTCGTGAAACTTGAAACTCACCAACTAGACGTAGTTGACCCGTTTTAACATGCTTTTCAGGTAAAGCAAAGGTGGAATGATTTGCTTACGTTCTTGGTGTTAGGAATGAAGTTGAATAGCTGTGAATAGACGCAGATATATAATATTGAATAAGAAGCTCGTAAACTGGTTATGTGATTCTCATCTAGTTTGTAAACATAGTACCAACCCATGTAATATGATGTAAATTAGTTTGTGAATTTCTTTATAAACAATGTTGTTGCTACCAGTATAATCTGTTATATTCCCGTTTTACGCTTCCGCAGCTACCTAGTCGGGGTGTGACATAAATGATTCGATCTTAGTGATCAGATTTTGAACAAGACCCGGTGTTTGATCTTTTGAACTCATAAATAATACACATGAATATCGTGAATAATCATCTGTAACAACTAAGCAATACCAGTCTCCAGAAATACTCGCACAATTCACTGGACCAAATAAATCTATATGAAGTCGTTCAAGTGGAGTATCAATGGAATTTAATAACTTAGATGGGTGTGATTTCTTCTTCTGTTTTCCCTTTTTGCAAGCAACACAGTGATCAGATAACTTAAAATTCTTTAACGACACCCCCTCTACTAGATCGTTTGCCATTAAATAATTCATCTTTCGAACATGTATGTGACCCATTCTTCGATGCCAAAGTACTGAGTCTTTCTCGGTTGCTTTCGAGACAAAACACGTTTCGATCAATGTAGATACTTTAGAATTCATATTCAATACATAAATATCATTTGATCGAGGTGATCGCATGACAACCATGTCCTCGGGAATCACATAACCCGGTTTCAAAATCAGACACTCTTTATCTGTAAATACTGTAGTGTATTGCTTATCACAAATTTGCGATACACTCAATAAATTATGATCCACTTTATCACAATAGTTAACCTTCTCAAAGGTAATATTCCCATTTGACACATCACCCTCTTGTGTAATCATACCCCCAGAAGTCCCAGCAAACGCCACATAACCCCCTTGCATATTTCTCACATTTGTTAAGAGGTGAGATTAATAGTAATATGACGAGAACATCCACTATCCATGATCCAGTTTTTACCAGAAATGGTCTTGGATGTACCCTACACAAAAAAGAAAATGATTAGTTCAAAAAGGCAGCCTAGGCCTCGGTCTTGGGTACATTTTGGTTTCCTTGATAAAAATTAACTTTAGTTGCTTTGAATTGTGGTTCAGCAACGTGAGAATAAGTTACAGGTTTCTTAGACTTTCGTCTTAGATACGCAGCTTGAACCACATTTGAATTAACATTTTTGCAAATTGGTTCAATTGGAATAAACTTAGATTTAACGGAAGCATG
Organism: Bidens hawaiensis; assembly: GCF_021521415.1. NCBI lineage: Eukaryota > Viridiplantae > Streptophyta > Magnoliopsida > Asterales > Asteraceae > Bidens > Bidens hawaiensis. The sequence goes on from NW_027493206.1 coordinate 48,076, forward strand.
AGTTTCATTAACATGAACAACTTTTCGAGGATGTACATTTGAAAACATAATATGAGTATCATCAGCATACGACACATGTCGTTTTAGAATCTCCTTTACCACAGGAACTGGTTTGGAGTATTCCTTGATAAAAGGATGAAGATTCTGATAGTTCTTCTAACCACAATTTCTTACTACATGACCTTGTTGACCGCAAAGAAAAACAACTTTTCATGTCAACATGATGATGTTGAACATGTGATGGAACATGTGATGCAGATGATGACTGATGACTCACATTTTTGGTCATGCACTTAGCAAACTCATCAGATAATTCAGATTTCTTTTTCAAGTAAAAATATAAATTAGAACAGTTCGAAAAACTTTTCAACGTATCTGTTCCAGTTGACTTCACAAATTGAACTCTTTTAGCTTGTTTTAATACTTACTTTGCTTTAGTCAATGGATCAGATGGAACTGAAGTTTTTGCATGAGCATACTGACGTTCAAGTTCACGAAGCTTGGAGGTTTCATTGTGGAACACACTCTCAATCAGTTCAGGTTTAATGATACTTATTGGAATGTCTTTCTCAGTGAACATTGTGTCCATCCCCTTTAACTTAAACACACGAGCAGATGACAGCTTAGATGCATTAGGATTTATGAAACGCAACAAAACAAATCCTCATCAGAAATTTTTGGTTTTTCTGGTTTCTTAGCCTTCACTGGTTTACATGAACATCTTGTTTCATCTTAGTTGTGTGCGAACCATACACAACCTCCTCAAATTCATGAGGTTTAAACAGTATGTGATTAGAACGTGGAATGTTCTTGTTCTTGTATATAATTTCAGGTTCAAACACATCCTCAATGATAACTTTGTCAAAATTTTCCACAAAAACTTTGTTGCTTTGAACATGAGGTTTCTGAGTTGAAGATTGGGTTTTAAGACCTTTAGTAGTAACATGTTTTGATTTTTATGAAATCACAGATTCTTTAGAAATGACATCTTCCTCAGTTGGAGTAAAAGGAATAATTTTATAATCATTGTGAAATGGTGGTGGAATTTCAACAAAACCTATACCTTTCTTTGAGTCCTTTTGTTTTCCAGAAACTTCAATAATTTCATTTAACAGAAAAGAAGAATTTCAAAATTTACCCAATTGTTCATTAACTCAAGAACCTCATTCTCAAGCTCGGTTATCTTTGAACGATGTTTCAAAATTTCTTGAAATTTTTGGTCATTAATTGTCATTTTCACAGATAACTCAGCTTTGAGATCATGGTTACTTGTCGACAATGCCTCAATATTTTCACGAGATCTCATTTGAGATTCTAGAGATTGTCGATAAGTATCATTTAGAGAAGCAATTTCTCTCACTAAATTGTCATTGTGATTCTTTAAAGATTCTAACTTAGGTTTGTTAGATTCACATTCAGCACAATCTACTTTAACAGATGATGTAGCAGAAATAGAATGACTAACCTCGTTGATCTTAGCCATGCATGCAAAGACTGTAGTAGGCTTGTCACTGGAATCATCAGAATCTGATCCAAAATCATTATCAGAAGACACCTCACTTCCATGGGAATCTTGAGTCAACTCGAACAAAGCCAAATTAGCTTGAGTATCGTTGCACAGTAATCGTTGTGACCACTCATTTCCATTAGCTAACATTGCTTGTGATCCAGAACTTGATGGTTTCTTCTCAGCATCATTACCTCGTGGTGTTGAAGAATTTAAATTTTGACCACGAGGACCATTATACTCCTTTTTCGGTTTGTCACACTCTTTTGTAAAATGACCGAATTCTTGACAATTATAACATTTCACCTTCAACTTGTCAAATCCCAACTTCTTATTCAGAGCAGGAAGATCTTTTTCGATTCTTTGCATAAATCTTTTCACCTTTCGAACAATCATTGCCATGTTCCACTTTAAATCCATGATTTCTAATTCGTCTGGATCAATCTGATCATAGTCTTCATCGGTCATATCACTAGTGGCAATTTTGCTACTCACCAGATTTTCGTAAGACGTCATGAAAGCTGATAAGAAAGCAAAATTTTATTCAGCTTCTTTCATGTTGACGTTTGGAGGTGATGAGTATTGATTTGTCGAAGACGAACTTCCTGAACCAGCAGAAACATTTGGTGATCCAGAGTTACTAGCAGTATAAAAACATGCTCTAGGATCACTATATATAGTTGTTTCATTTTCTCTTGCATTCTGTGTTAGAAAAGCCGTGATCGGTGAAATTGTTGAACTTTGAGGCATGCTCCCACCATAGAAAGCGGGATCTTGACTTTCCTTGGATGACTTTTGACACTTGAGATCATACTCACGAGCTTCAATCTTTTGTAAAAACTCACTTGCAGTCAAGTCTTCACTGAAATAACTGTTTTCTTTTAATACCATTAGAAAAGTAGAGTACGAACTTGGCAATGCACTCTTAATAGTATCAATCTTGTCAATCTCAGAAATTTCCTACTTCATTTTATCCATTTCAGAAATCAAGTGATTGAATCTCGTTGTCATCTCTTCAACCGTTTCACCTTTAAGTAAATTAAAGTTTCTGAATTGAAACTTAAGCATCACCTTTTTGCTTTCAGCCGTGTTTCTCATACTTCTCATTCGGATATGTTGAAACAGAGAGGCACATATTTTAATACTACCCACTTGGTGAAATATATTTTCAGGTAAAGCCATGGTTAGAGTAAAATATGCTTTTGCCTCTATCTCTAGTGCCTTCTTCTCTTCTTGTGAGTATTGAGATATAGCTTTAGGTCTGAATCCGATAGTCTCATCTCCAATCATAGGAACAGTATAAACTTCATCTAAACAATATGAGCAGTCAGGATGAATTGATCCTAGATGAGCACGAAACCGAGGTTCCCATTTGGAGAAATCACTAAACTTCATCAATCTTGGACATTTCGAATGTGAACCTATTTAGGTATCAAGTTGCAACATTTGTTGCATCAACATGTTTTGAGATGCTAATGCATACATACCGGTCATTTTTGACAAGTTTCAAAAATTCAAGGGTATAACGAATCAAACAACTAATAAGATTAATGAATGGTGAATGTAACGAACTGTAAACAGATGTAGCGAACTATGAACAGTATAATAACGAATCAAATCTTAACGAAGCCAAGATTGATCAGATAGCGAATCAAGATTGAGTGTAACGAATCAATCCAAAGAATTAGAAAGTCAACGAATCAGATTTAATAATAAGTCAAACTAACGAATTGACTAACGAATTAGCTTAGCGAATTGATAAAAGAAATCTTGACGAATTAGAAAGTATTCAGTAACGAATCACTAAGGAAGACTTAGAGAAATAGATAACGAACCATCTACAGTTGATTAGCGAATCAACTATAACGAATCAGGTTGTTACAACGGTTTGTAACAAACTCTGATACCTTATGCCACGTGGCAAAGGTTGTTATGACACAAATCCCAAAGTAGACGCGTGTCACACGAATCTGTAAACACGAATCAGATGTTGATGCGAACTAGTTAACGAATAATTTGAAATTTATAACGAATCGACTAACTCAGATAACGAATCAAAGGGAACGCGATAACGAATCAACATAAAGATGATAGCGAATCATATTCATCTTCAAATCTTCAAAGAGGATTTCCAGAATTTCTGGAAATGAAGAACACGAGAACCAGAAACCCAGAATACTTAGATTTGTAATACTCCCTCAAATCGCTACCAAACTGCACAAATAGACTACCAAAAGACTAGTAACTCGATCGCGAATCCAACACACCTATACTCGTAATCAATTATCCACGATTATCAGTTCAATTATGCCAAAACACCGACCCTGTTTCGGCCACAAACCAAACCAATACCGAATCACCTCAAACCAATCCAATTTCTCAATTCCACTCACAATACCTTACCAATACCCATATCAACTCAAGTCCAATCCAACTCATCCATAATTCACTCAATTAACCTTTAAATTGATCCAAATTCAACCAAAACAGAACACTAACAATAACTAAGACTAATTAACTGTCTAAACACCCAAATCAAGTGTAATTTGAGCCCCGAAATCTTTGATACCACTTGTTGGAGCCTATTTTCAATCAATTCAATAACTAATTACAGATCTTGGATCTGTGTTAATCTGATTAATACCTTAATATAGATCTAGCTCATAATTACGTTTGATTAAGTGTTATATGTGTATATGTATTATCAGTATTTGTATATCACTAGTTTGTATAATATTAAGACGAAGATCGAGAGAGAGATTGGACACAGGGTATCGTTAATTAATTCTCCCAAAACTTAAATTAAATGTTATCTGAGTTCACTATATATAGAAGATAGGTCTGGTTCGCTAACATTCCCTAGCGAACCAGACACTACTTCGTTACATACATAAATTAGACGAATCACCCCCTGATTCGTTAACATCCCCTAACGAATCAGGAGGGAATAAGTTTAAGTCTTAGTTCGCTAAACAACCTTAACGAACTAGAGAATAACTTAATTGTTTATTACATTAAACATAAAACAAATATGTTAACGATAATTACAAAGACTCAAGACGCAAAACCGTGCACTAACAGATCAGACCAACCCATTTGCACCCTTTTTAATTACCTTTTTTGTTTAAAATGATTAACCATTCGAGTCAGATATTATGGGTTCAATTTGGTTATAAAAGTCGGCTTGGTTTTTTTGATTTTTGGGCCATGCTAATCTGAAACCTAATAGGAGAGAAGAGGTGTTTAGTAATCATCAGACTTGAAGATCTCTAAATTTGATTCGAATCAAATTCGAATTGACAGTTTCATTTCTGCTTTTAAAATTTCGAATGCATTTCGGTTCGAATTTGTAATGTTTTTTTTGCATAATCTATACTTCTGCAATTGTGGTGTGGTTGATGAGGAGTTACTTTAAATATTCATAATATGTACTGCCACCATTTGAATTGGATTTGGTAGTATTGTGATGCGGTGCGTGTGTGTGCTTAAAATATAAGAGAATGGGGTTTTAGCTTTCGCACAAGATCGTGTTTTAAATTTATAAAACTGCTTTCTACTAAGAGTAAATACACACAAAATAGGCAAGTGTACCTATTGTATATGTAGAATAGTATCGGTAAAGAACCAAGTGTCGATCCGTGGATACAAATGCTTCCTATAATGAATCCTTGTTTTAATGCAATCAGAGAGTTTTAATCATCTTTGAGTGTATTTTTTTGAACTTTTTATAAAATATAAATACTTATATATATTATATAGGTGACAAGAAGAGAAATTCTAAGCGAGTAGTTCAAATATATGAAGGTTACCATCTAAGATCAAGAATACACTCCATTATTCCTTGACGATTATTTGTTAAACATGTGATAAACTTGCCCTAAAAATATATGATAGACTATGTTCCTCATTTTTTAGTGAACATATTTTATGACATAATGTTAAATAGCATGCATATTTTCAAGTCCATCCTATGCTTAATAGCATACTACCCCGAGAATGTCAATTTAAATAGACAAGCAATTGGTAAAGTAGAATGATTAGGATTGACTTTGATTTCTCATATACCAATTCTAACAACTTCGACTGGTTGTAGTTAACTCACACAACTCCCCTTGGTTGATTAGATTAGGTAATAATTACACATTACATTAACATATGATTTCTTTAACTAGCGTGTTTCTTGAAGCATGGGGGCTTGTTTCTTGTTTTTCTTTTGTTTTCTTCCATTTTTCTTTGCCTTTTTGCTTGTTTCTTCGTTTGAGGCTTGGGTTTACCTGAATTTGCATTTTATTACGATAAGTAGCATTCTGAGCTATGTTATTTGATAGAAATTGCAATTTTTAGAGATTATTTGATACTAAAAAGATGTATGATATTATGTACATCAAACATCCCCACACTTCAACATTGCTTGTCCTCAAGCAATCTACTTATAAATATTCTCTAAAAATAGAAAGTTAGGACCATAGTTTAAAACATCCCCAAAAGAGTTCCAAGAAAATGGGAACAAAATAACCAATCTTAAATCATAAGAATATATGTAGTGAAAAATAAAAGGAAATTTTGTTTTTATGAGTTTCTGTTTATGCATAACGTCACATTCTCATAATTTTCACTCACGCTCGGTTTATATATCTGGTCTTACCTGTGATGTACGTATGTGAAAACTATTAGTCAAGATGTAACCTGTGATATATAAGCTTGTAGCACGTTTAAATCTCCACCTTTGTAAGGGTTGCATATATCAGAAGGTAATTGGGGTTGGTTTTGTCTGAACCGGGATTGGGTATTTTGTGGTGGTTCAAGGGGTTTAGGTTAATGAGGATGGTAAATACAACTTCTGCTGATTGTCGAGAATATTAAGATGTCTTCAATAGTCAGCTTCTTTTCTCCCGTTTGAAAAATATTTTTTTTTAAAAACAAATTAAGTAACTCTTTTAAGGTTAGATCGTCAAGAACAGTTTTGTCGAGGATGTGAATCAGTTATTCCTCAATCATGTTCTGAACATAACTCCCAATTCTAATGGATTGTTCGGCTTTGAGCCTAATAGCCCCCACCCTCATTAGTTCGGTATATTCATGTTCAGACTGAGTTTGACTTTTTCTACATTATCCTTCGGGTGACCAGTTCCCGCGTCCTAAGCAACGTTCGTATCTTTTTGCTCTTCTTTTCATTGAGCTTTTGGACACTCCACAAAATGGTGGCCTTTTGTTCGTCTCGGCACCACGTTTTCCTCACCTCATTGCTTAAGAGAAAGATTCTCTCTCTAAGTTCTGAAGGCAACCTAGGTTTTGCAAAATGTATGTAGCAAAGGAAATTGAAATCGAAAGAATGCATTTCCAGTTCTTTATGGTCAGCCGGTAAAAGACCAGTGTCGTATTTTACCGGTGGGAGGGATAAAGTGTAAGGTTTCGTGTTTTTTTTTTATTTTGGAGAATGGTTTGAGGTGTTTGTAATAATATTACCTTCTTCCTTATATAACGCTTCGGCGGTCTTGAAATGAATAATTGCGGGAAGTTCTAAATCACACGAAACATATAAATCACTTAAATCTTCCGAAAAAATATTTATATGGCATGAGGTTTGTCTCACAGTAACGGAGGAGTTGGGTATAAACACCATATTTTGCATAAATTTGTTCCCAATATTACAAAACTTCTTTTTGCTTTTTCACTTTTTTGTTAGAATAGATTTGTATTTGATTATTTGCAAAACAATTTATTGGATTTTTCTTTTGATTTTGTTATTGAAATGGTCTTTATTTGCTATAAAAAATTTGTTATTTAGAGAATTTTATGAATAGTTGAGCAGCAATTGGTCAAGTAATTCCCCTCCCCACACTTGAATCTCACATTATCCTTAATTTGAAAAGATTCATAAAAAGATAAAAATTCTAATTAAGTACGGTGGGTTAAAATGGAGAGGTACTTCCCTACGGGTTAACTAAATTTCGATAGAGTGGCCCCTGTTTTTTTTTTCCGTTTTCCTGTTTTGTACTTGTTTAATATAAAACTGCAAACAACCACAAACAACCAAGCATAATACTACTTAAAATTGGGTGTGGAATCCTCCACATCCTGCCCACATGGGCTAAATAAGTACCTAATAAAATATCTTGGCACCTACGGACATAAAAGTACCAACCAAACAGACAAACAAACAAGTGAAAGAGAGTAAATTGTTCAAATAAACATGATAATAATGTCATAAAAATACCACCAGCCCATCCCATGCCCATACCAGGCCTACCAGTGCCGCTGCTCGTCAGTTACACATGTCCGGGTCAAATGGTCCCTACTACCTGTCCATGTGATATCCTAGACGGTCAATTGCTTGCCTCGTGTCTGCATATTCAGCTACTCGCTGCGTCGGAGGAAGCAATTTGTCCTGACTTTTTGTTAAACGAGGCGGTAGTGTTAGCTGCGAACTGGTCACTAAACTCGTATAAGCCCTCATATGAGTATCGGCTATTGTGTGACGAGCTAGGACCAGCCCCTGATGAAGATGGGCCTCCCTGCTGGTGGTAAGTGCGATGGCGGGTCTGTGCAGGTGGTGATCTTCCTCTCCTCTCGAGATCGTCCTGGATCATCATGTCAGCCGTGTCCTCGGAATCCCAAACCTGGCTATAGGTATCATGCAGTCTCCACACCTCTGGATCCCTGTTGATATGTTGGGCCATCTACATACTGATACAAAAACTAAGGTTAAGAGCAATCGGGTATGGGCTATGGGTTCCTTCTCTGTCTGCTTTGTAAGCTCTATACAGCTTATAGATCCACAGTCCACCAAAAATCTGGGTGTTTCGACTTTTTGCATTTGCATTTGTTGTGAATAGTTTGTAAAACAGATAAGTGATGTTGCATGGTATATCATTCTTCATGCAGTACAGAGCCCATAAATCCTTCAGGTTCACCACCCCCTCACTTTGACCACGAGCAGTGACAGTGTGGCTAAGCAAGCGGTGAATATATCTCATAAGTGGGTCTCGTAGTGCTGTGATCTTTGAGCTGCTTGCAGTGTAGGTTTCATCCCCGTAGCTTAACTATTGTCATGCTTGTAACCTTGTGTTTCCAGCCTCTGTGTCTTCATCACCATCTTCATCTGCGAACGTTGTTGTAGCTGTGTAATGGATTGCGTTGTCTGTTTCATCACTCGTGTAAATTCCCAAATCTATCCCTAGTTGTGTAACCGATGTTGTGTACCACTCACCCCCACACCTGAACTCGACTGTTTCATCATCCCACATGTCCAAGTTTTTCGTCTTAAAGGAGAAAGATGCTAAGAATTCCTTTGTTAATTCTATGATAGCTTTCCATTTTTGACTAAAAACTTGTTTCTATGGTTCTTTCACAATGGACTTGTACCTATTCCACTGATTAACTTGCATCAACATATCCTTGCACGCATAAAAGTTCGGTTCTGGAAGGCGGTTAAGGTAGGTCATTCTAGCTTGGGCTCTTCGATCCCTTTCGGTGCATTCTGGGAAGACTAGGAATACGTGTACATCATCCCCGTACTCAGCCATCTGCAATTTTTGCCCAAATGAGTTAAATTTTAAAAATACTGGAATAGAACTAAAACCACGGTGCCGTGCTTAAAAAAAACCCACGGCCCCATGCTGCGGGTCCTTGGCAGTTTTAACCCAATTCCAGATTTTGACTTTTTGTTGACCAAAAGGTGACCACTGGTCGTGTTTTGTAAGGCACAACCCGTGTTTTTAATCCTAATTACACCATAATCAAGACTCAAACTTACGATTCCAACCGGTTTTTGACTAATTATTCGGGTTCAAGTTTGAAGCAAATTAACTAAGATCCGAACCCGAATTGTTTTTCTTAACAAATCACAAGGGTAAATCTATCTAACAAATCATTGTCCTAAATCTAAACAGTTAACCCATCCATTTTCCAGGATTGAACCCGATTTTATCAATTTGTTAGAATTAGGGCTTGAATTAGACCTAGAATGTTGAATTTGAAGATTAGATTTGTTAGATTAACATACCTTTGGTTGAAAATCGAAGATTTGAGGCAAAGATTAGTAAAATTGGTGGATGGTCGGCGGTGTTCGCTTCTGGACGATGTTGTTTTTAGTTTTAAGTGAATGGTGATGTTATTTTATTGATATAAAACTCATAACTGTCCTGGACACAAAAGCACCGCCCCGTGCTTTGGAAGCACGGCCCCGTGCTGCATGAGGCAGTCAGAGTCTTTTGTTTTTGTTGTTTATTTGTTGGGCTGGTTCGTTTTTAACTAATTTTTTCTTGAGTATTAAAATTAAGATTAAAGTTAAAAGTCCTAATTTTCATTAAAACATAAAACATAGTTAAACATAGTAGAAATAAAAGTACAACAACAATCCCGAATCATGAAACATAACACTAGAAAGAGTAACTTCTTAACAAGACAAAGTCGGAACTTCAATGACCACCATTCCCGAACAAGTCCTGAATGTGTGGTGGGGCTCTTTTAGCTTCCAAGAGATCGGAGAGCTTCTTGTCGAGTTTTGCAACCTCCCGGTTGAGAAAATTGAGCTTAAAGCTCACATCTTTGTTGTGGCTATCCACAACATGGAAATTCTCAAACAGAAGTAGTTCGACTTTGTGGATCAGCTCGATTAAGCGAGCCTCAATTTGAATGTTATTTTCGACTTGGTGTCTCATAATGCATTGGAGCCCCATGATTTCTTCCTCAAGGTTTGAGGAAGAATCAACATGCTTGCCCTTCCTCACTAGTCTTCATTCAACTTTCTTACTTTCCATTTTAGTAAACTTGTGTTTTGTTGAGTCAAACAATTGACCTAAGGGGGAGATTGTTTGGTCAAAGATTTGTTCTAAAAGATATATGAAAGATTGAAATCTTCTCAACCTCCTCAGAATTCGCTAAGTATGGATCCGGGCACACCTTAGACCTCCGAGCAAGCTTTTTACTTAGCCGGGTACGATATTTTGTCTATCGGGCAAGGTTATCTTCAAGTAGTCTTCTTTAGTGGATATCCGAGCAGGGTTTGCAAATTAGTGCATTGCCGGGCAAGGTTCACTAATTTATGTAAAACCGGGCAAGGTTCACTTTATCAAGCAAGTCTGTTCTTCAGAGCCAAGTATAGTTCACTTCCGAGTAAGCTTTTGGCTAACCAAGTCCATGAAGCCAAGTGATTGGAAGACCGGACAAGGTATTCATTAATAATTGTGGTCCAAGCAGGCTTGATGATTTAATGGAATATTGTTAAGTAACATCGGGCAAAGTTCAACTTAAGCAAGGAACAATACTGCCGAGTACACTTTGCTAATAAGTTATTTTCTAGCAAAGAGTTGAAATGGACCATTGAAGAAAAAGGTTGCTCGTAAGGGTTTGTCGGGCAAAGTCAAGAAGATTGAAGTCTACCCGGTGAGTATTTTACTTGGTAAAATACTCTTCAAGTAAAGTCTACCCGAAAACTAATCCCGGGCACACTTCTATGTTACCAAGTTCTGAAGGATGGCAGAGTACACAGTAAACTCGGAGAATGAAGATTGCTGCAAAGCCTACCTGGAAGACTTGTTTTACACTTAGAATATTTCTGATTATGTAATTTGAATATGTATTTACGTTTGGGGTTTCTAGAATGAATGACAGCTGTCCTAGGATAGCAGGCCTATAAATAGAATAATTTAGGGCACGTCTCCTACGGATTTTGAGCCTTTAAACTTTTTAGATAAGAAAGAATATTTCTTGAAAGTGACGGCAATCTAAGGATTCGTACGGATATAACTTTCCTATCAAGAAACCCTAAATCGATTATCCTTTTGTATGATGAACATTGTATAAATGGAAATCTTTTGAGTGAATCTTGTGGGTGTTAGTTACCTTGGAATATTGACTAAGCAACCATAGGTTTGTTATTGATTCCGCCTTTAACAAACGGTGACCTTTCTAAATATAGCAACCCGTTATGAACTCCCTTGTCGACACATCTATTTGTGTGAGTTATGACATGATTTGAGTAAGATCCAGCTGAAATCGGGGACCTGACAAGTGGTATCAGAGTTTGTTGCTGCTATTTTGGAAAGATTGTTGCTGATTGAAGATTTGAAGAAAGATGACGTAAGCAGACCATTGTTCCATTGAAATGTGACGTCAGAAGCTCTGTTATTCATTTTTCTTCCAGATCTACAATCATTTGGTGTTTTCTCTTCCTTATTTTGATTTAACTTTTAATTTTTATATATAAATCTTGTTCTAATCGCATCCGACACCTCAGATCTGAACAATCAGTTTTCAGATCTGAATATTTTTGAAATCTGTTTTTACAAAGAAACTGTTTTTGATTTCTCAAAATGTCTGGTTACGAAGAACAAGAAGTGTCTACTAACAAGATTCTAAGATTGTATGGAGAGGAAAATTTCACTAAATGGAAAGTCTTGTTTGAAGCAGCCATTTGCTATAATGATGTTGATATGTGGAACTCTATCAAGAATGGTCCACAAGGCACTGTTGAGGAAGGTGCAAATCCAGCTGCAACTGCGGCTGTTAGAGAAAGAATGAGAAAGGTGGATGACAAGGCTTTAGCAATGTTGAAATTAGGTCTGTCTTGGGAGATACTTACCAACCCACTGCAAAGGCAATGTATGATGCAATACTTGAAATGTTTGAGGGAAATTTTGAGCTCAAAAACATTAAGAAGCAGAGACTGAAGCAACAGCTAGAAAGATTTAAGTATAAAGATGGAGAAAGGTTGAAGTCTATCCTTGAAAGGTTTTTGGGAATAGTGAATGATCTCAGAACCACTGACTATGTCATGACTGACCTTGACTTGAATACAAAGCTTCTTAACTCAATGCCAAAGGAATGGTACACTGCTTGCAAGTTCGTCATTACAAAACACAACTACAACGATTTGAAATTGGATGATGTAGTGTGCTTCCTTAAGCTGCAGAGATAGAGATGATAGAGAATGAGATGATCAAGGAGGAAAGACCCTGCTTCAATGTTTCAAATGCATTGATAGCACTTATGGGTAATTTAACCACCAAGAATCAACAGCAAATTCCTATTATTGAAGAACCAATTGAGCATAACACTGACACTCCAAAATCTTTTGTTGGTGGTAGCACAAGTAATCTTGGTAATCAACAAAGATTCAATGTGCAACTGATTGATGACACTGATTCTGCCTCAATGGAAAATGGGAATGTACCTCATACTAGTGGTGGAAATGGACAAGGTAGTGATACACAGGCCTTGCTTTCAATGTTTACAGAGTCATATAATGAATTTGTTGCAAAGAACTTAATTCACACTAGTGTAGTACAAGATGATCTTGAACAGATAGATGCTGATGAATTGGAGGACATGGATTTGAAGTGGCAGGCAGCCATGTTGGCTCCTAGAAGCAGGAGGCTTTACAATAGGACTGGTAGGTCACTCCTATCAGGGCCTAATGAAAGAATTGGTTTTGATAAGTCAAAATCCATTTTCTACAATTGTTAACAGCCTGGTCATTTTGCAAGAGAATGTAACATGCCAAGAAACTTCCAAGTGAACCGATTTCAGAACCAATCAAGAAATCAGCAGCCTCAATATCAGCAGAGACCCAACACCAACAACTTTAACAACAATCCCAACAACATCTATAATCCCAACTTCAACAACTTCCAACCTCAAATGAACAATCATGATCAAGGAGTGCCTCAGAATCAAGGTTTTCAGAGAAACAACAACCAAAACCTTCAAAATGTTCCAAACAACACTGTTCCAGCCAACCAAAACCAGATCAGAAATCAAGGAAATGTTGCTGTAACGACACAGCATGAAGGTAACTTTGATTGGAGCAATCATGAAGAAGACATTACAGATGATATCAAGAAAGCTAATGTGGCATTCATGGCCATAATTGAGAAAGAAACTGGATCATCTTCTCAGGTACACTCTGCTCCTACTATTGATTTAAATGAAGTTATCAATGATTTGAAAATGAAAGTATGCAAGCTGGAAAGTGAGTGTTTTAAGAAACAAAGTATCATTAATGCATATGAGGAAAGTGAACTAGTGAGTGAAGAAAGAATGAAAAGTTTGGAAGAAGACTGTGTAAACAGTTATAGAGCTCAGAAAAGATTTACAACTGAAATAGATGGGTTGAAGAAAATGATTATAGAAGAGAAGGTGCAGAACACAAAACTGTAAGCTGATAATGAATTCTTGAAGAACTTGGTTTCGACTGGAAACATCTGTGGAATTTTAAACCAAGTTAAGGAAGAAGATAAGTACAAAGCAGTACACCACCCTTCAACAACAACTTTATTCTAAAAGTTGATAAAGAGAAAAGAAATGCTTATCTACAACAATTCAAAGATGTTTTTCAAGACAAAGAAGAACTTGTGGATTTGTATAAGAATGTTGAGGTGAGTGAAGAAGGAGACTTTGTTGTGAAGAAAGATTTGAAAGAAGAAAAGTCAATTGGAGTTCAAGTCTCTAAAGATAACTTTGGCTCTGATGATTTGAACCAAGATGACTTGAGTGATTTGAGTGATCAAATCACTGATGAGGAAATCAAAGCTGCTGAAAGAGGAATAAAATTCAAGAAACTAGAATCTATTAACAAACTTCCAATGTATCCACCTGTCACATCAAGAATGAAGAAACAGAATGAAAGAACAAAGAGAGAACATGTATCCTTTGATATATATGAAAAGAAGAAGGTAAATTACAATGTTGTGAGGCCTCCAAGCCAAGCAGTATTGGAAAGGATAGAGCAGAAAAACAAGAAAAGAGCAAAAGAAATTGTGGATGTTGGAAACTTTATCCCCGTTTATCCTATTTTCTCTAATCATGAAGTCCTTGATATTGGAGAAGTGGAAACAATTGAAGAATATGAGAAGAGACAATCAAGACATAGAGAGAATCAAGATGAAGAACCACTGAATATGCAAAAAATTGTGTTTGTAAAGAGCAAAACTGGAAGACAAGACATCAAGATTGACGAGTTTGTCCCTTTCTCAATCAACTTTGATAGTCTAAAGAATCAGAAGACCATTGGAGTCAAAGAACCCAGACCAAGTGAAAGATTCAAGAAAGAAAAGGAACATGAAAAATACAAAGGAAAGGTTTGGTGCAAGAGGTGTGATGAGTATGGTCATCATACAGACTGCTGTAATGAAAGATTCAAATTTAAGCCTTTTCATGTCCCAGATGAAACAAAGTATGGACAAGACTTTGTTTTGTACAAGCAAAAGTATGATGAATACCTGGGAAAGGGAAAACTTAGTGAAAAGGAAGCTATGAAGAAAGAAACCCAAAAGCCCCAATAAAAGCAAAGAAACTTGTGGCTAAGCATGCTCAAAGGAGTAAATCTCCTGTAAAGTATGAGAGAAAGGTTAAACAGAACTCTCAACCCTTGAGAATAATCCCAAAAAAGGATACTCAATCTGTCAAATCTGATAGTTCTCAAGGATCATCAAGCAGTGAGAAGACAAGAAGAAGAGATGCATTTTCTAGGAAGAAACCAACAAAACTCACTGGTGATGAAAAGTTTCTGATGAAACATGGATTTGAACCTGAAGGATTCCTTTGAAAACCTAAGGCAAAGGTTGAGACAGTTCCTGATGTGAGATACTACTCTGAAAAGAAAGAATATGTTGCGAAGGAGTGTGTCACTGCATCAGAAGACTGTCTAGGCTCAACATCATTTGTTAAAACTCCAAGAGAGTGTGGTTATGAAACAGACAATTCAGACAATATAGAAGTCACTTATGAAGATCCTGAACCAACAACACTCACTTCCCAAGCTGCCTCTGAAACTGTTTATTTTGTGAAGGAACAGTCCACTCCTCTGAATGACATATGGTATATGGATAGTGGATGTTCTAGGCACATGACTTGTGACAAGAGATCTCTTGTCAATTATGAAGAAAAGTTTGAAGGTCCTGTAGCTTTTGGTAGTGATGAAAATGGTGGAAAGATTGTTGAGAAAGGAATCTTAACAAATGGAAAAGTCTCATTTGATAATGTGTTTCATGTTGAGGGTCTTCAGTATAATCTACTGAGTATTTCACAATGTGTGATAAGGGTTACAAAGTCAGTTTTGATGATTCCCACTGTTTAATTCTAAAACCTGCATTTGTAATTCCACCTGAAATGATTATGATGATGGCACCAAGAAACGGCAACTTATATGAATTGAATATGAAAGAAACTATTTCAAGAGGGGGTGCATGTTTTGTGTCCAAAGCCACTGAAAATGAGTCAAAACTGTGGCATAGAAAACTTTGTCATGTGAACTTGAAGAACATGAATAGACTTGTCAAAGGTGAGCATGTAATAGGTTTACCTACAAGAGAGTTCAAATTGGAAGATCATTGTAGTTCATGTCAAAAGGGAAAACAACACAAATCTACTCATAAGCCAAAATTCATCAACTCAATTGATCAGGTACTTGAATTACTTCACATGGATCTCTTTGGTCCTGTGAGTGTGCCAAGTATAGGAAAGAAAAGATATTGTCTTGTGATCATTGATGACTATTCAAGATATACTTGGGTTTATTTCCTAAGTACCAAGGATGAGACTGCAGAGTTGATTAAGGGTTGTGTAACAATGATTGAGAACAAATTGAATAAGAAGGTTAAAATAATGATAAGTGACAATGGTACAGAGTTCAAGAATGGAGTTATGCAAGAGTTTTGTATAGCAAAAGGAATCATTCAACAATTCTCAGCTCCTAGAACTCCTGAACAAAATGGTGTTGCAGAAAGAAGGAATAGAACTTTGATTGAAGCTGCTAGAACCATGTTAGCAGATGCTAATTTACCTGTTACTTTTTGGCTGAAGCCATAAATATAGCATGCTATGTTCAGAACATGGTACTTGTCAACAAGAGGCATAACAAGACTCCTTATGAAATATTCCACAACAGAAAGCCTTATATCAAGTTTTTCAAGCCCTTTGGAAGTAAATGTTTTCTTCTGAACACTAGAGATTATTTGAACAAGTTTCAAACAAAATCTCTAAATTGTTTTTTTGTTGGATATTCAACACACCCAAAAGCTTACAGAGTATATGTGAAAGACCATCTGAGTGTTATAGAATCATCTGACATCATCTTTAATGAGAATCAATTCAATACAGTTGATGGTGCAGCATGGCTGTTTGATCATGAGAAGTTGATATGGTCCTTCAAGATTTATCCTGAAGACTTTGATGAATCTTTCTACAAGACCAGTGTAATTGAAGAGAAAAAGAAGAAAACATTGGACTTGGAAGAATTATGGAAGAAGGTTGCTAGAAAAGAAAAAGAATATACTTTTGTGAAGAATTCCTCAAGTGATAATGTTAAACAAAATCAAGAAGTTAATCAAGAAAACAATCAAAATCCTGAACATGATCATACTGAGAACAATCAAGATAATTAAGATGTACATAATGAGGGAGACACAAGTAACCTATTAAATGAAGGAAAACCTGCAACTACTACAAGATTTCAAGATCTATTTGAGAGACTGAATTTAGATAACAATGGTGCATCCACTTCAGGACAACATAATGATGAAGCACCATAATTTCATGATGCAGAAACTGATTTGATCATTGAAGAACCAGATCTCAATAAAACAAATCTTGACAAAATCTATCTACATATATGATTGTACAAACTCCTTATGTGGAAAAGAATCATCCTTCTGAAAACATCATTGGAGATTTGCATGAAAGAGTAACAAGAAGTCATTCTGAAATTGCAAACATCTGTCTTTACTCCTGTTTTCTATCCCAAATAGAGCCAAAGAACATTGCTCAAGAACTAAAGGACAATAGTTGGGTGGAAGCAATGCAGGAGGAACTGGCACAGTTCAGAGATATACATGTGTGGGATCTTGTTGATAAGCCAATAGACAGATATGCAATAGGTACCAAATGGGTTTTTAGAAACCAAAGGGATGAGAGGGGTTTGGTGATTAAGAACAAAGCTAGACTTGTGGCATTGGGATGTCTTCAAGAAGAAGGAATAGACTTTGAGGAGGTATTTGCACCTGTGGAAAGACTTGAAGCTATCATGATCTTTCTTGCATATGCTGCTTCAAAGAACATTAAAGTGTTCCAGCTTGATGTTAATTCTGCATTTCTGAATGGAAAGATTGATGAAGAAGTGTATGTAGCTCAACCTCCAGGTTTTGAGGATACTTTGTATCCAAACAGGGTGTATAAGTTAAACAAAGCCCTATATGGATTGCATCAAGCTCCTAGAGCTTGGTATGATGAGCTATCAAATCATCTTTTTGAAAATGGTTTTAAAAGAGGAGCCATTGACAAGACACTCTTCTACAAAAGAAAGGGATCAGACTTACTTCTGTTACAAGTGTATGTGGATGACATCATCTTTGGATCTACAAATGAACAAATGTGCATGGAGTTTGAAGGGGTAATTAAGTCCAAATACAGCATGAGCTCTATGGGAGAAATGAACTTCTTTCTTGGATTGCAAGTTCAACAGAAAGCTGAAGGGATCTTCATTCACCAAACAAAATATGTGCAGGACATCTTGAACAAATTCAACTGACATGAGTACAAAACTGCTTCAACTCCAATGGAAACCAAAGAAAAGATGATTGCAGATGAAAAGGGAGAGCCTGTGGATGAACATGAATATAGAGCCAAAATTGGATCTCTGATGTATCTGACTGCTACAAGACCAGATATCATGTTTGCTGTGTGTGTGTATGCAAGATTCCAGTCAAGTCCAAAAGTCTCCCATGTGAATGCTGTTAAAAGAATATTTAGATATTTGAAGAGAAGACCAGACATAGGAATTTGGTACCCAAAGAACCAATATTTTGATCTGATTGCCTATACAGACAGTGATTACGATAGATGTAACATGAGCAGAAAGTCAACCTCAGGAGGATGTCAATTTTTGGGAGAAAGCCTAGTGTCATGGCAATGCAAAAAGCAGACTATTGTCTCAATCTCCATTGCAGAAGCTGAATATGTTGCTGCATCTGCCTGCTGTGCACAAGTTCTATGGATTCAAAATTAGATGCTGGACTATGGTTTGAATTTTCTGAACACCCATATTCTTATTGACAATACTACCGCATATTTTACTGTTAAGAATCAAGTTCAACATTCTAAAACTAAGCACATTGAAATCAGACATCACTTCATCAGAGATTGCAGTGAAAAAGGTTTGATTGAAATGCAAAGAGTTGATACAAGTGACAATTTGGTTGACCTATTCACCAAACCACTTGATATAACCAGGTTCAACTTTCTTCTGAAAGCCCTGGGAATGATCAACTCTGATGAAATCTGATTAAGGAGGTGTGCCTAGTTGTGTACCTCTATGTGCTAACTGATTATTTTATTAGAGCTCTCACAAATTGAATGTTATGTGAATATGTTTGAGTATGATACTGATTATGTTGCTTGATATGTTAACTATTATGTGTTTTAACTGATTATATATGCAATGTTTATCAGTTGATTTGCATTTGTGATGTTAGGATGAGTGTTACTATTATGAATTACTTGTAAATGTAAGCTTATCTAACATCATTGCTTAATTGCTTGAATATGTGCTTTATCTGATCATTTGATGTTATTAGGATAGGCTAAATCTAGAATGTTGATATGGTTTGCTTGTCTTGATAATGTTATGGTTGATTAAGATTTGATTATGTGTGACAATTGTTTGTGTCAAAATGAGTCTTATGTCAAAATTAAGTGATAAAATGAATTTTTCTAATGAATTTTGCATAAACACTTTATTTTGGTCAAAACATGAGCAAGTTTATTAATGGTGTAGAGATATGATAAGATTATTCAGTTCAAGCTTTAAAGAAGCTTAAAAGAGGGATTTTTTTTAAGAGTCTCAAGTAGTTGTTTTTGTTGAAAACTATGTAATTTGCCCAGTTGGAAGGACATGCACTTGTGTATGTTTGGTCCTTAAATCTCTACAGATTCAAAGGATAGCCATTGACCTGAAAACTGAATGCACTCGGGGCAATTATGACTTGTTTCTTATTCCTTCACTTAAAACTATGTCAATAGCTCTGACTTTGAAATGACATATATTCACATGTATGTTTGGTCCTGTTGACCACTTTTGGACAAATAGGATAGCCATTTACCTTCCAATGAAGAGATATTGGGGTGATTGAATATTAAACTATATTTATTTGGGAAATGATAGTGCATTGACTACTTAGCCAATCATATGGATTTAATACGCTTAAAGGACCCTAGTATAGTCATTAACATGTATGGCTGCTTTCTCATGATGATGTAAAATCTAAGGTGATATAAACATAATGAACATGCTAATCTTTATGTGGAGATACATAGTTGTCTTTGCATGTATCAAGATAAATCTCTCCAAATGATAGGCAGAAAAGTGACTACCCAGTCATACACAAGCCTGTTGTTATTTGGTCAACCAAAATTGAAACATCTTTAAATATGACAAAGAACATGTGTTAGAAAATTTGAGAAAATATCAAAAACAAGGGGAAGAATGAATAAATCAACCAAAAGTTGATAAGTGTTTTAAATATTTTATCTAACAAGAGGGTTACAACAAAGAACTACAAAGATGTTGACAAAATCTGTCTCATCTTGAATGAAAGGCCTGTTAGTTAAACTGTAAGTCCAACGTTCAACCTCTATATATGTTTGAAAATCAAAAATACAAAAAGATCCAATAAGTTCTATCATACAAAAACAATTTTTGACCAAATACAAGAGGTTGGATTCAAATTGGGGTGATCTGGGGAAAGCCAAATAAGCTTTGAGAAGAGATATGAGGCATCATATCACAGTGTTGACCATTAATGCATTAAGCTCTTAAATTGAACCTTAATCATATCACCAAAGAGATGAAATTCATGCTAAGTTAATACCTACTGTTAACCTATCTATGTTGTCATAATAATGCTGAGAATGAAGTATTGAGAAAGCTACTTAGTCAATATGATCCCATTCTTGAGATCTTTTCAGAAAATAGAAGAAACTGTTTTGAAGAGAAATACAACTGAAATTTGATCTCTAAATGCACCATTTGCTCGTAAACTATGATCTTTAATGAAAAATATATTCTGACAAGTGGTATAAAAGTGGTTTAAGTCAAAAAGTGTTGCATTTTTCCTTTAATATGTTGAATAAGTAAGTTCGGGTAAGGTTTGATGATTTATAACCTTTCCGGGAACAAAACAGTTAAATATGTTTGATTATGTATATTCGGGTAAGGTTTGATGCTTTATGACCTTTCCGGGCAAGCTTGGTCATTTTTGACTAAGTTTATGATTTTCGGGCATGTTTTGAAGTGTTTACACTTTCCGGGTAGAGTACACTGTTATACTAATTTCCCGAGCAAGCTTGAAGTCTTGAGATGAATATGTGTTATAGCTAGATTTTAACAAGAAATTATTGTTCGGGCAAGCTTTGCATTTAATATGCTGATTGTTATTCCAAGCAAACTTTGTGAACTTAGTTTAGTACACCAAGTAAGCTTTATGATTTGTGTGAATATGTTGGTAGGAAAGGTTTGATAACCCTTCCGGGCACACTTAAATACTATTATTTAAGTTTGTCATTTTCGGGTATGTTTGATATGTTGAAGTCACTTGGGTAGACTAAACTGTTTAGTTTAGTTCTCAGGCATACCTGATGATTGAATATGTATATCCTAATAAGCTTAATACTAACATAGGATCCTCGGGCAAGCTCTTTGAAATTTTAGACTATAGCACACTTAAATGTTTATGTGTTTTAATTTCATTCCTAGCATGCTTTGTGATATTTGTGTTTATGATTTCGATTGAGATTACAAGTGTTTCCGGTCAAACTTTGTTTTCCAGGCACACTTTATATATCGGGTACACTTTTGTTCCCTCAATATACTTGGTAATTTCAAAACTTGACTTTCCAAGTAAACTGTCTGCTAGAAGTTCTTTTCCGGGCACACTTTGTACTATAGGAAGGTCATTCGGGTATACTTGTGTCACACCCGGCCCTAAACGGCGGAAACAGCCGGGTGCGCGCGAGTGGGAATTGATAATCAAGCACGGGTCATTGCAAACATTCAAATAAATTTTTCCATTTGCGCATGAAATGTCTAGTACAAAATACATTACATTGTTTAGAATTTCATATAAAAACATCCACATATGAAAAACATTGAAGATTTCCGCGCCATATCCCCTTACACGGCGGGAACAACCACGCGTGTGGAAGGGATAGAACTAAAATCTTCCAAAAACCATTTTTATAGATGTTCTGCGTGAAGTGCTCTATGTGTGACTCCTTGCGCTACTAATTATCACCTGAAAGACACGTAAAAACATTTGAATCAGTATAAACTGAGTGAGTTCACAAGTTTTGGTGACTTGATAAATCGTATTGCATCATATCCTTGATAAAACCATATTGAAACATATTTCTGATAACATCATTAAAACATATGCTTGATAAAACCGTCCCGCGGGTTACGCGCGGACATTTCTGAAAACCGTGCTCGTCCATGCAAAGTGGCGCTGCTACTACGAGCTAAAACAATACCGTCCCGCGGGTTACGCGCGGACGTTGTGCTCGGAAAACTAGGTGCTCGTCCATGCAAAGAGGTGCGACCCCTACGAGCGGGCTTTACAGCCAGTAGTACTACCCCATGACCATACTAGGCACTCGTCTATGCAAAGAGGTGCGACCCCTACGAGTGGGTTGATCAAACACAGTAGTCCCTACCCTTAGAGTTCCACTGACGAAGTGATCACTGTCTAAATCTTGCGCACTTACATTGAAAACCAAGATAAACACCATAAACAGATAATCGTTTGCATTGCTTGTAAATATACCATGATAAAACATAATTTAAACACGTGTCCCTCGCCCCGAAAACAGTTTAAAAACAGTGAAAATAGGGGCTGTGAGACTCACCTGTGATTCTTGTTAAGTGATGGTTTAGAGAGAGATTAAACGAGATTCGGGTTTCCTGATGTTAGCCTCGAAATTGGAAGTCTAAAATATGTTTAAATAACAAGAAATATGTATATTAAGATCAAGAAATCTAAGAATATAAGGGTTGGTCAGAAAAGTAAATCTTAAGACTAAAGTTTCGGCTTACTTAGCGATGGAACTGGAAACGGATGCTTGGGAGGTGGTTAGTGCAGAATTACAGGTTTAAGAGAGGATTTTGGAGTGTGTTTCTTGTGGTTGTGATATTTTTATTCAAGAATTGATACTTATTTATAGGCAAATTCAAGGGAACACAATCCCTTGATTTAGGGGATTGAAATCTTATTTATATTGGGTGTAATGATGACAAGGTATGGGGTTTATTATTATTATTTATTTTAGGGATGGGGGGGTGATGGTCCTAGGGAGTGGTTATAAAGATTCTGATGGATTTGACAGTACATGCAGGACTGTGGTTGGTGAGAGTAGGTGCGGCTGACAGCTGACATTTCGTGTTACAGTATACTTTTCCTGATACTGTTGTCAGTGTGTAGTCAAAAGGTAAAAATCTCTGTAACACGCAACTGGTTCTTTCTGGGCGGGGGTAATCCCCTTACATCTGAAGAATAGACTAAGTGTTTTGTGCGTGTAGCCTTGCGCGTATAGCCTTCTGCGTGAAGGCCATTTCTTTGAACGTTGTGGGTCCGGCGGCTCCAGTTGGTCTTCGCGCAAGCGTCCTTGTAACGAATCCTGCGCGTATCACTGCGCAGGCGTCCTTATAAGGAATCCTGCGAGTCCATCTGGCTCTGCTGGAACCAGCGTTCTCAGAGTTTATTAACAGGGTGAACTTTTGGATTTAAGCGAAAAGGTGGTTGGTTTCTATGCAGACGTTCGTGCGTAAAAGGGTTTAGTTTTAAGGTGTCCCGCGGGGATTCTTCCCGCAGGTGTCGCTCATAACTCCTTTTTATTTGATGCGGGTAGGTGCGTAACCTTCTCGTAGTCAGGGACGTTGAGTTTCATTTGTAGATTCTCCATGAGGTCTTGGTATTTCAACATAGTGATCAGTTATGTTGAAGTCAATTCCATCTTGGAGCTTCAAACAAACTAGCTCTCAATGTTCCCTTTTTCCGCGCGCGCGTAAATGATTTGGGTCTTAATTAGGAAATTTGGATATTGTTTGAACATAGTTTTACTTATTGATTATTGAAGAGGTATGCAACCCATTAGACAGAAACGACATAAAATTAAGTTGTCATGAAAACACAACAAAAACCTGTGCGCGTGGCGCATATAACGTATGCCCGCGCTGATCCTAACATGGCGCGCATCGCATCCGCGCATGGCGCATACAACATATGCCCGCGCTGATCCTAACATGGCGCGCATCGCATCCACAATCTCCTAATAATTAGGTTGATTACTTGGTTTATGGGATTGGGAAATTACCGGGTGTCACATTCTCCCCCCGTTAGGAGAATTTCGTCCCGAAATTTAGGAGGTGTCGCTGGTAGGAGCTATTCTTTGGAAGAGGTATGGGTACTTTTTGCGCATTTGGTCTTCTCTTTCCCAAGTGAATTCAGGTCCACGCTTTGAGTTCCATTGAACTTTTACTAACTTGATTCGGCTTCTTCGCAACTTTTGTTCTTTCCAATCGGTTACTGCTATAGGCTCTTCCACGAAGTGTAGCTGTTTGTCGATATGAACCTCGTCCAATGGTAAAATTAACGTTTCATCAGATAAGCACTTCTTGAGGTTGGATACATGAAACGTGTCGTGAACTCCACTAAGTTTGGCGGGTAAATGGAGTTTATAAGCAACTGGACCGATCCTTTCCAGGATCTCAAATGGTCCGATGTATCGTGGATTTAACTTTCCTCACTTGCCGAAACGGGGGACTCCCTTCCATGGAGAGACTTTCAAAAGTACTCTATCCCCTACTTGAAATTCCAACGGTTTTCTTCTCACATCTGCATAGCTTTTCTGTCTATCGCGCGCTGCCTTAAGGCGATCCCGTATTTGGAAAATTTTGTCCGTCGTTTCTTGGATCAATTCTGGACCAGTCATTTGCTTGTCACCCACTTCAGCCCAACACAGTGGGGACCTACACTTGCGCCCATACAAGGCTTCAAATGGCGCAACCTTGAGGCTTGTGTGATAACTGTTATTGTATGAAAATTCAACCAATGGGAGATGAGTATCCCAGCTACCTCCGAAATCGATTGCGCACGCGCACAACATATCTTCTAATGTTTGAATGGTTCGCTCGCTTTGTCCATCCGTTTGGGGATGATAAGCCGTACTCATGTCAAGACGAGTACCTAAAGCCCCTTGTAACGATCTCCAAAATCTTGAGGTGAAACGACTATCTCTATCGGAAATGATGGATACCGGAACTCCGTGTTTTGAAACTACTTCTCGAATATACAATCGGGCTAACTTTTCGATCTTATCGGTTTCCTTGATCGGCAGGAAGTGTGCTGACTTAGTTAGCCGGTCTACAATAACCCAAATCGTGTTGTAACCCCCGGGTGTCCTTGGCAGTTTGGTAATGAAGTCCATGGAGATTTGTTCCCACTTCCACATGGGAATTTCTGGCTGTTGAAGCAACCCCGACGGTTTCTGGTATTCAGCCTTCACCTTCGAACACGTCAGGCACTTACTGCATACGTCGCGATGTCGCCCCTAAGATTGGGCCACCAATACAGCGCTTTAACATCTTGGTACATCTTGTCTGCGCCAGGATGTACAAAATACCGCGTTTTGTGAGCTTCGTTTAACACTTGCTCGCGCAATCCTCCTTTGAGAGGGACCCATATGCGGTTAGCAAAATATCGAGTATCGTTCTCTTTGAGCTCCAAATTCTTAATCATACCCCCAAGGGATTCGTTCTTGACAAACTCTGATTTCAAGGCTTCTTGTTGAGCTTCTCGGATACGGGTAGTGAGGTCTGCGCGAATGGTCAATCTTAGAGCCTTAACTCGTAGCGTCTTTGCTCGCTCTTTCCTACTTAAAGCGTCTGCTACCACATTCGCCTTTCCAGGATGATACTTTATTTCACAATCATAATCATTCAATAATTCAACCCATCTTCGTTGCCTCATGTTTAAATCCTTTTGATCAAATATATGTTGAAGGCTCTTGTGATCCGTAAAAATCAAACACTTTGTACCATAAAGATAATGGCGCCAAATCTTTAGCGCGAAAACAACTGCTCCAAGTTCCAGATCATGCGTTGTATAATTCCTTTCATTGACCTTGAGTTGACGAGAGGCATACGCTATGACTTTGTTTCTCTGCATAAGGACACATCCGAGTCCTTGATGTGAAGCGTCGCAGTAGACGACGATGTCGTCCGTCCCCTCGGGTAGCGACAAAATTGGCTTACTACATAACTTTTGCTTTAACATTTGAAACGCTGCTTCCTGGTTTTCGCCCCAATCAAACTTCTTATCTTTCTGAGTTAGCGCAGTCAGAGGTAAAGCTATCTTGGAGAAGTTCTCAATGAAACGTCGATAGTAGCCAGCTAGTCCTAGGAATTGTCTCACCTCAGTTGGTGTTTTTGGCGCTTCCCAATTCTCGATGGCTTTGACCTTGGAAGGATCGACGTGTATTCCTTTCTCGTTTACAACGTGACCGAGAAAGTGAACCTCTCTAAGCCAGAACTCACATTTAGAAAACTTTGCATACAACTTTTCTTCCTTCAGCAACCCCAAAATTAATCTCAGATGTTGTTCATGCTCAGCTCTGGTTCGGGAGTAAACCAGAATATCATCTATAAATACAATCACAAACTTATCCAAGTATGGTTTGCACACACGGTTCATCAGATCCAAGAATACAGCCGGCGCATTAGTTAGCCCGAAAGGCATCACTAAGAACTCATAATGGCCGTATCTAGTTCGGAAGGCTGTCTTCGGCACGTCTTCCTCATGGACCCTAAGTTGGTGGTAACCTGACCGTAGATCTATCTTCGAGTAATAACTGGATCCCTGCAACTGATCAAATAAGTCGTCAATCCTTGGTAAAGGGTACCGATTCTTGACTGTCAGCTTGTTCAGTTCCCTGTAGTCAATACACATTCTAAATGAACCATCCTTCTTCTTCACGAAAAGCACTGGAGCTCCCCAGGGTGAAAAGCTTGGGCGTATGAAGCCCTTATCCAATAGTTCTTGCAACTGATTGGATAGCTCTTGCATCTCGAATGGAGCTAGTCGATAGGGTGCTCGAGCTACTGGTGCAGCTCCTGGAACCAAGTCGATTCGAAACTCGACTTGTCGCGGTGGCGGTAATCCGGGCAGATCTTTAGGGAAAACTTCCGGGAATTCGCGCACCACTGGTAAGTCTTCAATCTTTCGTTCATCTCCTTTCTTCTCTACTACGTGCGCCAGGAAGGCGTAGCATCCTTTCCTCAGGCACTTGCGCGCCTTTAGACATGAAATGAGTTTTGTCGCAACTCCACTTCTTTCCCCTTGAATTACCAAGGTTTCTCCGCTCCACAGTGGGATCCGAACCTGCTTCTCATGGCAAATAATTTCCGCGTGGTTCTCGACTAACCAATCCATGCCTACCACAATGTCAAAGCTTCCCAAGTCTATTGGCAATAAGTTAATATTGAATCCGTGACCTCCCATGACCAATACACATTGCTCAGTCTTCTCGTTCGCGCGTATCTGCCTACCATTGGCTAGTTCTATAGTATAAGGTGTGTCTAGCCTACTGGTTGCTAGGCCTAGGGAGTTTTTAAACTCAGTGGATATGAAACTTAGGTCAGCGCCAGTATCAAATAAGACAGATGCAAAATGGTCGTTGAGTAGAAACGTACCGGTTACCACATTCGGTTCTTCTTTTGCTTCGCCCGCGCCGATCACAAAGGCTCTCCCGCGAGCTTGGTTTCTCTTTTGCGGGCAATCCCGACTGAAATGTCCTGGCTTCCCGCATGCGTAGCAGTTGTCGTTTGCTCCAGCTTCCTTATGGCAGTTTATCGCCTTGTGCCCTGGTCTGCTACATTTGGCGCATACGATGCTTGCGCATTCACCCTCGTGGTGATACTTGCATCTGCTGCACCATGGGCGAGGCCCATTGTACCCTTTTCGTGATGGCTCCAGGGCTTGTATCGCGTAAGCCCTTACGCTCTCCTGTTTCTTGAATGGTGGTTGCTTGGAGTCGGACCCTCGGTGGTGAGAGTTCCATTTTCTCTTGGGGTCAGAGGTTCGCTGCTCGTTCCCGCGCGAGGTCAACATGCCCACACGGACCGTATCTCTTGTAAGACTGATGGCCCGCGCCACTGCCTCATCAAAGGTTGGAGGCGCTGCGGCATTGAGCGGAACTCTGATGACATGGGGTAACCCAAAGATATACCTCTCTATCTTTTTCTCCTCCGTGTTCGCCATATCCGGAACCATCTGGCAAAGTTCGTTGAATCGGTTGTTGTAGGCGTCGATATCAGTTCCTATCATGGTGTGGTTCCAAAATTCCTGCTGTAGACTCTGAATTTCGGCGCGAGAGCAGAACTTTTTCATCATCATTTCCTTCAGCTCCTCCCAGGTCTTGTGGAGAGCAACTTCTCGTCCCAAGGTTTTCACTTGAAGCTTCCACCAAGACGAGGCCGCTTCTTGAAACATGCAGGTCGCGTAAAGGACCTTTTGATTTTCACTACACCCGCTAATGGAGAGAACTGTCTCCATTTTGTCGATCCAGTTGTAGAGCCCAATGGCCCCTTCGGTGCCCTTGAATGGCCAAGGCTTACAGGCCATAAATGTCTTATAGGAGCATCCTTTGTCCAAAGCTCCCGATTCGGGTTCTGGGGTTTCGGTCTCTTGACGACCCTGACTTGATTCGGCCTTGCTGGCCTCATGCGTTGCGATCGCATGTGCGATTATTTCTGCGAGTTCCTCGGGTGTCATGGTAATTCCCTTGGCTCTGGTTGGAGGCATTCTTGTTTTTCTTAAAAGAGAACGAAAATATATCAGACTTAGCGCATGTACCCTGAGCACATAATGTTCTTATCCCTAGTGTTCACTAGACATTGTGTGACCCGTGTTCCTAAGTGTGTGTGTGGTTTTTCTTTTGAAAATATTTTCTTTGCAAAATATTTCATGCGATTCCCCTACGGTTATAGTCTAGGTTAAAACTTCTTTCCTAGTTCGCTATAACCAGTGCTCTGATACCAATCTGTCACACCCGGCCCTAAACGGCGGAAACAGCCGGGTGCGCGCGAGTGGGAATTGATAATCAAGCACGGGTCATTGCAAACATTCAAATAAATTTTTCCATTTGCGCATGAAATGTCTAGTACAAAATACATTACATTGTTTAGAATTTCATATAAAAACATCCACATATGAAAAACATTGAAGATTTCCGCGCCATATCCCCTTACACGGCGGGAACAACCACGCGTGTGGAAGGGATAGAACTAAAATCTTCCAAAAACCATTTTTATAGATGTTCTGCGTGAAGTGCTCTATGAGTGACTCCTTGCGCTACTAATTATCACCTGAAAGATACGTAAAAACATTTGAATCAGTATAAACTGAGTGAGTTCACAAGTTTTGGTGACTTGATAAATCGTATTGCATCATATCCTTGATAAAACCATATTGAAACATATTTCTGATAACATCATTAAAACATATGCTTGATAAAACCGTCCCGCGGGTTACGCGCGGACATTTCTGAAAACCGTGCTCGTCCATGCAAAGTAGCGCTGCCACTACGAGCTAAAACAATACCGTCCCACGGGTTACGCGCGGACGTTGTGCTCGGAAAACTAGGCGCTCGTCCATGCAAAGAGGTGCGACCCCTACGAGCGGGCTTTGCAGCCAGTAGTACTACCCCATGACCATACTAGGCACTCGTCTATGCAAAGAGGTGCGACCCCTACGAGTGGGTTAATCAAACACAGTAGTCCCTTCCCCATAGAGTTCCACTGACGAAGTGATCACTGTCTAAATCTTGCGCACTTACATTGAAAACCAAGATAAACACCATAAACAGATAATCGTTTGCATTGCTTGTAAATATACCATGATAAAACATAATTTAAACACGTGTCCCTCGCCCCGAAAACAGTTTAAAAACAGTGAAAATAGGGGCTGCGAGACTCACCTGTGATTCTTGTTAAGTGATGGTTTAGAGAGAGATTAAACGAGATTCGGGTTTCCTGATGTTAGCCTCGAAATTGAAGTCTAAAATATGTTTAAATAACAAGAAATATGTATATTAAGATCAAGAAATCGAAGAATATAAGGGTTGGTCAGAAAAGTAAATCTTAAGACTAAAGTTTCGGCTTACCTAGCGATGGATCTGGAAACGGATGCTTGGGAGGTGGTTAGTGCAGAATTACAGGTTTAAGAGAGGAGTTTGGAGTGTGTTTCTTGTGGTTGTGATATTTTTATTCAAGAATTGATACTTATTTATAGGCAAATTCAAGGGAACACAATCCCTTGATTTAGGGGATTGAAATCTTATTTATATTGGGTGTAAAGATGACAAGGTATGGGGTTTATTATTATTATTTATTTTAGGGATGGGGGGTGATGGTCCTAGGGAGTGGTTATAAAGATTCTGATGGATTTGACATTACATGCAGGACTGTGGTTGGTGAGAGTAGGTGCGGCTGACAGCTGACATTTCGTGTTACAGTATACTTTTCCTGGTACTGTTGTCAGTGTGCAGTCAAAAGGTAAAAATCTCTGTAACACGCAACTGGTTCTTTCTGGGCGGGGGTAATCCCCTTACATCTGAAGAATAGACTAAGTGTTTTGTGCGTGTAGCCTTGCGCGTATAGCCTTCTGCGTGAAGGCCATTTCTTTGAACGTTGTGGGTCCGGCGGCTCCAGTTGGTCTTCGCGCAAGCGTCCTTGTAACGAATCCTGCGCGTATCACTGCGCAGGCGTCCTTATAAGGAATCCTGCGAGTCCATCTGGCTCTGCTGGAACCAGCGTTCTCAGAGTTTATTAACAGGGTGAACTTTTGGATTTAAGCGAAAAGGTGGTTGGTTTCTATGCAGACGTTCGTGCGTAAAAGGGTTTAGTTTTAAGGTGTCCCGCGGGGATTCTTCCCGCAGGTGTCGCTCATAACTCCTTTTTATTTGATGCGGGTAGGTGCGTAACCTTCTCGTAGTCAGGGACGTTGAGTTTCATTTGTAGATTCTCCATGAGGTCTTGGTATTTCAACATAGTGATCAGTTATGTTGAAGTCAATTCCATCTTGGAGCTTCAAACAAACTAGCTCTCAATGTTCCCTTTTTCCGCGCGCGCATAAATGATTTGGGTCTTAATTAGGAAATTAGGATATTGTTTGAACATAGTTTTACTTATTGATTATTGAAGAGGTATGCAACCCATTAGACAGAAACGACATAAAATTAAGTTGTCATGAAAACACAACAAAAACCTGTGCGCGTGGCGCATATAACGTATGCCCGCGCTGATCCTAACATGGCGCGCATCGCATCCGCGCATGGCGCATACAACATATGCCCGCACTGATCCTAACATGGCGCGCATCGCATCCACAATCTCCTAATAATTAGGTTGATTACTTGGTTTATGGGATTGGGAAATTACCGGGTGTCACAACTTGGCATAAGAATGTTGTTCGGGCACACTATACATCAGAAAGATTGCTCGGGCACACTAGGCTTCCAAGTATGCTTGATTGAATATGTTTCTAGTATGCTTGTTTGAATATGAGTCTTATTATGTTAGGATTTATGCTAGATTAAGTAATTTAATTTGAATTCAAGAAATTTGTACGGGGATCTTAATTGATTCATAGTAAGGATGTTTATTTGATATTTGATACTTGATTATTTGTCTTGTGATTAAGTTCTGAAGAAATCTGGTATTTCGTGTAAGTTTTCTTCATAGTGTCTTGACTTTAAATTACTTAGCTTGACCAAGCAAGGTTTGATGTTTTTATTTCAATCGGGTAAGCTTTGTAAGGTTTGCTAAGCCTAAAATGATAAAAGGTTATATGTTTTACAATGTTTTAAAATATCATGTGGATAATGTTACTGTTTGACAGCTAATAACTCACTAAACGACAAAAAAACGTTTAAAACTCACTTTCAAAAGGTATATAAGAGGGAGTTAGGCATAGTTTTTCAATATTACTTTTCCCTCTCTCTCTCCTTCCACTGCAACTGCTTACTCGCAAAGAAACCTAAACCGACTTATCACATTCATCCTTAATCCAAACCCTAACTTGAATTAGCCCTCTAATTCCGACTCGGTAAGCAATAATAATGTGTTTTCCGATCACGAGTAGACTATAATGGGCTATGATTATGTATTTGATTGCTAATATTCTGTTTCTGTGTTTAGGTTATAAACTTGTCAAAGAACAGATATGGCAGAAGAAGAACAACCCAAATACTTCTTTGAGAAGACGCATAATATGTGTGCACTATTGCAAGTCACACCTGACAACGAGCCGATGGAGAGAATGATTACATGGATGGCTCGATCAAAATGTCAGATTTGCTTTTACAGAATGCCCAATAATCTACAGAAATCATTCATTAGAATTCTGGAGATCTGCAAGATTTATTGATGGCATTAATGGGAAAAGGATCGAAGCAACAGTCGCAAGCCATGAAATTCAAGTGACTGAACGAATGATTAGAAGATGCTTGCGGTTGAATGATGATGACCATAACCCAATAAACTTCAATACAGCACACCTGATGAGAATATTTTAAGAGACGATGGGTTATCAGGGAACCCTACATGATGGACAGTTTCAAAAGGGGATGTTCCCTATGCTGTATAGATTCCTCATTCATCATGTGATACAGGGGTTTGCTCCACGAAAAGGATCATGGACTTTGATGAGTCGTGATCTAGAAAATGCCACTGTGGGGATTATATATAACTTGCCATTTAATTTCTCGAAGATGATCTTTGAGGGATTAGTATCAAATTTGAAGAAAGCTGAGGTAGATAGATTTCTGCAGTACCCAAGGTTCCTACAGATAATCTTCAACAGTGAATTACAAGATCTACCCACTATTGGCGTTACACACCTACTGCAGAATCCTGACATATATAAGAGAATTAAAAATCCAGGTGTTGCCAATAGATTTAATTCTGAAATTCCATTTGAAATTTTCCCATGGTTGTTGGACCATAACTTGGAGGTGATGCCAGTACCTGAGTTAAGCTCCGAGGAGGAAGGAGGGGAAGATGTTTCTGGAAGTGATAGTGATGAATCTGATGGAGAGAACAATGCTGGTGATGGAGATGAAGGAGGGGCTGCAGGAGCCATGATTGTTGGCGCACATGATCAGGGGGAGCAACCTGAGCAACCAGAACAACCCGTTATTCCAACACCACCACAATCACCATTACCCATTGACCAACCCATTATACCATCACCGCCACAAACTACACCACACCAAACCACTCAATCCCCACCCCAAGCCTTAACCATGAGCCAATCTGAAACATCAACACATATATCCCCAACACCATAAACACCACCAACATCTAGCCCAATTCATGCTGATCCATTCATTCCAAGCCCACCTCATACATAATCACCACCACAATCCACTGTACAACCTTAAGTCACAAACCCAGAATAGCCTGAACATGAAACCTTGTCTACATCACCACCTACAATCCCACACTCTGACACAGACCTATTCCTACGAAACTTGGACTTATTGAAAGAAAATGCAGAATTGAAAAAGAGGAATGAGGAGGTAACTATGGAGAATGTCATGTTGTTGGAAAAGTTGTTTAGAGCTAAAATGAGAATTAAATCCCTGGAGCAGCAGGTTGAGAAGACCTCAGCTGCCCCAAAACAGGGGGGAATGAAAATATGTCATATGACTCTGTGGTAAATGCTGAGACTGAGATGGGAACAGGTGTTGAGAATGTAGACAGTTTGAAACTGATTTTGAATGCTTATGATGATGGTGAGGAGGAGAGTGAGGAGAGGAGAGTTGAAGATGATGAGTATAAAGGTGGAAAATCAGATAATGGAGAGCAAGATTATGATTATAATGATGAAATGATGAATGTTGAATGGAGTGAAGAGAATGATGAGGGGACAGGGAATGAGATTGAAAATACTAATGATGAGGAGATAGTGACTACCACTGATATGGTTACTAATGTGTTGACTGAAACTCAAACAGATGAAATCATTCAGAAAAGTACTGCTACTGAGGAGCCTATCACTCAAACTGAACAACCAGAAAGATCCAAGAGGGTAGAGTATGACCCTGAATTAGAAGTACTTGAGAAGGAGATTGATGATTTTAGACAAACTGAAGAGGAGGAAGAAGTGCCTGAAATAATGGATAAAGGAAAAGAAAATGTTACAGAAGAAGAGCCTATTAAGGCATATCCAGAAAAAGATGTGTCATTTAAAGATGATGCTATTGCTGCTGCTGCTGCCTTAAGAGAACAAGAGAATATTCTGAGAGAAACAAGGGATAGGGAGATTCTGGCCCAAACCTTGACTCCTGAAGAAATGGCAGAACAGGAAGCCTTGATCAAACAAGCCAAATTTGCAAAAGAAATCATTGATGATGTGGCTGATCAAGAAGTGATTGATGCTTTGATTAAGCTAAAGAGAATTGAGGAAGCAGACAACTCTCTGGCCATAGTATTGAGCAAATTTGATACAAGAACTTCATCTGAGTCTAAAAAGGCTCAGGAACCTGAAAAGGAACCTGAGAGGCCATCTGGTGAAACTATTGAAGAGATGATGGCAAACATCACCAGAATCAGGATGGAAAGAGATAAAAAAATTTGAACAGGTATATGTAAGGAAAAGAAAAGTTGAATCTCAGCTTGATGATGATACAAATCCTATCAAGGCAGTACCATTGCAAACTCTGCAACCAGGGGAAAAGCTGCCTGGTGTTCCTGATGTTCCTTTTACCAGTAATCCAAATTCAGAACATCCATCCTCAAATGAGCCAAAGATAGATGCAGCTAATGTATCGACTGAAGAGAATGATGAAACTGATGATTCTGATGAGAACAATGATGATCAAGGGAAAGGAGGTGAAGCTGTTAATGTTGAGTCCCTACGGGTTGTCATGACTGATGAATAGAGGGCTTACATTGAACAGAGTCTACTTAAAGCCAAACTAAAAAATCCTTTGATTGTAAAATTGAAAGCAATTGGTGTGAAATTTGAAAGCATTGCACAGTTGAATGATGATGATTTGGAGAAAAGGCTTGAAGAAGAAAATAACAAGATCAAAAGAGCCATGCAACAAAAGAATAGAGATGATCAAAAGTATAGAGAATATCTGAGAAAGCATGGATACTCAGAAAAAGATCTAACACATTACACATTTGACAAGCTTCAAGATCTCTACAAGAGTGAAAAGGAAAAGGTGATTAAGAAATTTGTCAAGGAAAAGGAAGAAGCCGAGAAAATTGAAGCACTGAAGAAAAAGTTTGGAGGTATGTGTGGATACTTGTTAGAGAAAGGGGTGAAGCCTGCAGTAGTTGAAAACTTATCTAAAGAGTCAGTGTTGGATCAATACAACAAACTAAAAAGAAAAGAAAAACTCAAAAGATCACAACCTGAACCCTCAACTAAGCAGTCTGAACCATTTGATGAACCTCATGCAAAGAAAAGAAGAATTCAAAGTTTGAGGGAGAAACAAAAGAAGCAAGTTGAAAAAGAGAAATCAAAAGAAGTACCTGCTGATGAAACACCTATCCCAGAGGAATCAAACTCTGAACCAGAAGATGAACGAATAATTCCTTGGGAAAATGCAGAAATGATCACTATATTGAAGGGTATAATGTTAAATCAAAGAGGTATGGATGAAGCTTCTTTTAATACCTTAGAAAAGGAAGACTTGAAAGAATTATTCTATATTCAAAAGGCAGAGTGGGAAAAGGCTCTAAGGGAAGGT
Organism: Bidens hawaiensis; assembly: GCF_021521415.1. NCBI lineage: Eukaryota > Viridiplantae > Streptophyta > Magnoliopsida > Asterales > Asteraceae > Bidens > Bidens hawaiensis. The sequence goes on from NW_027493206.1 coordinate 83,393, forward strand.
GAAAACCCTAGAAGTTTTGTTGATGGAAATTTTATGCCTGCAAGATTATCAAGCAATCCTGGGTTAGAAAGAATGATGATTCTTCTCAAAGAACTAGCAGGACAGGATGTTGTTGAATTGGCCAACCTCCCACCTGATAACTTCAATATACATCAAAACCTTTAATTTGGAGCCTAGCAAACCAAAGAAGTCCATTCCACTCAGGCCTCCAATCTCAAGAAGACATTCACAAGGTGAAAGAGGTGAATCAAGTAGATCTGCACAACAAAGAACAATAAGACCACAATCTGATGTGGATCTTCCAAGAGAACTCTACTTTGATTCTGTCACTGAATCTCTGAAGGTAATTATGGAAAGCAGATTACTTAGAGACATAGTTGTGAGGAGTGATTTTTATGAATACACTCAAGATCAACTAGAAAGAATGGCCAGACTCAATTTATATGACTACCGAAACAGAAGTAGAATGGCTGGAAGACAAATGAATGATCTGTCAAATTTTTAAGAGATGAAGCTGCAAAGGGGTTCACATTCCTAAGTCAAAAGAGAAGTTGGAGAATGATTCAACTCCACAGATCAAAGAGAAGAGAAAATTTGAGAAGAATGGAAATTGCTAAAAGGAATTATGAGATGAATGTTAGAGACAGAAATCCATTGTCAAATATGAACATATGCATAAGCCTAGAAAGAAGAATGATATGCCCCAACTACACAGTACAAAAGAATGGCATCATAGCTAAGATTGAGTATAAAGAAAATGATGGTCATTATATACTAAGAAACTCTGATGGAAGAATACTGGGGATAATCAAGGGAGATGAAGACTTGACCTACTTGCCTAGTGAAGATTTGATGGATATAAGGGATTTGGTTATTCCAGAAAGTCACATTCATTACCAAATTCTTGATATCTTCAGGCAAAGAGCTGCATCTGTGATAATCAATAGAAGACAAGCCGCACACAATGCAAGGAGGGCCAAGATTCATAGAATAGGCTTTGTTATGTAATGTCTTCGGACAGAATCTGGTTATGTAACTTGTTTATGTTTTGTTGGATATGTAATTTGATTTTGATTTGATTTGTATTTTGACTAAGTGTATGTAACCATAGACATGTTTTGGGTCAGCTGAGGTGTTCCAATCTAGGGGGAGATTGTTGAGTCAAACAATTGACCTAAGGGGGAGATTGTTTGGTCAAAGATTTGTTCTAAAAGACATATGAAAGATTGGAATCTTCTCAACCTCCTCAGAATTCGCTAAGTATGGATCCGGGCACACCTTAGACCTCCGAGCAAGCTTTTTACTTAGCCGGGTACGATATTTTGTTTATCGGGCAAGGTTATCTTCAAGTAGTCTTCTTTAGTGGATATCCGAGCAGGGTTTGCAAATTAGTGCATTGCCGGGCAAGGTTCACTAATTTATGTAAAACCGGGCAAGGTTCACTTTATCAAGCAAGTCTGTTCTTCAGAGCCAAGTATAGTTCACTTCCGAGTAAGCTTTTGGCTAACCAAGTCCATGAAGCTAAGTGATTGGAAGACCGGGCAAGGTATTCATTAATAATTGTGGTCCAAGCAGGCTTGATGATTTAATGGAATATTGTTAAGTAACATCGGGCAAAGTTCAACTTAAGCAAGGAACAGTACTGCCGACTACACTTTGCTAATAAGTAATTTTCTAGCAAATAGTTGAAATGGACTATTAAAGAACAAGGTTGCTCGTAAGGGTTTGTCGGGCAAAGTCTGGCAAAATCAAGAAGATTGAAGTCTACCCGGTGAGTATTTTACTTGGTAAAATACTCTTCAAGTAAAGTCTACCCGGAAACTGATCCCGGGCACACTTCTATGTTACCAAGTTCTGAAGGATGGCAGAGTACACAGTCTACTCGAAGAATGAAGATTGCTGCAAAGCCTACCCGGAAGACTTGTTTTACACTTAGAATATTTCTAATTATGTAATTTGAATATGTATTTACGTTTGGGGATTCTAGAAGGAATGACAGCTGTCCTAGGATGGCAGGCCTATAAATAGAATAATTTAGGGCACGCCTCCTACAGATTTTGAGCCTTTACACTTTTCAGATAAGAAAGAATATTTCTTGAAAGTGACGGTTGTCCTAGGATTCGTACGGATATAACTTTCCTATCAAGAAACCCTAAATCGATTATCCTTATGTATAATGAACATTTTATAAATGGAAATCTTTTGAGTGAATCTTGTGTGTGTTAGTTACCTTGGAATATTGATTAAGCAACCGTATGTTTGTTATTGATTTTGCCTTTAACAAACGGTGACCTTTCTAAATATAGCAACCCGTCATTAACTCACCTGTCAACACATCTATTTGTGTGAGTTATGACATGATTTGAGTAAGATCCAGCTGAAATCGGGGACCTGACATGTTTGGTGTGAATGGAATAGTGAGTTTTTGCATGCATTATATAGAGACTGGAAAGTCGAGCACGGCCCGGTGCCACTAGGGGAATAAATGTTTCTAATTCAAAAAATTGTACGGTGACCATGGCCCCGTGCTTCAAGAGGCACAGCCCCCATGCTTTTTGTCACTGAAAGTTTCTTTGATTTTTCAGCCAAACGCGAGAGCCAGAATTTTTAGAATGATGTTTAGTATGTTATTTCAAGAGTTTGATCATCCTAAAAATTACTTTTCCTTAAAATCAGAAGTCCTAAAACAATTATGGGATAAGCTCGGTTTTCCTAGAAACATAAAAATATTCGGGTTAAGCCCGAGATTCCTAACACGATGTGTCTAGCACTTATTTTACACATGAATATAGGAAACTTAAAGTTCCTAAATTTTACCAAATGGTTCTCCTCCGCCGAATGGTCCTGGTGGCGGAAAATATGTGAATCCGAGAACTTGAAACCGGAGTGTTCGTTAATGTCTCGAAGCTCCATTTTCATATTCTCTACTGATTCGGTGAGTTGAACGAGACGCAGTTCTGCGAGGAGATTCATCTCGGTGAGTTCTTTGACGAGTTCTTGAAGTTTCAAAAGAAGCCCGATTTTGCATGTGTGTCGGGTTTCGTGTCTCGGTTGTCGAGGAACGGGAATTGCTTCACTCATCTCAGTAGGCATGATTTTATCTCAGAGGAGAGTGTTTTTGGTTTGGGTTGGTGCAAGATATGCATTGGCAAAGGATGCCTTTTATAGTAAACCAGTAGTCAGGCACGACCCCGTGCTTTTGGAAGCACGCCCCCGTGTTTTTGGTCTGACAATTCTGTTACAAACCAGTCTAACTGATATTTTTGCAGCGAAGATTCTGGCCCGCATTTTGTGGCACAGGACCGTGTATCTAGGAGCACACCCCCGTGTTTTCTTTATTTTTATTTATTTATGTTTTTAAGTAAAACAAAAATATTTACATGACTTAGTTTACGACGGTCTTGGCCAGACCTTATTTCTTGCATGTTTATTGGGTTTATTAGAGGATTACTATCTTCAAAACATCTTTAAATGGCCCATCGATGTATGGTTTTAATCGATGTCCATTAACTTTGAACTTGTGGCCATCATAATTTGAAATCTCGACTGTACCATAGTCAAAAACTTATTCAACTGTGTATGGACCTGTCCAACGAGATTTAATTTTCCTGAGAAAAGACGTAAGCGTGTGTTGTATAACAGTACTCGATCGCCGATTTGAAACTTTTTGTTACCTTTTAAATGGGCGTCGTGTAAACGTTTTGTCTTTTCTTTGTAAGACCAGGAGTTTTCGTAGGCTAATGTTCATACTTCTTCGAGTTCTTGAATTTGATCTTCCTGGTTTTTACCGGCGGATATTAGATCAAAGTTCACTGCTCTGAGAGCCCAATAGGCTTTGTGTTTAAGTTCTACGGGTAGATGGCATGTTTTTCCATAAACGAGTTTGAAACGTGTTGTATTTATGGGAGTTTTGTAGGATGTCCTAAGGACCCACAAAGCGTCATATAACTTTTTCGCCCAATTTTTGCGATTCATTCCTATAGTTTTTTTCTAAAATCCTCTTAATTCCTCGAAGACTTCTACTTGTCCACTGGTCTGAGGGTGATATGGTGTTGCTAGTTGGTGGTGAACTCCATATTGTGCTAAGACTTTGTCCACTAGAGCGTTACAGAAGTGAGTACCTCTGTCACTGATTAAGGCTTTTGGGGTACCGAATCATGAAAATAAATTTTTCAGAAATCGTACAACTACTCGAGCATCATTAGTGGGAAGAGCTTGTGCTTCTACCCATTTGGACACGTAATCGACTGCTACAAGGATGTACTTGTTTCCGAATGAGTTAGGAAATGGGCCCATCAAATCTATTCCCCATACATCAAAGACTTCACAAATTTGAATGCCCATTTGAACCATCTCATTTTTACCTAAGATGTTCCCGGCTCTTTGACAAGAATCGCATTCTTGGATCAAAGCATGTGTGTCTTTATATATGTTGGGCCAAAAGAATCATGCATCAAACACTTTTCTGACCGTAGTGGCAGTACTGTGGTGTCCGCCAGTTGGTCACTCATGGCAGTGTTTTACGATATCCAAGGCTTCCTTTCCTTAAACACACCTACGGACAACCTGATCAGCACCTATCCTAAACACGCATGGATCTTCCAAGAAATAGAAAATAAGGTCCGAAAAGAATTTCTTCCGCTGCTAATGAGTTAGTCCTTTTCTTAAGATTCTACAAGCTAAATAGTTTGCGAAATCGGTAAACCAAGGACTTTCATCTTCCTCTTTCATGACCCTTGGATATGTATAAGAACTTCATGTGGAAAACTATCATTGATAATTTCCTCGTGATTTTCTTCTAGAGTTGTGCATTCTAAGCGAGAGAGATGGTATTCGGCTACATTTTCTACTCCCTTCTTATCCATGACTTCTATGTCGAATTCATGGAGTAAAAGAATCCATCGGATGAGTCTTGATTTGGCATCTTGCTTGTTGAAGAGGTATCGTATGGCGGCATGAACGGTGTAAACTGTGGTTTTGGAAAGAACGAGGTAAGATCTAAATTTTTCGAAGGCGAAAAATACTACTAATAACTCTTTTTCTAGTTGTGGTGTAGTTTTCCTGTGCATCATTAAGAGTTTTACTAGCATAGTAAATTGGGTGAAAATGTTTCTCTTTCCGTTCTCCAAGTACGGCTCCAACTGCAAAGTCACTTGCATCGTACATGATCTCGAATGAAGGGTCCAATCGGGTGTAGTCATGATTGGTGCGTTGACAATTTTGCCTTTCAATATGTTGAATGATTCAACACATTCTTCAGAGAAGGAAAATGGTGCGTCTTTTTCAAGAAGTTTGGTCATAGGTCTAGCAATTTTGGAGAAATCTTTTATGAAACGACGATAGAAGCCTGCATGACCTAGAAAACTTCTAATGGCTTTGACTAAAGTAGATGGTAGAAATTTAGAAATGGTTTCTGTTTTTCCCTATCAACTTCCAACCCTTTTTTAGATATCTTGTGACCGAGAACAATGCCTTCTTTGACCATAAAGTGGCATTTTTCCCAGTTGAGTACTAGATTCACTTCCTCGCACCTAGCCAAAATTTTGTCTAGGTTTTTCGGACAATGATCGAAGGAGTCTCCAAAGACTGAGAAGTTGTCCATGAAACTTCCATAGAGTGTTCGATCATTTCATGAAAGATGGCCATCATGCAACGTTGGAAAGTGGCAGGAGCATTACATAGTCCAAATGGCATTCTTCGGTAGGCAAAGGTGCCATACGAACATGTAAAGGTGGTTTTCTCCTGATCTTCAGGAGCAATGGGAATTTGAATGTAACCGGAGAATCCATCAAGAAAGCAGTAGAACATTTTTCCAAATAATCGTTCAAGCATTTGATCGATAAAATGAAGTCGAAAATGATCTTTTCTTGTGGCATCATTAAGCTTTCGGTAGTTAATGCAAACTCGGCAGCCTGTGATGGTCCTCATTGGTATTAGCTCGTCCTTCTCGTTCATTACAACTGTCATTCCTCCCTTTTTGGGTACTACTTGAACTGCACTAACCCAAGGTGAATCCCAGATTGGGTTGATTAATCCAGTATCAAGGAGTTTGATTACTTCCTTCTTCACTACATCTTGCATGTTGGGGTTGAGACGTCTTTGATGTTGGACCACGGGTTTGTATTCTTCCTCCATGAGAATTTTGTGAGTACAAAAGGAAGGACTGATGCCCTATATATCCATGATATTCCATGCGAAAGCCTTCTTATGGTTTTTGAGAACCTTAAGAAGTTCGTCTTTCTCTTCTTTAGAAATGTGAGAAGAAATGATTACTGGGAGTTGAGAGTCCTTTTCTAAAAAGGCATATTCTAGATGGTTTGGGAGTTCTTTTAGTTCTAAGGCTGGTGATTCTTCGATTGATGTTTTCGATTTTTCATTATGCTCGGTGATCTCACATACTACTTTTGATGTTTCATGATAGTTATCGATAGTATCGAGATTACCGTTCTCTAAAGTGAGTTTAGTGTTTACATCAGTCAAGATCTGTGTTTCTAATGGGGTGTTGATGGAAGATTTCCGCACATAGCAACTCACGATGGAATCGATGATGTCGACACAGTACAGTGTGTCATCGTGATGTTGTGAATGTTGCAAAGATTTTCCTATGTCAAAAGTGATAGCCTCGTCATTAACCATGAGAGTGAGTTTGCCGGTGCAAACATCAATGATAGCCTTTGCAGTGGCTAAAAAGGGTCTTCCTGAAATCAGAGGTACACTTTTATCTTCTTCCATATCTAGAATTACAAAATCTACTGGGAAAACAAATTTGTCAAATTTGACAAGCATGTTTTCAACAATGCCCCGAGGATATTTAACGGATTGGTCAGCTAACTGAATGCTCATGCGGGTGGGCTATGGTTCTCCTATCCCTGGTTTTGCAAAAACCGCATAAGGCATTAAGTTAATATTGGCCCCTAGGTCGGCCTGGGCATTGCAAACCGATAAATTTCCTATGAGACAAGGGATAGTAAGGCTCCCTGGATCGGTCATTTTCGATGGCCGCTTATTTTGGAGGACAGGAACATTCTTCACTCAAGGTGACATGTGATAGCTTCTCCAGTTTCCTCTTGTTTGTCAGCACTTCTTTTGAATTTGGCGTGTTTTGGCATTTGAGCAATGGCTTCGATAAAAGGAATATCGATGTGGAGTTGTTTGAATAGTTCTAAAAACTTCCCATACTGTGCTTCCAATCTCTCCTTCTTCAGTCTTCCTAGGTAATTAATAGGCGAAACATAGGTCCTGACTGGTTCCTTAGGTTGTACGGTACATGTCGGAGGCAGTACTTTATGCGTTTTGCTGGTGGTTCCTGTCACACCCCTATATAAGGCCTAGGAGTATGATCAATAGTTGATACCACAAGTGTAAATAAATTAGAGTTGCATTCATTTAGCGGAAGACTTGTAAAACTTGTGGATTTAAGTGGTAAATATTTACAATACAAAAGTTGGGATTATAAAAAATTCCCAAAATATTCCAAAAGATTATTTGTTATACATTACAAAACCACTAGTGTTTATAAGTTTAAGTTTAGCAAAAGATCCTAGCAATCGGATATTCAAAGCACTTCGTTACTCCAAGTGCTAAACTTGTTCACCTGCAAAATGTAAGAAAATACGTCAGCAACGAATGCTGGTGAACACGCTGACGCAAAATAACTTCTTTTTACTTTATTACCCCTCGAGACTAGGCCTGTCTCGGCCCATCGTGGCTTAGGAATAACAAAGTCAAATAACACATTATAAACTAGAGCCTCTACGCTAGGTCACATCAGCAAACACCGCAACGTTCGACTTAGTTAAGTACCCGTAAATATACACATAAGGTCGTACTCCCTGCAGGAGAGTGTCCTACGACCAAGGGTGGTGCGATCATGCCCATACATCGCATAGTACCACCTATGTAAGGATCCATACATATGTATACCACAGCCTGAGAGCTAGGTTTATAGCCATAGTTATAACGGTTTTAGGAACACATAGTTCCTTGTAAACAATTTCATATAACAAGTTTGACTCATTTTAAAACAAGTTTAAAAGTTTGGGGGCGTATTCACCTTATATCTTTAGGATCGGCTTCACTCACCGTCCAAGGGTCTTTCCCTTTCTTTATCTCGCACCTATAGTTCGAGTATAAATATTTGTTAGTCGGATACACGATCCGGCTTAAGACCTTTAATCTTATATCTCAAACCTCGATTGAACCTTTAGTTCAATTCTTTATTTACTTAAAAACTTCCAGTTTAAAAGTAAATTATAAACATTTAGTTTATATTGAAAACCTGACGTTTCTTCTTCTCCAAAAAACGTAATCTTTTCTTTTATTATTTAAGAATACTCTTTATTCATTAAATAATATTCTTATAACAAAGAATATATACATATATACTTACACACATATATATGTTATCACAATATTCAACAATCATACTTTCATTCGTTTCTTTGTTATGTTTTCTTTTCTTTTCTTTTAAGTCGAGGCCTCGAGTATAACCTCGACTTAAGGCTTAAGCATTCAACAATCATACTTTTAAGTCGAGGCATCGAGTATAACCTCGACTTAAGGCTTAAGCATTGAATATAATATTGAATTATATTGTATTCATTATTACACCTAACCTTAGTGGCGTATCGAAACTCTAGAGAAATAAGCAGCACTCCGACGCCGCTTTACTTTTCTCGATCAACTTTGGTATGCCAACTTCAACACTTATCAGCATGTCTTTCGGGACTCTTTGCCATTACAACAACGCCTTCTTGATGAATGAGGGTGGAGGGTGGCACAAACTTTAAGGAATCGTTGGTACACAATTTAAAGGTTCAAGACACGCTTATCGAGGAAACGAGGCACGAATTTCGAGGTATTCTAGTGAGAGAGTAGAGAGAGGTGAGAGCTGATTTTGGGATGCTTGGAATGAGATCCCATGGCCGCTATTTATAGGCAATTTTTGGGACCCCATCGCGGTACGCGATGGGCTCCTGGACAGACCTATCGCGTACCGCGATATAGGTCTGTCGACTCACTGCCTAGCCTTGCCACTTGGCGACACGTGGCAGCCACCGCTCCACGTGGCGACACGCGTCAGTAGTGTTGCCACGTGGCGGCAGACACTGCCACCGTGTGCCACGTGGCACACGTGTCACAACTTGTCAGACTCCCCATCGCGGTACGCGATGGGAGTCTCTTCTGACTCATCGCGTAGCGCGATGGGTCAGGAAAACCAAATTTCATTTTCAACCCTCAAGTTTGGATTTTGGCAATTTTAGTCCCTAGACTTTGGAAATTTGATACTTTGAACTCGAAATTTTCACATATTTACAGTTCCTTTCTCCATAATAGGTTCTGAAGTTGGTGAGGCAACAGTGGTTGTACCGCTTCTGAGTGTAACAGCGTTAGCTGTCGCATTCGTGTTGGTGATTGTGTTGCTTGGGAGAGTGCCAGGTGGTCTTTCGGATAATTGTCGGGCAATTTGTCCGATTTGGGTTTCTAGATTGGTAGTGATGATTGTTGTCTTTTCAAGTCAGCTTCATGTTTTAACAATACTCCGCTAATATCAATAGCCCTTGAGTCGGCCTTCTTTTCTACTTCATTTGTTTTGGTCATGATTTGGATCAACATTTCTTCGATTATTTAGTAGCTCGGATTTTGATGGCTATTGGAACTTTAATATTGGAATTGAGGTTTAGGCTGGAAGGATTGATTCATCGGTCTTTTTTCGAATCCGGGTAGGGGTTGAGTGTTACCTCCATCCTTCCAACTAAAATTCGGGTGGTGTCTCCATCCTGGATTGTAGTTATTGCTGAAAGCGTTGTTTTGATGGGCGATGATGTCAACTTCTTCCATGACCATGATAACTTGTTTGCAGTCACTAGTCGTGTAAGTTCCTCCACAGGTTTCAAAAATGATCTTGGTTTTTAATAGTTCGGCTTGAAGCTGTTCGATTTTTTTAGAAAGGGCTTCAAGTTGTGCGGTGACAAGAGTATTAGAATCGACGTGTTGCAATCCTTTGTGTGTTGGTTTAGATCTTGGTGGGTTATAAGCGAAACTCTTTTTTGCTTCTTTCTCCATGATTTCAAATGCTTCATTAAGTGATTTGGATCCCAGGTCTCCACCAGCGACTTGGTTGATGGCCTGTGTGTTTTGACTAGATTGTGCGTCTAAGAAAGTCAGTAGTTGCAACCATACGCTCAATCCATGGTGTGGACATCTTCTCATAAGACTTTTGTATCTCTCCCATGCTGCGTGAGCGATTCATCATCATCGGTCCGGAATCCGGTAATGCTGGCTCGGTATTTGGCAGTTTTATCCGGTGGAAAGTATTCGAGGAGAAACTGTTCAACCATCTAGTCCCAAGAGTGATGGAACCAGAAGAAAGAGATTCTATCCATTCTAGGGCTTGACCCCTTAGAGAGAAAGGAAAAGGTTTGAGTTTGATCTGATCTTCTGAACGGTTTTGAATTTTAAAGGTTCCGCAGATTTGTAAGAATCGAGATATATGAGAAAGAGGGTCTACGTCAAGGAGACCATGAAATTGAACTAAATTTTCCACCATATGAATGGTTCTTGATTTGATTTCGAAATTCTCGGTGATTTCGGGTGGAGCCACTCCATTGCCATAGCCTTCGAGAGTTGGCTTGGCATACTGGCTCATGTTAGGTTCGTTATTTTGAGCCGCCATCATTTCTTTGATTTAATTTTCTCCTGATGCCGTGGCGTCTACTGACTCGTCTTTGATTGTTTTCTGCAGTCTGTTTACGTGCTCGTTGATAAAAGAGTTCCGGTTCAGAAATTGGAGAAACAAGCTCAGGCTCGAATGTAGAGGACATACATGGGATTAAATCAAAGTGAAACGTTTTAAATTAAACTAAAGGTTAGTTGAGGTTAAACTAAAAGTAAGTCTAAGTTATTCTAAAACCAAACTAATATATAAGCTAATTAATATACGTTAGGCTAGCCTTAAAAATATATAATTTAATAGTTAGTAAAAAAAATTTAAAATAAAATGAAAGTTAAAAAATTTGTACAATTATAAACAATGATGAAATTAAAACTTAGATCATTCTTAGAAACGTACCGTGTCCCAAGCAACGGCGCCAAAAACTTAACGCGGTGCGCGCGTGTGCTTAAATATAAGAGATTGGGGTTTTAGCTTTCGCACAAGATCGTGTTTTAAATTTATAAAAGTGATTTCTGCTAAGACTAAACACACACAAAATAGGCAAGTGTACCTATCGTATATGTAGAATAGTATCGGTAAGTACCAAGTATCGATCCGCGGACACAAATGCTTCCAATAGTGAATCCTTGTTTTAATGCAATCGGAGAGTTTTAATCATCTTTGAGTTGATTTTTTTGAACTTTTTATAAAATATAAATACTTATATATAATATATAGGTGACAAGAAGAGGAATTCTAAACGAGTAGTTCAATTATATGAAGGTTACCATCTAAGATCAAGAATCCACTCCATTATTCATTGATTATTATTAGTTAAACATGTGATAAACTTGCCCTAATAATATATGATAGACTATGTTCCTCATTTTTTGGTGAACATATTCTATGACATAATGGTAAATAGCATGCATATTTTCAAGTCCATCCTATGCTTAATAGCATACTACCCCGAGAATGTCAATTTAAATAGACAAGCAGTTGGTAAAGTAGAATGATTAGGATTGACTTCGATTTCTCAAATACCAATCCTAACAACTTCTAGTGGTTGTTGTTAACTCACACAACCTCCCCTTGGTTGATTAGATTAGGCTATAATTACACATTCCATTAACATATGATTTCTTTAACAAGCATGATAACCTAAGCAATCGTGTTAACAATGTCATTTCAGAATTAACAAAACTAGAGAAATAGATCATAACTTATATCTCATCATTTCTAAGTACAACATAAGGATCCATGTTTTATCTTGAATAAAGTATCAAAGTATTCTTTTTACCTTTTCTAGTTTCCAAGAACATGAATTACCATGAATGATTATAAATCATCAACCTTGATGTATTGGATTAAAGTGATAAAATATTTCTTCATCAACGGATAATTGCAAACTAACCATGTACTTTACCAAACTAAACCACATGTTTCACATAATCATCAAGTAAAACAAAGCTTCTTCATAGATTTTAAATGGTGAATGGAGTTTAACTCATAATCAGCATTGTTGTAAACATTAAAGGAGATGATAATAACAAACACATGATTAAACTAAAAAAATTTAACAAAATGTAGATGAATCTCCCTTCTTAATGATGATGATAGATTATGATGATGTTGATGATGATGGATGATGTTGATAACCTCCAAGCCTTCAAACTCCTCACAAGATCTTCAATATAAGTGTAGTGTGGGTGTTTTTTTAAGAGAAACCCGTTTAGAAACCTTCTTTAATCACACCAAATGAGTGCAACATGCTCCACTATTTATAGGTTGTCTGGAGGAATGAGCACGGGTCCGTGTCCACGTGTCCCAGTTGCATGTTGTCAGATTGTACATGATGACTCATCACGGGGGTGTGCTTCTAAGGCACGCGCCCGTGCTTTTTATTGACATGTGCCTAAATCCTTTTTGTCTTATCTGAGGGTGACCATGGCCTCGTGGTCAAGGGGGCACGGCCCGTGCTTTTATCTTCAGTGTTTGTCTTTTCTTGTAGATTTTGTCTTTTCTTGTGTTCAGAAGCATGGGGGCGTGTTTCTTGTTTTTCTTGTGTTTTCTTCCATTTTTCTTTGCCTTTTTCACTTGTTTCTTCGTTTGAGGCTTAGGTTTACCTGAATTTTCATTTTATTATGATAAGTAGCCTTCTGAGCTATGTTATTTGATAGAAATTACAGTTTTTAGAGATTATTTAATTCTAAAAAGATGTATAATTTTATGTACATCATATTGTGATTGTTTCTTTAGTCTACATGCATTTTCATATTTCATTTTTAGAAACTAAAGGAGGGCGAACTCGGGATATTCAAAAGAACAAATGAGGTTAACTATATTGAAGCAAAATTCAGTCTTGAGGCATTAGATCTGCAACAAAGTGACTTTGAGTGATGTATTTTTTTTATCAGCTTCAAGAGCTGCATTTCCCATATAAAAGTCTATAAGAATTTTTGTACGAACTCATAAATATCATTAAAAATATAGAGTATTTGCTGGAGCAGTACTTCATGTTTATGAATTCAGGCGATTGTTAACAACATTTGATTTTTGTAAAAATAAAATCTTTTTGATGAAAGATTCACGTAAATTTGGGTCATGTTAGCATAATAAGATCATCGAATTTGGTTTTGAAATGATTGATGGTTCTCATTATGAATCTAAATATGTACATAGCAAATTATAGAGAAATGGAAGGGGGGAAATGACAAAGATTGAAAGGTGAGGGAGATGGATGGTTCCATTGTCGATGGTTCAACAAGAGACAATGATAGTTAGGTGGTCATGGGTTGTTCATCACAAAAAGGTTGCACATGTCCTTTTATTTGCTTGGCATTGTCCGAAAACTGTTGAAATCTTTCATTATACTATCCATTGGAAGAAGTTTCTTTACTGATTGATGGGTTACATTCGTTGTAAAAATGAGTTCTTTTGCATGTAATATTCAGTTTTTACATGCAAATTTGTGTAAATATGCTGTTTTTTACATGTAAAATTGATTTATTTACATATAAAAAATGACTTATTCAGTATTATTTTTGTCCAATATTATTTTAGTTATTAAGTTATTTTTTTTACATGTAAAATTAATTTATTTTACATGTAAAATAACATATAAAATTATGTAAAACTAATTAATATTGTTTATAGTATTTCAATTATATAAATTACATTAATATGAGTTGTTTTATGTAAAACTAATTTGTTTTATATGTAAAATCATATAAAACTAACTAATTTTACATTTAGTTGGCTTAAAGGAAATATCCTATTATAAAACATGATAAATATATGAGATTGATATGCTTAGGTAAAAATGAGTTTTTAAAATGTAAGATTAGGTATATATGAATTTTTTTTTACTTTAAAATTTTGACTCATAACCTAAAACAAGCAAAAAATTTGACTGTATGAAATTCTTAAACTGCCCATTATCCATCACTATATTTGTTTACTACGATCTTAGCATGCGAAAAATGACTGCCTCGCTAAATGAGCTGTTGAAGTTTAAAGTAATCTTTACAAATACTCGAGTATATTTGGTACTCAGTTGTTATGTATGGTTTAGGGTCAAATTTTGAGTATCGAGTCAAAATTTGATAAGTTTGGGTAAAATTATCAAGATTGCCCCAAATTGTAACCTGCACTATTAAATTTAATATATGCCAGAACTATCATTATGAAGTAATTTGTTTGTAGTGACCCGTTTTCAATATTATAACCTGAAGCAAATTTGCTTGCTGCAACGAAAATGATGCAACTGTCATGACTAAAACCTATCAAAACTACCAATACACTATGTCATGACATGTAAACTTTTATTTACAACTTTTAATATGATTGTTTTAGAAAAATACTACAAATACCCCTAGATCAATCTGCAGTTTCGACCGATACACATAGTCAACAAAGCTGATCTATTAACTATTTTTTACCAATACTTGAAAGAAAATAGCCTACGTAATCTTACAAAGTTTTTTTTTTTGTTACATGTAAAAAAACTCACTCTTACATAAGGAAAAGCTTAAGTTTCATACCAAATCTACAAACAATTTATTTGCATGTATAAATGAATTTTTGCATCTCTTTTACATGTAAAAATACACGTAAAAACTTCACTTTTACATGTAAAAACTTTATTTTTACATGTAAAAATACATGTAAAGACTTAACAACAAGTGGAACTTCTTATTCAGACATCATTAATAAAAATTAAATTTATAAAAGTAATAAGGTTTGTTCCTAGAAAACAAGAAGTGAAAAATAATTCATCTTCAAGGCTTCGAATTTAGGATGATCAACTTTAGAATGGATGATATATGTGTTAAGTCCGTCAGCATTTAATGCATTAATTACCATCCTGTTGATTTGAAATCACTATAAGCACCAAAATACTCACATAACAAGCCGTAGTCACTTTGATCAACAAACTATAATTATAATTTTACAAAGAGGTAATACTGAATCATCTAATACATTCATAGAGATTCACTTAGTAATCTTACTAGTTATGATACATCAGTTCAAATGAGCTAAAATCTTTACATAAACCATCCCATCATTAAGTACTGATTAAGATAAAACCGAGGAGAAAAATCAATAAGATTGTAGTTAGACATACCTTAATAAGAGTTTTCAAAAGTAGAGTAAAAACATACGCAAAACCCTTCAAGTCATTGTCACAAAGTAAAATTGCCAATCGGAATCGCACATCAATAAAATCAAGCTCACTTTGTCCATATGATTTCAACCTGAAATCCACAAATTTAACTAGAAGCTATCGGAAAACATAATTAACGTTAGAGGACCTCCATTACAGCAGGAAAGCTCATGTTCTTCATGCGTAAAGAATATGGAGTTGTGGTTTCTAATTCGATTAACGTTATATGACTCATAATGATCTCGATTCCGATTGCCTTCATGTTCTTAATTGATTGTTCAAACTCAGGGAGACGGTGCATATTTTCGTTCAGATCTAGGAGCCAGAGCTAGGGTTTCTATCCACTAATTGCAGCTAACAAAAATAGAATTGTAGAATTGACAGTAATGCCCCTCCATATTTTTTCGCATTAAATTCAATTATAAACTTGAGATTTGATCACAACCGTTATTTAAAGTTAATCCAAGGGAATTTAAGGTTGTAAGTCCCAAAACAGAATCTTCCAGTGTGATATCAATGAACTTGTTGTTAGGCGGAAACTAACAAGGACTTGATTCAAGATGAACAAAGAATAAACACAAATCAACACACGATGGACTTCAAAACACATGTTATATTAAACGTTGGGTGCTTAAGCCCTTAATCAATGGTTACAAGATGATTGGAATGAATAACCCCGTAACCTAACACACCATACGAACTCTGTTAATGATCGCCAACCTATAATGACCTGGTTACAATGTATATATAGCACCAAAAACCTATGGCCCAAGCCCACACAAAAGCCCACCGAAAAAAAGTGTTTTCGGTGTTACATTCTAGCCAAAACCCAAGCCCAATAGATTAAATATACACCATAAATCCTGGATCAACAATCTCCCCCTTGGTTTATTGCTTGATCTTCATTCGTGATCCATCCCTTCAGCATCTGCCTCTCGGTAAGCACCTGCCCATAAACTCGTACGAATAATCGATCCCACCATACATGTATACTTTTTAGCAGGTGGCTCATAAAGTGGTCCAGCCATAATTTGAAAGCCGCTAAGAGTCTTGATGTCTTTTTCTCCAAACTCAAAAAGGTCTCGTGGATCAACGACACGATACTGACACTTCCTTAGCGGTATAATACTATAGTAGTTTCACCATCATAAGTCAAAAACTTCATCTCATCAAGAGCACCTTCAGGGAATCTCTTGGTGATCTAAATGGACTTTAATTTAATAGTTGGATGCCACATAACGTTCAGCATCAGCTTGTTAGTGTAAGGATCACGAACCATCTTCACTTTCTTGACAAAGGAATTAGCAGTGGGCATATCAGGAAATCCTTTCTCCACTTGTTTGCTTTTAAAGTTCCAGAATTTAGTAGCCTATGGTTCATGATTTGGGTTGTGAAAAGGAGCTTGTATCAAATCACTTAAATCAACTTTCGTCTATGACACAAAATCTTTCAACTTCTTGTAATATTCCATGTTTCTAGACTTGCGCTTGACCCACCACATCTCTTTGTCGATATCATATCCCCATGACACAACCCCTAAATGATCACCATACTTATCAGAAAAACCCTTTTGAAGCTCCACGACAAACTTATTTGGATGATTGGAAGTCAAGACGTTATGGTTGGAGTTTTTCATGACCAACGTCTTCTTTCTGATTCTTTCTATTTGTTCAGCGGTCTTAGGTGGAGAGGATAAATATTTTTCCAGTTTCTTGGAAGTATCAGCGTTCGAAGAATGACGAGAACTAGAACCACAAATATTAGACACATCAACATCATCACTGTTGTCATCAGCCCCCTTAAACTCATCTCCAAATCGTTTAACGAGTTTTTGTTGTAAATCAAAGTATAGAGAAGTGAGACCACCCATGCTAGCTTGAAGTTCTTTAATATTTGAATATTTGTTTGTGTTGCTAGCTTCAATCTCTTGGATACACACATATTTCACCACAGAGTCTTGTTCAAGCTCAAAGACATTGCGTTGCAAAGCATGGACATCAACTGGTTCGGGTTCTAACGCAATCCCTTTACCCTTGTCTTGTAAGAACATGTCTTGCATAGAGAGAATGTGGGAAATCGTTTCAGTGGAACTTGAGATACCTTGGCCAGTCGGATCAAATGATCCCAAGGGTTCAGTGTTTGATTGGACGTGAGCTTCAAAATCAAATTCATGCAATATCTCATCGTCATCTTGATCTTGAATGTGTTAGGCTTCACTAGATGGACCTTGTACAGACTGAGTCTCAACAAAAGGCTCAGTTGGTGTTGGTTGAACGGTTGGCACAAAATCACTTGCCAGGACACCAGGTCTTGGATCTTTCTATCAACGTTTACATGGGATAAGATCGGTGGCTGGATCAATCTCAATATCTTCATCATCTGTCACAGTAACTGGTCTAGGAGGTTTCAACGCAGTTGACCGGAGCTTTTCTATGAAAGTCTCGAACGCTTCAATTTGTTTGGTAGTAGGAACAGATTGTGATGCTTGTTCTTGATGATCTCCCTCCAAATGTTGAGAGGGAGAAGTGTCAGCATCATCATCAGATAAATTTTCAAAGGCATTGGAAGGCCTTTGAACAGGAAGAGTGTGTTCCTCAGCAACAATAGCAGCACCAGCAGCTTCAGTCTTAAAAAATTTTCTAAATTATACCAGTGGATGAAGTCCCTGATAAAACACTTTAGCCCATTTCCTTGATTTCTTCATTAATCCAAAAGTATTTGAACCCATGGATATTAGATCAAGAGTCTCCACAGATCGATTCAACTCTGGGTAGTGAGAGTCAAAGACCATCTGCAGAAACCTTGGATTCATTAGATTCATCTCTTTCTTCTCCCCCTTCAGGTTTCTTATCATCTCATCGAACACGAACTTTGAGTACTTGTAATTCCAGTCCATGATCAAAGCAACAACAGCCGACATCTATGTGTGGCTAATCTCGTCGGAGCCCCCCTTTCTATCGGAGACACACGTGAAGAATGTGTGAATCAGAAACCTCCAATACGGATGGAATAACTTCTTGATGGTAGGAGGATAGGTTCTTTCATAGCCCATATGCTGCATAATCTCTGCTACAACCTCGATTGAATATTCTGTAGGGTAATCAGGTGATCACCAAACAACGGCACTTCTCGTATAATGTCCTCAGAGATAATCATCGGTCTCTTATGTATAATAGAATCAATGGTAACCATTCCCCCGGCACTTCGTTGATTGATGGAGGCATCGTTCCAAAAGTCTGTCACCATATTCTTGCAGATTACAGGATTTTTACTTAATGCGTGAGAAATCCTGCATGTATTCAGCCCAACGATCATCGATTTGTATTCCTTGTGAGCTTAAGGAGGATCAAATAGGCATCCAACGATATTGTGTGAGTCAACGTACTTAAGAGGTGCTTGATCAGTCATGACTGCAACAACGAGTCAAGTTAGATACTCGTTAACTTATGTTCATAATCAATTATCTTTTGGATGTGATAACATAATAATATTATAAGGACCAAAACTTGAAATGATGAAAGTATAAGTCCCTTTTAGAAATTTAGTCCAATTAACAAAAAGTATAATCTGGTTAATGAGTTTTCTGTCCAAAAATATGTGGTCTCTGTCAAAATTGAGTAATTCGCCAATAATAAGCGTTTTCGGTCCAACATATGAGTTCTCTGTTGAATTATAATCATTGACAGTAGAGAACCCTCGATTAGCATGATGAGTTCTCGGTCAAACTTGACCGAGATACCTTGAGATTTATGTCAATCTCTGGGGTTCTCTGGTTGACCATGAGTTTTCGGTCAACCACCCCGAGAACCCAGAATCCCGAGATCTTCGATGATCTCAGGCAGATAAACCCTTTGAAATCCGTCTCGAATCCCATGTCATCTTCCCAAACACACCAAAACCGCCATTAATAAAGAACTTGCAACTCCTTAAAACTCATAATATGACCAAAACATAACACAATTACACACCAAAATCATCATTCACAAATAAATATCACACCCAAAAATAACCCTTTTAAAACAAAACATTCATTAAGGTTTGGAGATGTTCAATCAGAGTCCTGAGAATAAATCCTAAAAAAGAGTTCATATACCTTTAAAGATTAATGAGAACAAGTAAGATAATCGGTATTAGAACAAAGATGATTTTATAAAAGCAAGTATAATTTTTGAGATTAAGAGGAGAGTATAATTGTCATGTGAGTTTTTCTGATAATAATGCAGATATGAGTTTTGATAATAATACACACAAACTAATTTTAATTGCTTTTTAAACTTCAAAAATATTAACATGGGCCGAGAACCAATGGATTCTCATTTTCAACTGGACCAGGCCTTATGGGCCAAAACAACACTTAAACACACCAAACCCTATGGGCTGAGAACACAAATTAAGACACCAAGCCAGATTCATGTTGATAAAATTGATTCCTTAACGCATTTGTTTCGACAAGAGTAAATATGAGGTAAAACTAAAGACGTAAAATAAAATAAAATTTGAAAATTAAAAAATAAAATAAACATTAAACCAAAATTAAAAATAGTTTTCCACCGGCTTTCAGTAGTTCTAACATATTGCGGGATCAAATTTCAGTTTTGTCAAATATGCAGACTTTTATGAAAAGATCATAAAATGGAATCATATCGACTCAGATGCTTTCACAATGATTCATATTCAGCACTATAACATAGAGAACATGTTGATAGCAGGTATTTAGATACTTAGCATGATTTTCATTGCATCAGTGATATGCATTAGGTTCAATTAGGCATAAAGCTTAAATGGACATCACTTATGGACCTATGATTCCTCTAATCTCTTCTCATAGCTTATTTCGTTTTCTCCAGATCACCCTAATTTGACTCTAACCCCCCTAGTTCTTGATCAAAATGTTTTTGACTTTTACTATACACATAAAAATTTTAAGCTTTAAGGTTGAACGTTGGACTTACATGACGTCCGGACTTACAAGCCTTACATTCGGAGTGTTTAGGACTTACTTGAATGCCCCACCCCTATAGTTCTAGTTTGACCCTTTAAGCTTTAAAAAAAATTTAATTTCAATATTATAAACTAATATTTTTTTATTATCAACAATTTAGGAACAAAATATTATTGGTGATCAAGACACTATCGGACTCGTGTATGACTGGATAATTGTTTTTCTGCCTACCATTCGGAGAGATATATCTAGAGACATGCATAAATCTTCAAAATGACTTTCCACCGTAAGTTTAGTAGATTTACTTTATATCACTTCATACATTTACGCACCATGAAAAGCAACCATACAAATCAATGACTATTCAAAAGCCTTTTTTAGCCTAATAACTTTACACATTAGGCACAGAGAATCAATTTACCTATCATTTTCCAAAGGTTGGATCAAATTTTCATTTTAAAAACATTTAGAGCTTCTATAAACCTTGTAACTGAATAATAATATCACTTCCCAATTAGAAAAAAAAAACAAAAGCCACAAAAAAAATTTAATTTTATAAAACACACGCACACTCTTTTTGAATTTTTTTTAATTTAATAACACACGCACCTCTTTTTAAATTTTTGAGTTTTCTCCCCCTACATTTGTGCAAATGTTTCAACGAAAAAGAAAAACTTTTATGTACAAATTTAACCTAAAAAAGACTCAATCGTCGAAACGTAGCATTTTAATGAACTCTACAAGCACATTAAATCTGGCTGTTCCGACCGGTTTTGTGAATAAGTCTGCCACATTATTATCAGTGTGAACATGTTCAAGATGAATCAATTTCCGATTGTAACGGTCACGAATGAAATGAATTTTTATGTCAATGTTCTTGGTTTTAGAATGTTGAACCGGATTTTTAACAATAGCAATAGTAGCATCATTATCACAAAATATAGGAGTGTCAAGAAATTCCAAACCGTAATTAATGTGCGTGTGCGTGCGGTTGTAAAGTTGTAAAAGATGGGATGATTTAGCTTTTGCACAAGATCGTGTTTTAAATTTATAAAAATGATTTCTACTAAGACTAAACACACACAAAATAGGCAAGTGTACCTATCGTATATGTAGAATAGTATTGGTAAGAACCAAGTATCAATTCATGGACACAAATGTTTCTAATAGTGAATCTTTGTTTTAGTTTAAGCGGAGAGTGAATATATATATATATATATAGGTGACAAGAAGAGAATTTCTAAATGAGTAATTCAATTATAGAAAGGTTACCATCTAAGATCAAGAATCCACTCCATTCTTCCTTAATGATTATTAAGTAAACATGTGATAAACTTGCCTTAATAATACAGGATAGAATAGTATCTCATTTCTAGGTGAACATATTATATGGCATAAAAGAAAGTAGCATGTGTATTTTCAAGTCCATCCTTGCTTAATCTCATACTACTACGAGAATGTCAATTTAAGTAGACAAGTACTTTGGTAAAGTAGAACGATTAGGATTGACATCGATTTCTCAAATACCAATTCTAACAACTTCGGGTGATTGTAGTTAACTCACAAAACCTCCCCTTGGTTGATTTATTTATGTTATAGTTACACATTCCATTAACATCTGATTTTTTTTAACTAGCATGATAACCTAAGCAATCATGTTAATAATGTTATTTTATAATTATCAAGACTAGAGATATAGATCATAACCTATATCTCATCATTACTAAGTACAATATAAGGTCCCATGTTTGATCTTGAATAAGTTATCAAGGTATTCTTTTTACCATTTCTAGTCTCCAAGAACATGAGTGAACATGAATGATTATTAGTCATCAACCTTGATGTATTGAGTTAAGGTGATAAAACATTTTTTCATCAAAGGATAATTGCAAAATAACCATGTACTTTACCAAACTAAATCACACGTTTAACATAATCATCAAGTAAAACAAAGCTTCTTCATAGATTTTATATGGTAATTGGACTTTAGCTCATAATGAGCATGGTCATGAACATTAAAAGAGATGGAGATAACAAACACATGATCAAACTAGAACAATCTAACCAAATGTTGGATGAATCTTCCTTCTTCAATGGTGATGGATGATGATGATGATGGTGATGATGATGATGATGATGATGATGATGATGATAGATGATGGTAACCTCCAAGCCTTCAAACTCTCCACAAGATCTTCAATTCGAGTGTAATGCGGGTGTTTTTATAAGAGAAACCCGTATAGAGATTTTCTTCAAGCACTCCAAATGAGTGCAACATGCTCTTCTATTTATTGGCTGCCTAGGCACTCAGGCACAGCCTTGTGCTCTATGAGGCACGCCCCCGTGTCCACGTGTCCAATCGCATTAAATGCTCTATCAGATCGTACATGCTGACTCGACACGGGGGCGTGCTTCCTAAGGCACAGCCCCGTGTTTTGGACTTTTGTTATATTTCTTTTGTCTTTTTTGAAAGGTAACCACGGCCCCATGCTTCCTGAGGTACGGCCCCGTGTCCACGTGTCAAGTATTTTGTCTTTTCATGCAGATTTTTGTCTTATCTTGCATAGAGAAGCATGGGGGCGTGTCTAGGGAGGCATTAGGGCGTGTTAGGGTGTTTTCTTGGGTTTTCTTTCATTTTTCTTCGGTTTTTCGCTTGTTTCTTCGTTTAAGGCTTGGGTTTACCTGAAAGTACATTTTAATATGATAAGTAATCATTTGAGCTATATTATTTGATAGAAATTACAGTTTTTAGAGATTATGTGATGCTAAAAAGATGTATATTTTTATATACAACAGTAATCTAGTAATTGGTGTTGCATCTAGATAACCTGTGAGCAGCAGGCAGAAGCAGCAACGTACTCAGTCTCAGTAGTGAATGTGGACACTGTTTGTTGTTTCTTGCATTGCTATGAAATGAGTCGATCACCCAAGAATTGAGATCTAGCTTACGTAGAATCCCTGTCAATATAATCACCTCCACGATCGCTGTTAGCAAAAGCATATAAATCAAAATCTGAGTTTTTGGGACACCAAAGACCTAGCTTCGGTTGCCCTTTAAGATATCTAAAAATACGTTTAACAGCAGTTAAATAAGAAAGTTTAGGATTATCCTGGAAAAGCGCTCATTAACAGACTGCAAACATGATGTAGGGGCGACTAGCAGTGAGATACCTCAGGGATCCGATCATTGATCGCTAGTACGTTTGATCTACGGAATTCCCTTCAGGATCAAATGAAAGAAGAGGTCTATCTGCCATAGGAATGGCAGCACACTTAGAATCTTGGAAATCGAACTTCGCCAACATGTCCTCGACATATTTCCCTTGGTGTAGCAAAATTCCTATCGAACTCTGACGAACCTGTAGACCTAGAAATGTCGTCATCTCCCCTAACAAACTCATCTCAAACCTTTTCTTCATTACCTCCTTAAATTTAGAACACAGAGCATTGCTGGTGGAACCAAAAATGATGCCATCCACACAAATCTGAACGGAGATCAGATCTTTCCCAACCGTCTTACGGAACAATGTCTGATCGATGGTCCCTCACTTATACCCATGTTCTAGCAGATGAGTCGTCAAAGTAGCATATCATGCCCGAGGATCTTGATAAAGACCATAAAGAGCTTTTTCCAACTTATAGACACGATTAGGATGCTTCGAATAAGTAAAACCCGGCGGCTGGTCCATGTATATCTCCTCCTTTACCTCTCCATACAAAAATGTTGTATTGACATCCATTTGATAAACTGTGAAACCCATGTAGGAAGCATATTCCAAGAAAATTCGAATGGCCTCAAGACGAGCCACTAGAGCATACACTTCGGTGTAATCAAAACCTTCAACCTGATGAAAACCACGAACCACAAGTCGCGTCTTATTTCGAACAATAGCCCTAGTGTCATCTTGCTTGTTACGGAAAACCCATCTCATATTTAATGCCTTTTTCCCGATGGGTAACTCAACCAATCTCCAAACCTTAAGTTTTCAAACTGATACAACTCTTCATGCACGGTCTCCACCCAACTTTGTTCTTGCATGCCATTTCAATTGACTTCGGCTCAATTTGAGAAATAAAATAGGAATACAGACAGTTGTTGATGTGTTCTGTCTGACTTCTGGTTGAGATGCCTGTTTTAAGGGAACCTATAACATATTCGATTGGATGATCCCGTTGAATCTTTGTTGGAACAGTTAGATCGAGAACAGATATGGTTGTCGATAAATTTGTGGGATCTTCAAGGAGTTCAGAGAGCGGGTTCCTCCATCCAGATGCCGAGGTACTATGCGAGTATGAGGTACTAGCACTATATTCGTTTGATATGACATATGGAAATAGAGTGCTGCCAAAAATTTATGAATGATACTCTCCCCCTCTGCTGACGAAACATCAGATGCAGGTGTCTCAGTTATATGCAATTCACATTCTTCATGAGACTTTTGTGAATAATTAGTCTCAGTAACATGTTCTTGTGGACTTGAAGACGAAGGTTGAGTAGTTACGGACAATTTCGATGGATCTATACCCAGCACCGGGGACCTTTGAAGACCAATAGATATGTCTTATTCTTCATCAACAGCATTCGAAATTCCTGCACCTGATATCCCTGCATCAACAATTGGAAACACATTAAAAAGCTTAAACAATTCATTATAATTGAATAACCAGTCAGGACCGACATGAGCATCGGTTTCATTATACACTAGCCAACGCACATCATAAGATTCCACAATCTGCTTCGTTACCATGTTATAAACTCTATAGGCAGTGCGACCGACATACCCAACGAAGTATCAATCATCAGCTTTAGCTCCAAACTTTGGAGTTAATTCGAGATTCAGTAGAGTACATGGACATCCAAAAGCACAGAAGTTTGCTATATTGGGCTTGTGACCATAGACAATCTCATAAGGAGTCTTCATCTATGTTTTGTTGATCAACACCCGATTTTGAACATAGCATGATGTGTTGACTTCTTCAGCCCAGAAGAACAAAAGTAGCTTCGGGTCGCACAACATGGTTCTTGCGGCCTCAATTAAGGTTTTGTTCCTTCTCTCAGCAACACTATTTTGTTGCGGTGCACGAGTTAAGCTGTATTGTCTGAGCACTCCTTTCACGGAACATAAATGATTTAGCATTGAGTTTTGAACTCCGTGCCTTTGTCACATCGAATCCTTTTTAGCTTCAAATTGAGTTGATTCTCTATTAGCACCACAAAGTGCTTTATCAGTTCTGCACTTTCACTCTTATTTAACAAGAAAAACACTCAAGTAAAACGGGAGTAGTCATCAGTTATAACCTGACAATATTGTTGGTACATGATGTCAGTAGTTTAGTATCTAGTGTTTGTAATCGAGTTAGTATGTTTTGTATTTAGAATTAAGCGAAGTTGTCTCACAAGTTCGCCTGATATGGGCGAACTTGTTGAACAAGCGAAGTTAGTGACAACTTCGCCTAAACATGTTAGGCGAAGTTGTCGAATGTTATATAGGTTGAGGTTACGGCTTGTTTGATGAGTAGTTCAGTTGTGTAATCGGTGATTGATATATCACGTGTTATCAGTTGCAATACAACGTGTTCTTTGTTTATTGTAACGTGTGTTTGATTGTGTTTAACGTGTATCGTCTTCTGCGCTCGTATCGTCTTACGTAGGGATTCCGCACCTACGTAGAACGAGATATTCCGTGTAGATCCTGCTGGGAACCTACAATTGGTATCAGAGCATTTGCTCGTAATTGTGTGGTTCGGGATTATCACACGGGTGTAGAAATCGTTCCGTTCGACTATTCGCGGGATGAGTTTACGTTAATATACCGAGTTTTTGTGTCTTACTCATCTCCCACCATCAAAGACAACCCATTACACCTTCGCATACCTCGCAAAACGTCAAAATCAAACCTGCAAAAACAATTGTTCATCAGGCGAAGTTGCCGCTACTGTTTGTAGGGTTTAGGCGAAGATATAAGGTTAAGCGAAGTTATTAACAACTTCGCCTACCTCACAAGTTCGCTTAACTTAAGCGAATTTATCTACAACTTCGCCTAATCAGGCGAATTTAAAAAGGAGCGAAGTTAAGAATTCAAGCGAAGTTAAGACTTAAGCGAAGTTATGTTTAACTTCGCCTACAGTACTGTTCAGAATAAAATTTTTATTTTTGGTTTCTTTGAGTGCTCGTTTGTATTTCTTCCAAAGATGACTTCTATAAATATTACGGAACTGGTGAAAATGGAGGTGGAAGCAGGTTCAGCTACTAAGGCACCGAAAATGCTTAAAGGTACCGATTTCGTGGTTTGAAAAGATCGGTTTGAGCAGTATGTTAAATATCAAGATGCTAAGATGTGGGTGTGCATTCAAGATGGATACATTCCACCAACGGCTTTGTATGAGGGTCGTGAACAAATTAAGAAATACAATAAGATGGAAGAGGAAGAAAAGAAGATGTATGAGGCTGAAAGCAAAGCTCATGCTGCGATAACAATGGCTCTTCCACAAGAGATTCTTCACACCTTCAGGAAATATAAAACCGCTAGAGAGCTATGGGAAGCGCTTGAAAACCGATTTGAAGGTAATGTGGGGATACGTGCATCCAAGATTAAGCTACTCAAAACCCAATTCTTGGTGTTCAAGTACTTGAAGAATGAATCACTTGATGATATCATCACAAGATATTATCACCTGATGACCGAACTCAGTAATTATTCCATTGTTTACAAAGAAGAGGAG
Organism: Bidens hawaiensis; assembly: GCF_021521415.1. NCBI lineage: Eukaryota > Viridiplantae > Streptophyta > Magnoliopsida > Asterales > Asteraceae > Bidens > Bidens hawaiensis. The sequence continues at coordinate 110,378 of NW_027493206.1, forward strand.
ATCGTAGACAAACTCCTTGATGCTCTCCCAACGAAATGGGAGATGTACACTGTCTTGATTAGAGAAGATAAAGAGTTTGCCAACATTGACTTGGAAACAACAGTCAACAAACTACGAACTTTTGAACTTAACATGGTTCGAAAAGAGACACCAACTGATCAGGTTCAGGATCCGGGAATGTATGGTGCGAAAGTTAATTCAAGTTCAAGTTCAAAGTCAGAATCGTCTGCTTACTACTCAAAGGGAGACTCGAGCTCTAACTCAACTCATGATAGTCATGTAACTCTCAACATGGATGGTGATATGTGTTTCGTAGCTGGTGGATTAAACACTTCTAAACCTCAAACAACAAAGGGTAGTTTTTCTTCAAGCGTTCCGAACAACAACTACTCTCAGATGCCCATGAGTGTTAAATCTGCTGAACAGCAGTTTGCTCTCTATGCCTCTTTCATTGCTTCTTACGAAAATTACATTAAAGGTAAAATCGTTGATCCTGCAACTTTAGACGAAGACTATGATCAGATCGATGCTGATGATCTGGAGGAGATGGATCTGCAGTGGCAGATGGCAATGATAGTAAGAAGAGTTAAAAGGTTTATGAAGAAGACTGGTAGAAAATTCGTTGGTGAAAGACCAGGTTTTGATAAGTCAAAGGTTCGATGTTATAACTGTCAACAGAATGGACACTTTGCTAAAGAATGCACAAATGAACGTGTAGAACGTAGTCAGAACAAGCCAACACAACCGAATGGGGGAAGTAACGAGAATAGGGCGATGATATCCAGACAGAACGGGGAATACAATTGGAATCTGCAAGTTGAGGAAGTGTTCGAACAGGCCAACTTGGTTAACATCGAAACTGAAGGAAAAAACAGAGAGACAAGAGAAGATCAAGCTTATATGGCAGAGGTGACAGATCAGCTCTCTGAGGTAAGTTCTAAACTCTCTTGTACAAAATGTGAAAATCTGTCTGAACAGCTGAAAACAATAACTGATCAGTTTGTTAGTTTGGATGCTCAATTTAGAACATTAAAAGAAAATCATTATTACACTAAAACTAGAGAAAAAAATTACACGGTAAAAATAAAAGCTAGTGAGAAAGATATCAGAAGTCTTAAAGCCAGTCTAGCTGAAAAAAATACAGGTAATTGATCTTAGCTATGAAGTGTTAGAAGAGAAAACCAAACTAATTGCTGAAAGGGATAAACAGATAGCTGATTACCAGGTGAAAGTGGTGGAACTAAACAGAAAGCTTGAGCAATTTAGAAATTCCTCCGCAATACTTGATCACCTCGTAAGTGATCAACGTTCCCCAGTTAAAAGGGGAGGAATTGGATATTCTGAAGTTCCACCTCCTTATAATCATAACTATACTTATGATCCTAGTAATCAGAAATCTGTTGATGTTGAAATTGGTCAGACAGTTCCTGTTAAGGTTACGATTAAAGATCCAGAAGTTAGTAAAAGCGAAACGAGTAAGCCTGTTTCTAATGTTAAGATTTCTGTTCCTAGTCCTGTCTCATCAAATTCGGACAAGACATCCGAGTCTAGTGAGACAAAAGAAGAGGCAGTGTTACTAAAACGTGGAGAGGAACATAAACCAACTGAAAAGAATTCTCCACTAAACCCGTATGTCCCACCATATGTTAGACAAATGGGCAGTAATGCAACCTCAACATCTAAAACAACTGTTGAGATGAAAGTTGAACACAGGAGCTGTTTCAGATGCAATCAAATAGGACACCTGATAGCTGATTGCCCTCTGAATCAGAGATTCAGAGGTATGAGGCCTTCAAAAACTAAGAATAGAACTAACAGTAATTACTATAATGGTAAGAATGAAAACTCATCAAAGTTCAAATATTGGACTAATCCAGGTTTTCAAAGAAGTCGATCTCAGTTTTTCCCTGTTAACAACCAAATCATTAGTAATAATTCATTTAATTCACGAAGGTTTGGATGGCCTCATAGTCAATCTACGAGAAGGTATCCTTTTAGGACTTACAGAAATCATTCTAATACTAACTTTGGACAGCCAAAGTACGGGATGCCTTTTAACAGATTTAATCGACCCAAGACCAATAGGTCTTGGGTCCCCAGATTTTAATCCTTTGCTTTAATCGTGCAGGAACAGTTGAACAGGGCTGCAAACAATCTATGGGTTGTGGATAGCGACTGTTCCCGGCACATGACGGGTAACAAGAATTTGTTACACGAATGGAAACCTGTTCAGGGAGGTAGAGTAAGTTTTGCTGGAGAGAGTGGTGGAAGAATTACTGGAATTGGGACGGTGACTAATGGTAAAATGAAGTTAGAAAAAGTGAATTTCGTTGAAGAGCTGAAGCATAATCTGTTGAGTGTATCTCAGATCTGTGACAAAGATTACACTGTGCACTTTACCAAAAAAGACGCGAACGTACTGTATCCTGGTTTCAAGATACCAGAGGAATGGATAGTAATGAAGGCTCCAAGGGAAAAGAATACATATGTTATGGACATGAGGTCGACTGAGATGGCAACAGAAGAATCATGTCTTATGTCAAAAGCAACTGAATCGGAGTCCGAGTTATGGCATCGAAGAATGGGGCATATTCATCTTCGAAAAATGAACTACATTGTCAAGAATGGGCTGGTGCTGGGTGTTCCCTTGAAAAATTTCAACTTTGAAGACCAATGCCTATCGTGCAAAAAGGGAAAGCAACACAAGAAATCTCATCACACCAAGAAGGTTAATTCAATAGTCAGTACCCTAGACCTACTTCACATGGATCTCTTCGGTCCCGTGAATGTAAAAAGCCTAGGTGGAACATCATACTGCTTGGTGATAACTGATGATTTCTCTCAATATTCTTGGGTATATTTCCTGAAGACAAAGGATGAAACGGTTCAGTTGGTAATGAATTTGATTACCAAGGTTGAGAATATTATGGGGAAAAAAGTTAAATACATCAGGACTGACAATGGGACAGAGTTCAAAAACTATCAGATGGAGATATTCTGCTTACAGAAAGGGATAGACCACCAGTACAGCGCTCCGTATACTCCGCAACAAAATGGGGTGGCTGAGAGGAAGAACAGAACGCTAATTGAAGGAGCCAGAACCATGCTGGCTCATTCTAAACTTCCTGTGGTGTTCTGGGCTGAAGCTGTTGCTACAGCCTGTTATATCTTTAATAGAGTTTTAACTGTTAAAAGATTGAATAAAACATGTTATGAACTTATGCATGGTAGAAAGCCTAACTTGAGTGGTCTCGAACCATTCGGGTCCCCGTGTTCGATATTAAAGACGAACTCAAAATTTGGTGAGATAGCCGACGAAGGTATTTTAGTCGGATATGTTGTGGGGACCCCCAACAGACGAGTCTTTAATCTATCGACCAGCAAGGTTGAGGTGGTGTGTAACACTGACATCACAAGTTACAAATCACCAAAACCAAGCACGGCACCCGCTGGGGCTTTCGACTATGATAGGCTTTTTAAATCTTTTAATTTGCCTTACTTGGATTGTGCAGAAGTTGATGAGAGAATTGCTACGAAGATGCTTTATGATGAGGAAGAAAATTTTGTGCAACGACCGCAGTACGATGAATGTCAACCTTCCTCGTCAAATGCTGTCGATACCCCTACTGCCTCTACAGAAGAGGAATTCTTCAATCCGTTTCATTCTCAACAACAATCACCCATTGATGAGCTACCTTCGAACCTGGAAGACAATCTGCAAGTCAGTTCGGTTCCGACTACGAGTGTTCACAAAAATCACCCTTTGGAGAACGTGATAGGTGATCTGTCCGACGGTGTACAAACAAGACGAAGCTTGAATGAGCACACTTGTGTTTACACAAGCATTAAAGATACAGGCATCATTAACGAATGCTTGTACACCTGCTTCATCAGCCAGATTGAACCAAAAACTATCAAATGGCTCTCAAGGACAGCTCGTGGGTCGAAGCCATTCAAGAAGAGTTAACCCAGTTCAAGAAGATGGAGGTATGGAATTTGGTTGCAAAACCGAAAAATGTGCATACGATTGGCACAAAATGGGTTTTCAAATGCAAGAGAGATGAAATAGGGATAATTATCAGGAACAAGGCGAGGCTGGTTGTAAAAGGTTTTAATCAGCAAGAAGGGATCGACTACAATGAAGTGTTTGCTCCTGTAGCGAGATTGGAAGCGATTCGATTGTTTTTGGCATTTGCTTCACACAAGGAGATGAAGGTGTTCCAGTTAGACGTGAAAAGTGCGTTTCTTAACGGTAAAGTCGATGAGGTTGTGTACGTTGAGCAACCTCCGGGTTTTTCTGACCCAGACTTTCCTGATCACGTGTACAAGCTAAGTAAAGCGCTATATGGGCTACATCAGGCCCCTCATGCCTGGTACGCAACTCTATTCGATTACTTGCTTGACAATGAATTTGAAAGGGGAAAGATCGATAGCACACTGTTCGTTAAGAGAAAAGGAAGCGACTTTCTTCTGGTGCAAGTCTACGTGGACGACATCATCTTTGCTGCATCAAAAGTCGCCATGTGTCAGGAATTTGAAGCCGTCATGAAAAAGAGGTTTGAAATGAGTGCTATGGGTGAACTAACTTTCTTTTTAGGACTGCAGGTTGATCAGAAGAAAGATGGGATGTTCATTCATCAGACTAAATATGTCCAAGACGTTCTCAAACGCTTCAAGATGGAGGATAGCACTCCATTTGATACTCCAGTTTGCGTCAACCATAAACTGGGTGCTGATTCAGACAGTGATGCAGACGTGGACCCCACCCAATATCGGGCAATCATAGGTTCTTTAATGTACTTAACTGCATCTAGACCTGATATTATGTTTGCAGTTTGTCTTTGTGCTCGCTTTCAGGCAAACCCAAAGGAATCTCACATGAAGGGTGTGAAGAGGATATTGCGATATCTCAAAGGCAAGCCTAAGCTAGGGTTGTGGTACACGAAAGGAGGAGACTTGGAGTTAGTCGCCTACACAGATTCTGATTATGGAGGATGCAATCAGAATCGGAAGTCAACAACAGGTGGATGTCAGTTTCTTGAAGGCAGATTAGTGTCATGGCAGTGCAAGAAGCAGACCTCAGTCGCCATTTCTACCTGTGAAGCAGAATACATGGCAGCATCGAACTGCTGCTCCCAGGTTCTTAGGATACAACAGCAATTGCGCGATTATGGTCTGAATTTCACTCATACTCCTATTTGCATTGATAACACTGCTGCTATCTCAGTAACTAACAATCCCGTAAAGCATAGCAAAACTAAACACATTGACATCCGTCATCATTTTATACGGGATTGTACTGAGAAGAAATTGATAGTGCTCGAAAAGGTTGATTCGTTAGATAATTTCGCTGATTTGTTTACTAAAGCGTTCGACAAAACTCGTTTTCAAAACCTTGTTGAGCTAAATGGGATGATCAATCCCGAGTAACCGTGTTTTTCGTTTTAGTTTAAAAAAAAAAACCTCACTATCGCTTAGAATTATGTCGGTTGCTTCAGTTTGAAGGACATATCTTCGGATATGTTTGGTCCTCATTTCTACCTGTAGAGTATGAGGATAGCCATTAACCAGATGACTGAAAGTGACCGGGGCGGTTTATGATGTGTTTTTATTCTTTTGCTGAAAATTAGTCGTTCATACTTAGTTAGAAGGACACATACTCGTATGTGGTCGGTCCAGCTGATCCATTGGATCTTCAGGATAGCCGTTTACCTGAAGACTTCGACTTGATCGGGGTGATAGAAGTTAAATCTTTTTTATAGGGAGATAAAATAATTTTTCAAGTCTACTACTTCGTAAGAAATTTCTATACAATGTTTAAAAGAAAATTGATCCAACCTTGGAAAGTGATGGACAAACTGATTCTGTGTGCTTAACTAGTGAAGTTATTAGGCCTAAAAGACTTTAGAACAGTCATTGTATGTCATGGTAGCTTTTTATGGTGCGTAAAAGTAGAAGTGATACTAACTAAATCTCCTCGATTTTACGTGGAAACTCCTTAAGAGTTGTGCATGTCTCCATATATATCTTTCCGAATGATAGGCAGAAAAGCGATTACCCAGTCATACACGAGCCCGTGAGTGTTCTGATTCCCGTGAAGATAGCGTATCAAGAAACTGCAGTGATCCAGATTCGGGACTTGCAGTTGTTTACTACTCTGAAACTGTGTAACTATTTATTAAAAAAAATTGTGTTATTGAGAAATTCTAGAGCTTATAATGTTAATACTTCTCAATCAAGATGCAAGATAGAGAACGGGAAGAAGACTCTATTGATCGACGTGTACTTACTATTTAATCAGACACTACGGGTCGAGGTCAACTCAGGGTGACTTGGGGAAAGCCAAATACGCTTTGAGAATAGATAGGAGACATCATAATCTCTGAGGTGTTGCCCATTTATATTTTGAGCTTAATTGAACCTAACCCGTATCACAGAAGCGATGAAAACCATTCTAGGTTATTTACCTGCTTACAACATGTTTCTTTATGGCATAATACAGCTGAACATGGATCTATGTGACAGTCACTTAATTAGTATGATTCCTGTTCGGATCTTTTCTAAAACATGTTGGCCCCCACTAGACTGAAATTTGATCCCGTGTACTTTATTTTTAAAATTTATTTTACTTATGTAGTTGTATGATTTTATATCTGGTTACTTGGTTCTTGATCGGATCAGTTAACTCTTTAAAGGAAGTTTTAAAAGTTAATGGCATAATGTTCAATTTATAAGGGTCTGTTTGGTAAAGTTTCATATTGAGCGAAGTTGAGGAAAGAGGCGAAGTTGTTTAAACAGGCGAAGTTATGGGACAGGCGAAGTTAATCCTAACTTCGCCTGTATAACCTTGACCCTATATAAAGAAATTTTTGATCAAAGCTCAGTATTATTTTTCAAAACCCGGCGAACTTATTCTCAGTTAACCCTAAGCGAAGTTACTCTTTGAATCAATCTGTGTTATTTTTCTCGATTTCAACTCGTGTTAAAGGTGTGTAGGGTTGTTGTATCTTATAATCTATGTCAATGGCGTTAATCAAAAGTCGTTTCGACCCGATTTGTGACCCTGTTCTTTCAAACATCCAACACCCGCTTTTCAAAATTGTTTTAACGTAGTCGTATTCAACTTGATCGTGTTGATCTCCGTCAAAACATGTTTGGTTGAGTCCGCAATCTCCAAATTGACCAAAATCACTTCGTTTGAACGTCTAAACTGTTGCCGATTCATGTTCAGGCGAAGTTACAGTTTAGGCGAAGTTAACCTTAACTTCGCCTAAGGTTTAACTTCGCCTGATATTTAATTATTTAACAGTATATGAGGCGAAGTTGTGTTTAGGCGAAGTTATCATTAACTTCGCCTGGTCCTTTTTATTTAACATTTATCAGGCGAAGTTCAAGTTAAGGCGAAGTTATTACCAACTTCGCCCCACCCCTAACTTCGCCTATACAGAATAAATCATAACTTCGCTCAGGGTAACAGGCGAAGTTGTGATTTGACTCGACGATTCTCTAACTTAGACTGTTTTTGTTGCAGAAATGGCAGCTGTAGCGGGAGCATGTGGTGCAGGTGGTGACGAAGAAGGAGATAACAATCGGCAGTTATTCCCGGGGCATAACATGTACATAACTTTGGACCCGGATGCGAGTGGTGTTGATGATTTCCGCGAGATCATCATGTTTCTTATCCGCTCGCGTATCTTCCACGCTATTACCACAACACTGCCTATATCTTTGCCAAACATAGAAGATTTTTGGCAGACCGTGGAGTATGATTGTCGAGTCGAGCCCCCGGTTATGCGTTCAACGGTTAACAATCAGATAGTGCAGTTCTCGTCTGAACAGATCAGAGTGGCTTTGCAGTTTGGGGATGAAACGAGAGACGATCCTACAGATTTCGTGGCTCCATTCAGAGATGGTGCTTTTCTGAGAATGGGATATTCTGGTCCATTGGGAGATACTCAAAGACGAAAGGGATTCTTGTTAGACCAATGGCGATTTCTTATGCACGTAATGATCGTGTGTATGTCAGGGAGAAAGGCTGGTACAGATGGAATGGGTGCGACCATGCAGTCGGCAATGACATCACTGACTTACCATAAGCGTTATAGCTTTAGTCAGATGGTGTTCTACGAGATAGACCGTCAAAGACGAGCGATGGCGCGTGAGAGATTTCTAATGTATCCAAGATTCCTTCAAATGATCTTGAATCATGTTGCTCCCACGTTACCTCAGCGCCGCCCGATTAGATATGTGGAGAGTGTAAGCAAGAGGATCTTCGCTCAGTGTAGATCATCAAGTGCAAGAAGTAAACCTGAGCTCCGTCCTCGACATACTCCATTATTTAGGTACTTGATCAACACAGAGTATGTCCCAGCTCGTGGGGACGAGTTTCGGGATCCGGTACCACAACAGGCTGGAGCACCTCAACCACCACCTGAGGTACAACAAGCTTTACCTGCTGCTCCTGTTGTGGCACCGGAGGAAGATGTAGACCTTGAAGCTGCTTTTGGCGGTCAAGGTTTCTTCTATATGGAACGTGTTGATTCTGAGGAAGAGGTGCAAGTCTCGGTTGCACGGGTTACTAGTGTGGATGTTGCTATGGCAGCTACGACGGAGGCTGATTCTGATTCTTCAGATGATAATGTGGCTGAAACTAGATGGATATTAGTTACACAAGAGAGGATTCATGGGAAGAGGAAGAGAGACAACGATGACAGTGATTCGGACTTTGAGGAAGATTTACATCAGTTGGTCCGTAGATCGAGAAGGGAAAGGGCAGGTGCAGGTTCGGGAGCTGGTGAGAGCTCAAGGGTGGTTCGTTTCACTCCACCCGCACTGTCTGGTATGACTATAGTCTCTACACCATTGCCAGTTACAGGGCCAATCGCCACGGATGTTCCCGTGGTGACTACCTCATCTTCCTTCGGCATCCCACCCACTACATTCCAGCTCTCGGCTCCGGAGATTGTGTCCTTGCCACCTCCAACTCTTACTCCAACGGAGGTTGTAGCAAGGTTTATTGAGTCGACAGTTGTTGCTACTGCAGAGTTGTCGGTTACGATACCACCTGCAGTTACGTTTCCACCTCTTTCTAAGGTGCCGGTTACATTGGGAATCCCTCCTCCGTACGCTCAAGACATATCATATATGAGGTTCGATTTCGATGCAACCTTATCCGATTCGGAAAGAATAGCAGCGCTTGAAAGGGTCGTGGCAGAACAATCAAGAGTAAATCTTATCCAGACTCATGCTATTCAGCGCCTCGTTGCAGAGAATCAAATTCAGTCGTCCCTCCTGATCGTGCATGGTAAAATAATTGATGCCTTGAAACAGTTCTTGGCATCTCAGGGGGAGATGAGCTGTAAGGGTGACGAGCTGAGGACAAAAAAGCGTAACGATCGAGAAGATGATCCCAATGCATCGAAAGGTGCAGGTGGAGAGTTGCCAAGAACTGAACAAGCTCTTGGGACTTCCACATCTCAGGGGGAGTCAACGAGTGCAGCTGGCGGTTCAAGGGGTGATGATGTGGTGGTTGTGGATGCTGAGGAGGTGTTAGATGATGTTATAGGTGATGAGGATGTGTTACCGTTGGAGGAGATAGAGAAGATAGGGGCTGAGATCGTGATTGATAGTGAAGTTGAAAAGGGAGAGATTGTGGAGGAGAATGTTGAGCATGAAATTCCAGAGGTTGAAAAGTCAGATTTGGGTCAAGATACGGGATGTGATGAGACAGAATGGGAGGAGCAGCCAAGATGGAAAGAAGGCTACGCTCAGTGGTTCGTAAAGACTAAGAAACCGGCGGTCCCTACTATGTTCAAGAAAAGTTACAACATCAGGGGTTATGCTGAATCGAAAAAGGGGATTATATGCTGGTTATATGATGAGCAGTTGTGGCTTTTTGTGATTAAACGGTATGATGGGGTTCAGTATTTCAAGAGGCTGTTGAGATCGTTAAATACGTTGCCTGAATGTGAAGTGAAGGACATAGCCAGGTTGGGGTTGATAAACAGGAGTGATGATAACATGGCTAGGATCATTGGGAAGATAGTCTGGAAGGAAAGCATAAAGGAGAAAAAGTTCGAGCTGTTGAAACCACAGAAAGGAAAGCTCGTTGAAGACAAAGACAGAGGAATGAGAGCAGATGGCAAGCCTTGGATGATAATGAAGTATAAGCCGATCCGGTGTCTAAAAGAAGTGCCGATGAAACAAATGCCCAAGGATGTGCTCAAAGATCTAAAATGGTGGTACGTTGATTGTGAAACAGCTGAAGCAGTAATGGAGGATGAAGATGAACAAGAGCTGATGAGAGTATATGATCCTATGCATTTAGTGAATTTGTCTCAAGCTGATCTGCAGGTGCTGAACAAGAAAAAAATATTTTACATTCCTGCTTGGAAAGAAGAAGCAAAGAAATATCAAAGGGTAGTTTCAGTTTGTGTACGAGAAGGCGTTCATGCTTGAAGATGGAAGATACAAGATTTTTGGGATTACGAGACACGTGTTTGAAGATAGAGATATGAAGCTACTGCCAAGGGGGAGTCTGTTGGTACATGATGTCAGTAGTTCAGTATCTAGTGTCTGTAATCGAGTTAGTATGTTTTGTATTTAGAATTAAGCGAAGTTGTCTCACAAGTTCGCCTGATATGGGCGAACTTGTTGAACAAGCGAAGTTAGTGACAACTTCGCCTAAACATGTTAGGCGAAGTTGTCGAATGTTATATAGGTTGAGGTTACGGCTTGTTTGATGAGTAGTTCAGTTGTGTAATCGGTGATTGATATATCACGTGTTATCAGTTGCAATACAACGTATTCTTTGTTTATTGTAACGTGTGTTTGATTGTGTTTAACGTGTATCGTCTTCTACGCTCGTATCGTCTTACGTAGGGATTCCGCACCTACGTAGAACGAGATATTCCGTGTAGATCCGGCTGGGAACCTACAAATATAAACAGCGAGAGAGACTCAATACATGAACAGGACCAAACATATCCATATGAAGCAAATGAAAAACTGAGGAGATGGTATTGACTAGTTTCGGCTTGTGAGATTTACGATGATGTTTGCCTATAGCATAAGCTACACATTTCTCAGTTGTTACAAAATATTTTACTAGCAAACCTTGGAAAATGTTGTTTTTAGCAAGTCGGTTTAGAGTTTTAATATTTGCATGACCAAGACGACGATGCCAAAGCATGGCATTATGTTCTGACACTTTTGAAAATAGACACATAATTTCTTCCGGAACATTTTTATACATGTCGATCACGTATGCATTATATTTTCTTTGTGATCGAAGCAGATCCCAATATTCTGGTATGATAATACCGGGTTTTAAATCAGACACTCTTTTTTGGTAAAATGTGTTGAAAAAACCTTGTCACAGATCTGCGAGACACTGAGCAGACTGTGTTTCAACTCTAGAACAAAATTAGCATTTTCGAATTTAAGAACGCCATTACTTACATTACCCTTTTATGTGATCTTCTCTATTTCTCCCCCCTGCAAAGGAAACATAACCTCCATTAAAATATCTGAATGTCGTGCAGTTGAGAGATGTCTCTTGTCATGTGCCTGGAGAAACCACTATCAACATGCCAAGGTCTGATGATATTCCTCCATAATTGTTCCTGCACGATGTGCAAGATTAATTAGTATTTGGTACCCAGTCCATAGTAGTGATGGGTAAACCTGATTCATCTAGGAATGTTACGGGTTGCCATGACATGTCTTCCTGGTTATCTAATATCGAACAGGAGCTTTTGGTGATTCGGACACCGACGATTTAGGCAACCACTTGTAGTCGGGTTTTAAAATTTTGTGACTAGCGTAAACGGTTGACTTTGTCTCTGGTTTGCGGACGGAAGTCATGTTGGATTTTGGTTTCTAGGTCGATTTCGATCTAGAGGCCGGATTTGGTCTTGGGACCGAAATTGATTTTCCATCACGCTTTCGAAACATGGCAGGCTTAGTCTGATGAGATTTCAACCTGTCAGCCTTGTTTCGTTTTCAATCACCATCAGAGTTATTTGCCTTGTAGTACCTTGATTTATTTGAATTAAATTTATTAAAGGTATTTTGAGGCATATTCCTCTGATTATGTCCGTAGAATGGGACATAAGGATGGTGCGGACAATTTCTAGCAATGTGACCAGGAGGGCCACAATTAAAACACGTTTGCCTTTTAATATAAACATCATCGTGGCCAAGTCCTGTTTTTGACTTTTTGTGTGATCTAGTTTGCCCAGCTTTGACCTGAACATTTGATTTATTGCAATTATGCGCACATGAACTTCCTTCTTTAACAAACCTAGGTGACAAATGTTTATGCAAACTTTTATTTTATCAATTTTATTTGAAACCACACCACAATTTTTAAAAGTCTTAGAAGGATCAACCACACAATTTTCTTTGATCTTAAAAACAAAGTCCACACAAACATCAGTAGCAACATAATCAAAAGCAGGCAAATTTAAAGAAGTAGTAGAATTAAAGTCTTTATTAGTTAAAACAAATGAATCTTCCTCCTCATCAGTCCAATCCTCTATAATTACTTCATATGCACGTGAAGTAAACACATTAGTATCGTTCACTCTCAAGGTTGGTTCAGTAGGTTTGACTGAACCATGACCAATTTTTCCATTTGCATTCAGCTTGCCGTACTGCATGAACGGTTCCCTTGCTTCCTTTTATTTAGTGAGAGGAAGCCCAGTGTTATTATCATTATATGAAAGAAGAACCACGTTGTACCCAATACCCTCACCCTTGTTCTCTTTCCATTTTAACTGTTTTTCAATTATAGATTCAACACAGCACTAGAGACATCGAATTTCTTAATGTTGAATTCAGCTTCCAAATTTATTAGTTAATTTTGCATTCTCCAAATTAGAAGTGTCTAACTCGGCAGTTAGCTCGGAAATTTGTTGTTTTGCATCTAAGTGGTGACAACATGTTATGCTAAAATCCGTTTGAAGTTTAGAGAAATCCTTTTACTGTGCTTCTAGTTTATCTTTTAAAGATTTTTCAAGTTTAAGGGTGAGATTTTCATATTTTATTCCCTCATTTCTATAATCAGAGTACTATTGTAAAATCTATACAAATCTACCTTATTAATGCAAGATTGAGAACACAATTCAAAACTTACCTCAAATGAGCTGGGAGATGTAGAGAACATGAAAGCAAAATGAAGATCCTATATTAGCTCCTCTGCATCGTTCTCCTTTTCAACAACATCAATCTGAGCAAGGTTAGTAGTCTGATTGTTTATGTTAAGTGCTTCCATCTGGTCATTCCAATCAAGCTGCTAAGCCACCAATCCCCGCTCATTCCCATTTGCACCAGCTGCATTTTCTCCTCTAGCACCACTCACCAGAACCAATGCTCTTTCCCTATTTCCCTCCTTGGCTGGATTCGTGCATTCACGAGCGAAGTGACCCAGCTCATGACAGTTATAACACCTCAGTGTGTCTTTATTGAATCCCACCTTCTTGTCAGCTGGCAGATTCCAATTGTTTATGCATGTTCTCTTGGTAAACTTCTTTGCTCTAAACACAGCCATGGCTATTTGCCAAGAGATATCCATTTCATCCACATCGTTATGATGGATTTGATCCAACTCACCAACTACGACTGGATGAACCAAATCTCCAGCAAGAAAAGCATTGTAGCAGTTCATGAAACCAGCCATTAAGGCAATGTTTTCTTGAGTATCCTTTGGAATAGCAGGAACTTGAGTGGGAGACTGACTAGAAGACCCAACAACCGATTGAGACTTAGTTGTTGGAATAGGTTGTTGAAAGAACACAAGAGTAGGTTGTGGTGGTGACTGAGTAAATTAACCTTGAGTTATCTAAACATTGAGAAGTTGTTATGAGCTTGATGTGGCTGAGCATATTGACCTTGAGATGACTTGAATACAGAAAAATTGTCTTGTGATATGAGAGCATTATTAGAAGTAACACTATAGCCAACCGCATTGTAGGTGTTAGCATGATTAATGTCACGTTGCTTGTCATCCATGTCACAGGACTTAATGATTGCCATCACCTCTGACAAAGTTAATCTGGCTAGGTCCTTTGTCTTTTTTATCACTGCAACATTCACGTCCCAGCTTTGTGGCAGAGAGTTGACCACCTTGTTATTTGTCTCAATGAGTGTCAGATTAATGTTTGCAGTCCGCATTTCAGTGACCAAAGTAACAAATTGTTGAAGCTATGTCTCCAAAGACTCTCCCAGAAGGTGATTGAACATGTTAAACTTTTGTCACAACAGATCCCATCGAAACCTTCTCATATCCTATTTTCCCTCATACACCTTAATAAGGGCTTCCCATAACGCTTTTGTTGACTGTAGCTCTATGAATCCGTATGAGATTTAGGTGAAAGTGCCAATGTATCTAGGCCCAAAACTAAACATAAAGCCCAAGAACCCAAGAGCCGAGAACACAAGATTGATCCCGAAAACCCTGGAGCTAAAAACACAATGGCCGAGAACGCACAAAAAGTCCCGAGAACCCTGATTCGTTGCCGAGAACAATCATATGTAGCCGAGAACGATCAAATGTAGCTGAGAACCTTGATTATTGCTCGAGAACGATGATTATTGCCAAAAAACTGAGTTAGCCGAAAAGCAATGTTGATTAGTTTTGGTAAACGAATCAAATCCTGAGAATTCAGGGATTTAGATTAAATTCAGAGATCAAATCTGTTAACTCCCAAAAATAGCTCAAACAAACCCAAGGAACACGAAGAACACAAAAATGCCAGAAATCTTGATTTCTAGAAGATTACCCAATGAATTTCAACCAAAAACACAATGTTGAATCCTTGATATCACCAACATCGAGCCTAGAATAGGTTTATAGGCTCTGACACCAATTGTAAGTCCCAAAACAGGGTCTTCCAATGAACTCGTTGTTAGGCGAAAACTAACAACGAATTGTTTCAAGAAGAACAAAGAATAAACACAAATCAACACATGATGGACTTCAAAACACACGTTATGTTAAACGTCGGGTGCTTAAGCCCTTAATCAATGGTTACAAGATGATTTGAATGAATAACCACGTAACCTAACACACCATACGAACTCTGTTAATGATCGCCAACCTAGCTACAATGTATACATAGCACCAAACACCTCTAGCCCAAGCCCACACAAAAGCCCATCGAAAACAAGTGTTTTCAATGTTACATGCTAGCAAAAACCCAAGCCCAATAGATAAAATATAAACATAAAGCATGGCCCAACAAAGATGTTTTCTTAGTTTCCCATTTTTTTGGTTTACTTTTGAACCTACATATACATACATATATATATATATATATATATATAATTATAGGGTGCGGTTATTATAGAAAGAGCGTTGTATCTAAAAAGTGTAGGAAGGAATGTCATCCATTGGACGGAGTGGTTTAAGGGCCAAGATAGAAAGCTAGATAATTGTTAGGCGTGTTATATTTAATAAGTGTTTTTTATACTTCAAAAGGGCATTATGGTCCACTGTGTTATAATCATTTCTTATAAATTTGCCTTAATCTAGGCACAACTAAAAAAACTATAATCTCCTAGTTGATTCATAATATAGTGAACATAATTACAATAAACAAAAAACACAATTACAAATAACAATAAAACTATAATTCATCTAATAATAACTATAATGAACAAAAACACTACAACTATGAACTAAAACGCTATACGAAAACATCGACATGTTGATAAACTAAAATACACTGCCTCGTTTCAGATTCCTTAACACGCACCACCAAGAAATTCCGTGAACATCATGAACTAAAACACACTACCAATGTTAAAACACATTTCGTCCCGTTTTAGATTCTTTAAATCATTCTGTCCCATCACAAAACTCAAAAATTTTCCTACTATTATTATTATATATCTACTCTAAAGTCTAATCCCCATCACCACTTTATCAAACCTGAAGTAAGAAATAAAGTTCAAATTTCAACATCTTTCAACATCGGATTCAAGATGAGATTGGTATGCAAAAGGGCATTATTTGATTCAAATGACACACAACAAAGACATTATCATACTTCTATGAGATTTGGCATGGTGGTTGTGAATGGCAGGTGAATGATGTTTACTTTGAATGATTTATTTTTTCATATCTAGACTGGGTGTGTAATATGAAATTAATTTGAATTATGGTGAACAGATTGTTGATGTATAGAGAAAGAGATGTTAATTATAATAACACATAAATTAATTTCAAAAATAATAAAAATAAGTAATTGAGCATCCTAACCTTATGTTTTTATGTTTCATCTTCCTACACTTTTTATTTGCTCTGTAATTATAATTATAAAAGAAGTAATTAATAAATTTTAAATTAGGCGAGTGAAAAGTTAGTCACGTTGCAGTGGCAGTTGCACTCATAAATTTCGCAAGATGTGATTTGTAGATAACAAAGGGATGTCGTGTCATATGAAGAATTTTCATTGTTTGCTGACGCAATTGTGACTGTAACGTGTTATTGTCCGTTCATTCTACTTTTACAGCTTTAGAATTAGATCATCATCAACTTCATCTTCTACCATTCTCCGCCACAACTTCAATCAGCTTTAGAACAAAATGTGATCTAAGCTAGGGTTTCCGATCGAATGGCTGGGAGTGAGTGCAGGAGTAGTAGCAGCAGCAGTGAGCGATGCTTCGATCAGAGCTACAGTCTCAGTGCTGACGTCAGCGAGTCTGAAACCTCCAGCAGTATCAGTATTACAGTCACCGATTGCATCTTTCCCACGTTCGACGGGAAGGATGTAGATGTAGATGTAGATGAGGCTTGGGAGAAGAAGAAACAACCTGATTCCGATATCTCTGGTTCGTATCCATCTCTTCCTCTTCTTTTTGTATGCTGTTAGGTTTTGCAATCCGTCCTTAGGGTTTCTCTATACATCTATCCTTCATATCTTAGTATTTCTTTTAATGAAATTAGGATAAATGAATGTTTTCATTTCCTTCCTACAAATCACTCAAGCATGTGAATTTCTCCCATTTAAATATATATATATATATATATATATTAGCACAATGAGACTTCACACCAAACTCGCCTATGTTGTGTCCATTTTTCATTGGTTTGCAGAGATTGACATGATGAAGGAACGCTTTGCTAAGCTTCTTCTTGGTGAAGACATGTCTGGCGGAGGCAAAGGAGTCTGTACAGCCCTAGCAATCTCAAATGCCATTACCAATCTTTCTGGTCAGTCAGTGAATTTTCAAGCCTAATTTACCTTTGCCTGTACTATCTTTTTTCTGATTAGAATCTGTTTGTCGTTAGCCTCTGTGTTTGGAGAATTGTGGCGCTTGGAGCCATTGGCGCCACAGAAGAAGCTAATGTGGCAGAGGGAAATGGAATGGCTTTTATCTGTGACTGATTCCATTCTAGATCTTGTGCCTTCCATACAACAGTTTCCAGGTGGAGGCACATATGAAGTAATGGTCCCACATCAACGGTCAGACATGCAGATGAATCTTCCAGCTTTGAAGAAGCTTGATGCTATGTTAATTAGTATACTAGATGGATTCTGCAATAAGGAGTTCTGTTATGTTGATCGTGGGATAGTTCTACCTCAAGGTGATGGTTGTGATGCATATCCATCAAATGTTCCATCTGGAAGACCTTCAGTCAGGCAGGAAGACAAGTGGTGGTTACCTTATCCTAAGGTTCCTACAAAAGGGTTATCAGAGGATGCCAGAAAGAAGTTGCAGCAGTACAGGGACTGTACAAATCAGATACTCAAGGCTGCATTAGCAATAAATGGTAATGTGCTTGCCGAAATGGATATACCAAGTGCTTACTTGGAAGCGTTGCCAAAGGTATACTTTCAAGCTGTTGATTTCCCCAAAGTTTTACCTTCAAGTGAATTATAACTTATAAGATTGTTGATCTTTACTATTGTTGGGATTTGGCCAAATATATCCATGTCATCTTTTATCTGCCTGAATGTGTATAATATATCTGGATAGTAGATTTGTAGACACTATTGAATCACGTGCCTACAACACATGCATCTTAATCTTTGCAAAAATGTATTCATTGAACATTATCATACAACTTCTGCCACTAATCTCTCTCCCTTCTTTTGACATGCATGACTTTATTCTCTCTTGTTCTGTGGGTTGAAATGTTGGATGCTTTGTTTTTTTTGGCTTTGCATGTTAGTCATTTAGCATCATAAATTGTTATACTATGTGGTTTCCTTCTTTAGTTATGGTGATTTATCTAAGTTCCATATTGTCATTTCTCGATAATGATGTTGGTGGTATGCTTTTCTATATTTGATCAGTTTTAACTTCATTGAGGCAAGCAGAGATTGACAAATTTTGGATATTTTTATTAATATATGCACACCTTTTTGCATATATTGGCAGTTGTGTTTTGCTGTTAGGAAATTTTGGCAAGGATGGAAGTGTATGATACATTCATTTGGTCTAGTTTGTGCTAAACAGTGTTAATATGATATCATCCCTATTTTTTCTAAGCTGTTAGTGAGTGTTGTATGCTCTTGTAAAAGACTATTTTGTGGTAAATAATTCTCATATTGTTCATTATATGTGTAGAGTGCAAGAATTGATTTTGTGGTCTTTTTCTAATTCTTTTTTTAATATTAATGCAGAATGGAAAAGAGTGTTTAGGTGAAATCATGTACCGTTACATAACCGCAGAAAAGTTCTCTCCAGAATGTCTTCTTGATTGCCTAGATTTGTCATCCGAACACCATACTCTGGAAGTAGCTAATAGAATTGAAGCGGCTGTCCATGTATGGAGGATGAAAGAGCATAAAAAGTATCCAAAAAGTAAGCATTCATCATTGAGTTCAAAGGTTAAAGGCTTAGTTGCTGATGGTGATAAGAACAGTTGCTTATCACAAAGAGCAGAGACCCTGTTGCATAGCTTGAGACTTCGTTTTCCTGGCCTTCCACAAACCTCATTGGATATGAGCAAAATTCAATATAACAAGGTATGTAAGTATCTTTAATAGCCATTTAAATTCATCGTTGTTGCAGATGCTTGTCATGTTAGATCAGTGGCGAAGCTTGGGCTAAGACACCGCGCGGGGGGGGGGGGGGGGGGGGGGGCTCAAATATGTATACAAGAATTCACAAACAAAGTGGGCCGGACTCAAATTTTCAGCCGAAAACGGCTAAGTTTACACTACGTATAAAAAAGTTTCGGCCGAAAAAGGCTAAATTTTACACCACGTATAAAAATCTTTGGCTGGAAACGGCTAAATTTTACACTACGTATAAAAGATTTCGGCCGAAAAGGGTAAATATGCACTACGTATAAAAAATTTCGGACGAAAACGGGTAAATTTACACTATCGCGTAAAAAAAAGGGAGGGGGGGCGGTGCCACCCTCGGGCCCTAAGTAACCTTCGCCAGTGTTAGATCGAAGCATGCATATAGTTTACGATCACTAATTAATTATAAATCTGAAACAAGTTGATTAAATGCATTTTTAAGTGGTTCCAAAGGCACCCAAAGTGCATTTTTAAATGCATATAACATCTTAATAAGCTTATTTTGCAAATAGATTTTTATTGAAATTTTAATGTATGTAATCGTATTTGACAGAGTAATGCTCATATAAAATAGGGAAAATTTCATATGTATTTCTACAAACTATCACATTTCACAAGTGTCATATATACCTACCCAAATTTAAAATATCATATATAACCCTAGAAATTAACTGAAATATCTTATTTAGCCATTTCATAAAAAAACTGTTAAAACTATGGCCACTCGACCTATTTCTCAAAACTGTAAAAATTCACATTTACCATTTTTGACCTTAAATTTCAAAACTCTAAAGCATTGCAAAGAATATATGTTTTTTATTTAGTTATTTATCCACTTATATTAGTGACTGCTTTATACTATATAATCATGAAAAATAAATTATAATCATGGTTTATTTTTCTCAAATTTACTCATTACAATACCAACTGCACAAAATTACCCTTTTAACTTGTTACAAATCAGCCTCACATGCCCAATTATGCCACCCGTATCGAGTTGTTTGACATATTTCCTGGTGCAATCTCTCTTTTTGTGATGAAATTGTTGTTGGTTGCAGGATGTTGGGCAGTCGATTCTCGAAAGCTACTCAAGGGTGATGGAGAGTTTGGCATTTAACATAATGGCAAGAATCGATGATGTCATCTTTGTAGACGATACTACCAAACGTTGTGTTGCTACAGAATCTTTATCGATTTTCAACAGAGGTGGCGGTCTTCCTGTTCAAAAGCGAATGGCCCCTAGTCCATTTTCAGTTAAGCATTCACCTTTTTCATCTCCATTTGCCACTCCAACTCTCTGTTCATCTCCACCGGGCCCCACTAACAACGACAAGCATCTTAAGGCTGCTGACCTGGATATGCCATGGACATATGCTGCAGGGAAAGTACCCGCTAATGCTCCAGAGCGTGATTAAGTCAATGATTCATAAGGCAGGTGGTTTTTTAGTATCTGTGTATGTTAGCTTGCGTCACTATTTGATGTTTTCATCATATGTTTTCTTGTTAGTAATAGTAGTAGTTCAAGTTTAACAGTTTGGTATTATCCTTACTATGGCTTTGTATTATTCTATAGGTAATGTTGTGATTATTTCTATTTACTACGGTTTCTTTATTGACTGCATCTAGAATCAGAACCATGTATGTATTTATTACACTGGCTCGAAGTTTAAAACTCAGCCTCAAACGCCTTTATCAAATAAGCTCGTTTTAGATTTGAGCATGGCTCGAGTCGAGCTTTAACTATGGAAATGGTCATTTTCTAGAACGCTTCACATCAATTATTCTCTTTCCATTTGTTTGTTGATTACTTTGAAGTATAAGAAAGCTGTGACTTAAAAAAGATTAGCACATGCATATCCAACTCTTTTGAAATCTGATTTCATATCAACGTTTGGACAACAATAAGAACAAGGTTTTTTAGGCTTTGAAATCTACATGCAATAAACTTTTTGGACACGTATCATCTTCTAATATTTTGGGGTGTTACAAGTCTACCCCCTTAATGAGGTTTCGTCCTCAAAACCTAGATTATGTAATTCTTTGAGTTAAGCCCTGAAGAACTTTAGTTTTCCATACTCAATTGAGCACCGGTCATTCGGTCAACCTTTAATCATTTTATCACTTACCGTTAAATGATATATTGTTATATAACATCTGCTTCCATACCTCTAGCAGGTATTCTAATTACGTATTTTCTGAATGTTCTTATTGGTCCGATCCTATTATTTTCATGTATAATTTTTTTTTTGATTTTCTTCACAATTAACTAATTCAAAAAGAAAATAAAATATCAAACCTTTCTAGATTTTCTTCAATTTTAATAATTCTAAATTTATATCGAATGTCAACTTATATCAGATGACAATTAGACATAATACATTAACTATATTTAAATCATAGTCAACGCATTAACTATCTTTAAATACATTATTATGGCTAGTAAATTAGAGCATCAATTTAATATGTTTGTTATGACTTTTTTAATATAATTAATTTATGAATTCTTTTTGTTTATCTCATACAATATTTTAAGGGGAAAGTGAATATGGAGTTTTTAAGCACCTAACCTTACATGTTTTCCTATATCAGTTTCCTCCCTTGAAAACTAGCAAATTCATATTAAATCCCTAATTCATTTTAATCAGTACATCAATTTCTTATTTTAAAATTTTCTCAAGCCTAATTCATTTAAAACTACTATTTGAGAAAACAAGTTTTAAAACAAAAAAACTTCCAATCTCAAGTTCTGAACCTTGCGTATGCTATGAACCCCCAGCACAATCTCTTTTTGACTATTTCAAATATCTTATTTTCACTTGTTATGTATTAAATTAGTTGTATTAGTAAATTAATACTTTTACTAATAAATCAGAACAATAAGAAATGGAAAATATGTTGAAGTGTTTGATTTGTAATTGGATTTAAATGAATAAGGTTCAATAACCTTTTTAAAATGAGAAATTATAATGGAAGATTAAGAAGGTGATTTGCTTGCAATCTGGAAAAAAAAAGGAATCGACCATGATGAATTAAGAAGCAGGGATTTAATTTGAATTTGCTAATTTTTTTGAGAGGAAACTGATATAAGAATGGAATAAAATCATATTTTTGTAGAAGGTATAAACTAAAACTACGTAGTTTTAATGGTTTTACATGTAATGTTAGATGTTTAACAACCCTATATTCACTTGCCCCATATTTTAAATTACAAAATAATATATTCCAAAATTCAGAAGTCAATCAATTAATTTTCCTTAATCAATTGTTCAACTAAATTAAATGTACTGTTTTTAAACAAATTTCCATTTTTACCATGTACGAAAATAAATTATGATATTTCCTAATATCAGTATTTATTACACTTCCTCACAATACCGATTAAAAAAACCATGGTTTATTAAATTAATCATTACGAAATTGCATTTCTAATAAAATGAAGGATTTTCATTCACTCATACACAATATTGGAGTTTCTGTATATACCGTTCCAGTACTCATTTTCTATTATTTTATGATGTCTCAAGTTAATTGATATTTTTCTTATTTGGTACTGCAAGATATGTTGTTTATGTTTCCCTTTAATATTTGTAATGTTCATCAATTTAAAATGTTTATGAAACACTAAAACAATATAACATAGACCTATAACTAAAGTTAATATCCTCAATAGAAGATGCCTGATACATCTTAATCTTAAATATATATAAACGAAACCTCCATATTTTCTCTCAAGCCACCAGATTGTTTTATTTGTATATGGTGGTTTCATATGCATTTGACTCGAATTCACGGGTATGAGTCTCACCAAACCCAGATAATCATTAAACGGGTTATAACATCTCATTATATTAAAAATTAATATCACCAAATATTTGATATGAAAATCATATTAAATAGGGATATACCAAGAACAATATCCGATTTTTTTAAAAAAGATATTATTTATAATTATGAAACAATTTTATAGTATAGAAAAATAAGCGGGTCATGGATTTCATCAAACCAATATAGCTTTTAAACTATCGATTGTTTCTTGCATGAAATTACATGTTTTTGTATGATGTAGGTCCCATGAATGAGGAGCGGAAAACGAGCTTTAACGAGAGGGAACTGGCTCACACTGTAACACCCCGGCCTCTTGTACAACCAATATTGTCCGCTTTGCCCCCGATGGGTTTCCCATCCGGGAACTCACGACTTTGTTTTTGGTTGCCCAGGTAGAGACTTCCCAGGTGGTCACCCATCCTAGTACTACTTCCACCTAAGCGTGATTAACCATGGAGTTTTCATGTGCTCCACGACCAACTAAGCCCAAAACGCGTTGGTGATGCTAACAGGCAGGACATTACTTATGAACCAAGAATCTCTCTTGTCCGCGGCCGATGTGGGATAGCCTAAGAATGGGACGATGTTGTGTTTGCCAAGGGTGTTACAAACAACCCCCCTTTAGACTCATCGTCCTCGATGAGGCGTGTCCCATCATCCCTAGCGGCACAAGAGTGGCTCTGATACCACCTGTAACACCCCGGCCTCTCGTACCACCAATATTGTCCGCTTTGCCCCCGATGGGTTTCCCATCCGGGAACTCACGGCTTTGTTTTTGGTTGCCCAGGTAGAGACTTCCCAGGTGGTCAACCATTATAGTACTACTTCCACATAAGTG
Source organism: Bidens hawaiensis (assembly GCF_021521415.1). Taxonomy (NCBI): domain Eukaryota; kingdom Viridiplantae; phylum Streptophyta; class Magnoliopsida; order Asterales; family Asteraceae; genus Bidens; species Bidens hawaiensis. The sequence goes on from NW_027493206.1 coordinate 134,084, forward strand.
CGCTTAACCGTGGAGTTTTCATGTGATCCACAGCCAACTAAGCCCAAAACGCGTTGGTGATGTTAAGAGGTAGGACATTACTTATGAACCAAGGATCTCTCTTGTCCACGACCGATGTGGGATAGCCTAAGAGTGGGACGATGTTATGTTTGCCAAGGGTGTTACAATACCTAAGAAGAAAATAACAACTCTTGGTTTATTTATTATTTTATTTTATTTTATTAAAGCATCAGAAACAATTGACGTATTACCCGCGATTTCCGATATATTGATCCACTTTAAACCCAGCCACCAACCCATCAAGCCCCCTATCGTATTTAGCATTAAGTTTAAGTGATCATCAATAAACCTATGGAACTCTCACTCAAGAGTGACAACTAATCTTAACCGTATCTCAAACATGGAGAGCTAGCTAGGCTAGAGTCGATGCAAAATGGTCTGACAAAATCACCGTAAGCAAATGACTCTTTAATGGTAAGAAGAAATTGCACTAGATGGAACTATGAATGATTGGTCATACGAGCTGATCCTAGATATTATTGGACTTTGTCCTATATAAAACTGAAATTTATATATTGACTAAGAATTTTCGAGCCACAATAGCGATAACCTCAGAGTCACTATCCCTTCGCGTAAACTCTCAGCCATGTCTAGTATGGGCGACTTTGGCCTCTTTGGCTATTTTTGGATGCTTTTTGCATCTTTTTTTCCCTGTCCCACATTGAGGACAATGTGAAATTGAAGCGTAGGGATGGGGAATTGGCCTTCTAAAAATATTTAGATAAATATGATAAACATGTTCATTAGAAACTGATTACAACTTTTTTGAATGTCTAAACTCAAAACGAACTCACAATCGTTAAAATTCTCAAAATCGACAACCGGGTGATGAAACTTGAAACTGACAGCTTGTCCTCCTTGGTAATTCGTCCAAGAATGATATATGATGGCTGGAATGATGATATATTCGTTGGTTAGGGTTAAAACCCTTTTATAGATCTTTTAAACCGTCTTCCAAATATAAAATAGGTTAAACAAGTTCCAACAAAGCCCATTAGAAAAAACAATAGTTGTCTTTATAATTTATGTCCAGCCCTATCATGAACAAGCTGCGCCACGTGACGTGATGGTCTATCTTGGTCGCGCGACGCGGACAGGTTCAGACACAGAATTATTTTATTATTTTAATGTTATTTCTTCGTATGCGTATTCCGTCTTCGTCTCGATCCTCGTGTGTGTAACAACTCGGACTTTTAAATTATTATCTAACCTGACCCGCTCTTGCGTTCGGGTCATTTTATTAAATAAGATACCGCATTTATCAAGTAGATTAATTAATATTATATTAATCTTAATTATTTATAATATATATATATATATATATATATATATATATATATATATAATTATAACTTTCAAGTAATGTCCATAATCACCCTAAACAAACTTTTACCTTATTATGTTTCCTCTCTCAATCTATAGGGACTAGAATGCAAATTTCTATTATAATCCATATGATAATCTGGATACCCATATCCAATCCCCAAATCCAAACCCTAATTCCCAACCCGATTCAATTGGGTTTTCTTAAGCCTTAATTTTCGTCACTAATTTGGAATCTAAATCTCAATCTTCGTTAAGCTTACCAGTTACAGCCTACCGACACGTACAATTAGGAATACCATATCAGTTTTGATACGATTTCTTTAACAAAGCAAACCATCATACCTATTAACGATTATACATTATAGAGGACGTGATAATCCAATTAAGGATACAGATACAATCCTAATGGCATCGACGTCAAAACCCCTTTGATTGATTATAAAATAACAGCCTGCTCGTATTCGTTTTGTGTCGTGTTTGGCCAGCCACTTTCTTCGCTAAATAACCGTCATCAGATCATCATACAAGGAAATTATCTTGTTCATTCTGTTCGTTTTTGGTCCGAGATCATTAGCCTTAACCTTAATAGATCTAATGGATAACCGATTGATCGATTGATTGATTAGGGTTTATGTTCTAATCTGGATTCGCATGAGTTGTGTTTATAAAATTTCTGCTTTGGACTATAATCACTTAACACCCTAGCTCAGATGGCTAGGGTGGTTTTTGTGTTGGTTCAGACCGCTGGGGGGCGCATGTTCGAACACCCCAGTTGTAAGGCCCCATTACCGGTAGCCCTACTTTGGTGTTGGATTTACTCATAAACACAGTTCTAAATATCAGAGTTAATTAATACTTTACGCGGAATATAACTTCAACCATAACATATTACAAAACTGTCAAATCTTGTCTTAACAACATTCAAATTTATTTAATCATAAAACATAGTCTTTAAAACATCACAACATTTCTTCGAGATGCCAATCTCTTCGATTCCATGCCATGTATCTTCAATCATGCTAGCTGCCTCAACCTATTTGCCTGCGTGCATACTAAAAGTCAGCTACGCTGAGTGAGTTCTAGTTAATCACATAACTTACTTTACATACACATACACGTGCCCGTAGGTACACATTACATACTTAACCTGTCCATCAATCTTTCATACACATAGATATCTAACCTTACGAAATAAAGAGCATTCGCCCTACATACCTCGGATATTATTAGGGCCTAGTACCCTCCATCCTCGGATATTATTAGGGTCTGGTGCCCTCCATCCTTGGACATTATTAGGGTCCGGTACCCTTCATCCTCGGATATTATTAGGGTCCGGTACCCTTCATCCTCGGATATTATTAGGGTCCGGTACCCTTTCTTCCATACCTTTTTAAGATACTTTTCTATATACATAATCATAAGTTTCATACATACATCATTCATTCTTCATCTTACAACATACATATAACATCAACCATTTCCTGGAAATACATGCAATTCGAAGATCGTTCATGTATCGACAAGAAACCATTCATACATTTCACATAATACATATATGGCATACACTTATCATTTAGGATAAGTGTATTAACTAATTACATCGAGGATGCACACAGCCCCGAAAACATAACAAGGAATGGGGCTAGAAACTCACCTGAAGTCGGGTTACGTTCACCGTTAATAGTTATTCCTTTCTTTAGTTGGGCACGACTAACTGTATAACATTTACTCGTATCAATTATCTATCACTAGCCATATCACATTTCTATTCTAATTATAACCCTCAACGGACGGGGGTCCGGGGGCAGCGCCCCTGGTAGCGGGGTCTAGGGGCGGCAGCCCCTAGCAGGGTCCAAGGGGCAGAGCCCCTGGCTGGGGTCGAGCTGCCATGTCAGCTTGGAAAAATTTTATTTCCATTACAATTTTCCATTACAATTTTGAATCATTAATTAATTCGCTAACTCAAAAGTTCAAGGGCCTAATTGTACTTAATTCATTCTTTTCTAAGTCCAGGGACTGTTCTGTCATTTTATTAAACTTTCAAGTTCGTTATTCAGTCTTTAACGAATTTGGGTTATCTTGGCGAACTGGTCCAAGTAGCGAATTGAACCCTTTAACGAAGCGGTTATTAAACGAACTGGACCTTATAACGAATCAGTCCATAGCGAACCAGTCTATGTAATGAATTGGACCTTCCAATTCGTTATCTTTTAACTATAGCGAATCAAGGGTAATTTGCTATCTTTTCCCTTAACGAACTGAAGCTAGTTCGTTATTTTCCCATGGACGAATCAGCTAGCGAATTACTTCTAATTCGTTAGTTACTACTTAGCGAACTAGGGTTAGGTCAGGGAATGTCAAAACATTCTCTAGCATTCCTTAACCTCATACCACTTTTCCGGCGCCGTTTTCGCCGGAAAAACGAGATTTCTTCGTTTCTCCACCATTTTTCACCGTTTTTCGTCTCGTTCGATCCAGATCTGAGCTAGGGTGACCCCTAAGCTCATCTTAGGTTTGGTTTATATCCGAATCCACCCAAATCTCGTGACTTAAACGGTTTAACGGTGTCGGCTCGTCGTTACGCGATTATATCTAACGGGTTTAAGTTTATAAACATCATACTATTATTACCTCGGGTCGGGATCGATTCCTCCTTCTTGGTTCGGCTAGACAAGGAGAGAACTAGAGAGAGATCTTAAGTGTGTGTTTTGGGTGGTGTATGGAATATGTGTGAAATGAAATTAAATGGTGATTAAGGGTTTATATATTTATGGATCATGGGCTTAAGCCCATGGTCTTTCTTTCTTTCTTTCCTAACCCTAGTCCATAAACCATATCCATTTACCCAACACTAGCCCAACTTATATTCTATTTATCCAAACCGATAACGACCCACCATAAAATTGACGAAATTTATTTTATTAATATAACCGAAAGTATGATGTTACACCAGCCCGCGTTCTTTGTTGTTTTTTTTATATATATCCATTTAAACCTATATATTAACATAAATAATCAAATAAATTATTTTATAAATATTTAGCAACTTATTATTAATTTGTATTTTTGTAAAACCGACATCCTAACAAATTTCGTTTCCAAAACTTGGTTTGAATTATATATATATATATATATATATTGTTATTTATGGATTGAAAAAGGTTTTATCAAAGGTTTAAAAGATTGTTTAAGTTTAAGTATTTTATAAAAAGATCACATCTTATATAAATATTAGATTTATTATTATTTATTATCTACAATTTATTATTTACAATATTAATATGAAAGAAATCTTACTTAATAATAAAGGTATTTTAATAAGATAACTATTTTAAATCAATCTCTTTATATCGATTCAAAAACTATAAATATTTATTTAGTTAAGCATCTTATTTATTAATATAATTTTATATAATTAAATATATATTATTTTATAAACTTGTTAAGTAAAGGTAGTATTACAAACCTCTTTATATAATTTATCAAAAATTATAAGTATTATTTAATTCAAGTGTTCTACTTATAATGATAATTTTAATAATTAAAATTAGTTATTTTCTTTAAACTCTTGACATATAAAATTGATAATAAATTAACGCAATATTCAATCTTCGTTTAGAACACACCCGATCATCATCATCAAACCCCAAACCTCTATCTAGTTTTAGTTTCGTTGTTGAATTCTTATTTAATTTCCGTAATTATTATTACTCAGGAAATTCGTTTGTTGATATACCTCGTCGAGCGTGGTTTGCCTCTTGCTTGTCGTATTCATTCCCGATTTTCTTATTTGCTCAGGTGAGTACCACATTCCCCTATTTTACCGCTTTCATTGTTTTGTGGACATATGCGTAAAACTTATATTTCTCATATATACTTATACTCAAAACTACAACTATTGTCTTATGTGTTAACAACTTATACCTTACTTGTTTATGTGCTTATTTGCTTTGTATGCTTACGCATTCGGAGAGGTCCAACATAATCTCAGTCTAGTATGATCATACGCCAGTCATTATAGCCTTGTGCTTGTCGACATCTCAGTTATACTTGCTCATTTGGTTAATTTGTTATACTCATATGACCTGTTGCAGCTACGTATTTTGTTATATATACTATATGTAATACTATATGTACAACTAAACTGGTGTGTTGCTCACTCAACATGTGTTGCTGACAAAATTCTATTTTAAACGCATATGCAGGTTATCGTAGAAATTTAATACAGGTTGGTGAAGACCTAGTGAAGAATTTAAGTTAGAAATGATACGATCAAGAATTTAATTTGTAATTGTTGTTTTGTTTATTAAGTTGTATTTTGTACTTGAATTATTTGAAATTATTAAATAGATATTGAAACTTATATTGTGCATGATAGTAACCTTGAGAGCTATGACAATCAGTTCGCGCCCCGGCATTTCCGCCGTAGGTTGGGGTGTGACAGATTGGTATCAGAGCCGAATGTTTAAGATAGGTCGTTAGAAATTTCCTTAGACACATGTTTAGGAACCCTATACGTGCCTATCTGTTTACCTTTATGTGTTTAATTTTTAAATTGTTTACAGTTTCTTAGATAATTATTTATTTATTAATTATTGTATTGTTATACACACACACAAACTCCGAGGCTATGATTCAACATTCAAAGAAAACTTTTCAAAATTAGATTGCTTTTATTTTCGGGAAATGCCTTAAGAATTCCCACCTGTTGTTTTCACTCGTACACCTTAAAGCTAGGTTATGTGACAAGTCCCTTTGATAAATGAAAGGGGAAGAGAAACTGTGAGTTGGGCACTGGCAAAACGGTTCCAAGAACCAAAGGTAAGACGCTATTCCTCACCTGGGTGATAACCTGACCACAATACTCAACCCTATGGACCCGAGCGAGACCCATAAATGCCATATGACCGACACCTTAGGTTAATTTTAACCGAATTCACGGTGATTCATGGCTAAACTCGGTTTTCCTGATTATTGTGTTCCGTTATTTAAATGGTTAGTTGGGTGAAAAATCCATGGAACCCATGGGCACTCTACTATCCATTTCTTAACTTGATTTCGTATTTTTGTTGGAGTAATCAACGTGGTGATTCTCAAGATTCTCCGACTACCCATATTTACTTCGATAGTTCGTTATTTAGTTTGGTCGGTTAAAACGCCGTGTAACGCTCATTGGGCCGACAAACTTCATTGCATTGCTAATTCGTTAATTAGTTGGGACAATCAAATTGTCATGTAACGCTCATGGGCTGTCCAACTCAGTTGTTTTTACTCGTTAGTTTGGTTGGGCCATTCAAATTGCCATGGAATGCTCATGGGAGGCCAACATCCACAATTTACATTTCGTTGGTTTATTCTAAACTTAATAACCTAAATTTTAAACTGACTTAACTCCTCATGTAGTCATCACACATTAATCTTACCCACTACATCATTTAATAACTATTTACGCAATGTACCCCACTCATCTTATAAACTTTTACTTTTGATCCTCATGACGCAATTCCCTTTACTTCTTAAGGCAACATTATTATAAGTAATCCACATAGTTAAACATTTTACTATTCTTGTGATTCCTCAGTTTATCCTTCTTCTTATAAATCCTCATTTTTGGTTCCTATAGAATGTCTCATTCAAGAAACCAACATTATCCTCGACATCAATCGTTTGATTCTCATAACAACCGTATGGCTGCCTGTATCGCCTAAGAGTTTGCAGTCCCTAGGATAGTGATGCAAATTCAAAACATTAATGCAACCAATTCAACTTTTCTCACTAATTCGTCTGCTGGTGACTACAAACCATCAACCTCCACTCATCCTCACAACAAGAAACGTAAGAACCTTGCTGCAACAAATCCTACCCACCCGCAAGTCTCCTCAAACAAGAAACCTTACCTCGGTCCTTTCCCGTTATTCTCCATTTGTAACCATCATAACTTAGTTAAATCCATATGCCGTCGTTGCACCCAATATAACCGTTATGGCCATCTTGCTAATACCTGTCGTGTCCCACGTATTGCACAAGCTGTTCCGCAACAACTTACGCCTCTTGCTCAACCTGGTGTTCCTAACACCCGTGCTTGCTACCAGTGTGAAAACCTAAATCACCTCCATAATGCGTGCCCTCAACTTACCTAAGCCCATCAAGTCCAATCTATGACTACACCATACTACTTGACCCATGCTTACCAAGCTCAAATCTATCAATCTCATGACCCTCAAGCTCCTCTCATCAATCAAGGCCAACCTTAATTAACCCAACACTACCAGACCCCACAACCACAAGCTCAAGTTTAGCAGACACACTTTCACCAACACAACCTTCTTGCTAACTGTTCAAGCTCACGTTATTCAAACTACCCCAAATCAATCTACCTCAACTGCTCCTACTCCTGCGACTCCTCATGGTGCCCCAAGTCACGCCAATTAAGCTACTCAATGATCATGAAGATCTTTTTCGTTTCCTTTATCTGTCTTACCTTATTTTATCTTTATCTTAATTACGTATTGTAACGCCTGTTTATGGCTTTGAATTTTTTTTGAACTATTTATCTTATATTTTATGAATAAAATCTCTTTCGTTTAATAGATTGTTTGTTAAAGCCTACTTCTATCTTATTTCTTACCTTCATTAACCTTAACTACTTATAAGCTACCCCATTCTTGTACTTTAAATACTTATATCTTTACAAGTCGTCTTAAAATTTCTTTGCCTTACTAAAATTCACTGCAACTTTTGAAACTATTTTCTTATACATTGGTGACTTTCTAGTGTTCTAAATTAAAACTTCTTAAAACTTTTGTTTCCTCAAAAATCATGTTTTAATCAAACGTTTTGTAAATCAACACGATGGGACGAATCATGTGGACCATCTGACGATAACAATAATTATGGTCCGGAACATAATTATCGAAGTCCTCGCATGGAAATCATGAAACGTAAAGTTGTGTGTCATAATATAGAATTGAAAGTAGTTGAGATAACGGTACAATTGTAGAAATGATACGGACATGGTGGATACGCCGCTGGTACATCCTATATATAAGTGCCCTTATCGGATTGGCATTTGGAGCATTATTTTAACTATTCAAAGTTCTGTGCTATGATAATTTTTTTTTTAATTTTATTATATAATTTTCTTTTCCTCAAACTTTAATGGTGTTGTTATAGTATTCCTTAATTTCGGGACGAAATTCCCTAAAGTAGGGGAGACTGTAACAACTCGGACTTTTAAATTATTATCTAACCTAACCCGCTCTTGCGTTCGGGTCATTTTATTAAATAAGATACCGCATTTATCAAGTAGATTAATTAATATTATATTAATCTTAATTATTTATATAATATATATATATAATTATAACTTTCAAGTAATGTCCATAATCACCCTAAACAAACTGTAGAATCCTGCCAACGATCTAGCCGCTAATACGATACATCGATTATGCATGAGATCTAAACGTTAAATTATTACTTTAGATAAATATGGAGAGAATACATTATGGTGGATAAATACATAATAACATAATAACTTATGGATCTCACTTATTCTATGTGTGTGATCTCACTTAATTATGAGTATGGAACCACCTATTTATAGGCCACATGCTCCATTCGTTAAGTTAACTCTAATTCGTTATGCCTTCATAACGAATTAGACTCCATTCGTCAACATTCCATGATGAATGGAAATAACTTAACGAACTAGCCCTCATTCGTTATGCTTCCATAACGATGGACTGATACATTAACGAACTAGCCTAGATTACTAACAAATGGACCTCATTCGCTATACAACCATAGCGAATGGGCCATTTACAATAAATAATCAATCTAGACTATGTATAAGTTATTCGAATGCTACGGACAACAATTTCGTACACTAACACAAACTTTTACCTTATTATGTTTCGTCTCTCAATCTATAGGGACTAGAATGCAAATTTCTATTATAATCCATATGATAATCTGGATACCCATATCCAATCCCCAAATCCAAACCCTAAATCCCAACCCGATTCAATTGGGTTTTCTTAAGCCTTAATTTTCGTCACTAACTTGGAATCTAAATCTCAATCTTCGTTAAGCTTACCAAGTAAAGCCTGCCGACACTTACAATTAGGAATACCATATCAGTTTTTATACGAATTCATTAAGAAAGCAAACCGTCATACCTATTAACGATTATACATTATAGAGGACGTGATAGTCCAAATAAAGAGACAGATACAATCCTAATGACATCGACGTCAAAACCCCTTTGATTAATTATAAAATAACAGCCTGCTCGTATTCGTTTTGTGTCGTGTTTGGCCGGACACTTTCTTCGCTAAATAACCGTCATCGGGTCATCATACAAGGTAATTATCTTGTTCATTCTGGTCGTTTTTGGTCCGAGATCGTTAGCCCAAACCTTAATAGATCTAATGGATAACCGATTGATCGATTGTTTGATTAGGGTTTATGTTCTAATCTGGATTCGCATGAGTTGTGTTTAAAAAATTTCTGCTTTGGACTATAATCACTTAACACCCTAGCTCAGATGGCTAGGGTGGCTTTAGTGTTGGTTCAGACCGCTGGGGGGCGCAGGTTCGAACCCCCCAGCCCACGTTCTTTGTTGTTTTTTTATATATATCCATTTAAACCTATATATTAACATAAATAATCAAATAAATTATTTTATAAATATTTAGCAACTTATTATTAATTTGTATTTTTGTAAAACCGACATCCTAACAAATTTCTCTTCCAAAACTTGGTTTAAATTATATATATATATGTATATATATATATATATATATATTGTTATTTACAGATTGATAAAGGTTTTATCAAAGGTTTAAAAGATTTTTTAAGTTTAAGTATTTTATAAAAAGATCACATCTTATATAAATATTAGATTTATTATTATTTGTTATCTACCATTTATTATTTACAATATTAATATGAAAGAAATCTTACTTAATAATAAAGGTATTTTAATAAGATAACTATTTTAAATCAATCTCTTTATATCGATTCAAAAACTATAAATATTTATTTAGTTAATATTTATTTATAAATATAATTTTATCTATTTAAATATATATTATTTTATAAACTTGTTAAGTAAAGGTAGTATTACAAACCTCTTTATATAATTTATCAAAAATTATAAGTATTATTTAATTCAAGTGTTCTACTTATAATGATAATTTTATATAATTAAAATTAGTTATTTTCTTTAAACTCTTGACATATAAAATTAATAATAAAATTGATAATAAATTAATGCAATATTTAATCTTCGTTTAGAGCACACCCGATCATCATCATCAAACCCCGAACCTCTATCTAGTTTTAGTTTCATTGTTGAATTCTTATTTAATTTCCGTAATTATTATTACTCAGGAAATTCGTTTGTTGATATACCTCGTCGAGCGTGGTTTGCCTCTTGCTTGTCGTATTCATTCCCGATTTTCTTATTTGCTCAGGTGAGTACCACATTCCCCTATTTTACCGCTTTCATTGTTTTGTGGACATATGCGTAAAACTTATATTTCTCATATATACTTATACTCAAAACTGCAACTATTGTCTTATGTGTTAACAACTTATACCTTACTTGTTTATGTCCTTATTTGCTATGTATACTTCCGCATTCGGAGAGGTCCAACATAATCTCAGTCTAGTATGATCATACGCCAGTCGTTATAGCCTTGTGCTTCTCGACAACTCAGTTATACTTGCTCATTTGGTTAATTTGTTATACTCATATGACCTGTTGTAGCTACGTATTTTGTTATATATATTATATGTACAACTAAACTGGTGTGTTGCTCACTCAACATGTGTTGTTGACAAAATTCTATTTTAAACGCATATGCAGGTTATTGTAGAAATTTAATGCAGGTTTGTGAAGACCTAGTGAAGAATCTAAGTTAGAAATGATACGATCAAGAATTTAATTTGTAATTGTTGTTTGTTTATTAAGTTGTATTTTGTACTTGAATTATTTGAAATTATTAAATAGATATTGAAACTTATATTGTGCATGATAGTAACCTTGAGAGCTGTGACAATCAGTTCGCGCCCCGACATTTCCGCCGTAGGTTGGGGTGTGACAAGTATGATCCTGTGCAGTTTTCTTTTTAAAGGGCAAAAAAGGGTCAAGTGTGAGGATATTTGATGTGTTGCAAAACACATAGCGTTTTATCCCATTTTTGTGTTTGTTTTATGCTTAAACGTTAACATTTATCGATTGTTTCTTGCATGAAATCACATGTTTTTTATTATTGTAGGTCCTGTGGTTGAAGAGCATGGAAAATGAGGTCTAAGAAAAGGAAACGAGGCTGAAACGGTGATCGAATCGGAGCCGGTATGCGTATACGAAGTTAAACGAAATGAAAAGAGAAAAACGCGTGCTGAAAGGGGCTGGTCACACCGCATGACCAGGCTAGGCTACATGGTCGTGGGTGGTGGCGTGGATGGGCTACCAGATTTAACCAAAAAAAACACCTGAAAAATTTGTCTTTTATGGGCTTGTTTTTACTTATTTTATAGAGTAAAGTACCATTTTCGTCCTTATGGTTTAACAAATAATGCGAATTTAGTACAAAAAGTTTATTTTTTGCATATGGACCCTCCACGTTTACCAGTTCTTGCAATTACATCCAAATCACTAACCCAGTTAAATTTTATCGTTAAGTCAGGGGTAGACATGTCTTTTCACTCTTTCTTTATTATAATACTTATTTCAGTAAACTATGGTTTTTGTCCCTCTGGTTTGTCCAAATCTGCAGTTTTAGTCCAGTAGATTCAAGTTTGCAATTTTCTTCCCTATGGTTTTATTTCACATGCAATTAAACTCGAATTCCAAAAACTCTTTAAGTCTGGTCGTTAAACTCATTAGTGTGCCCTTCACGTGAGGGGCAGTTTTGTTCCTTTTTACCCAAATACACCCCAGCCCATCATGTGAGGGGGGTTACAAATTAGAAGTGAGGTTTATTTGGAGAGAAAAACGACAAAGCTGATCGTCACATGAAGGGCACGAAAATGGGTTAACGACTAGACTTAATGAGATTAGGGAATTCGGGTTTAATTGCAAGTGAAATAAAACCAAATGAAAGAAAATTGCAAATTTGAAACGACTAGACTAAAACTGCAGATTGGACAAACTAGAGTGACGTAAACCGCAGTTTACTGAAATAACTATTATAATAAATAAAGAGTGAAAAGACATGTATACCCTTGACTTAAAGATAAAATTTAACGTGGTTAGTGATTTGGATGTACTTGGCAGGAACGGGTAAACGTGGAGGGTTCATATACAAAAACTAAACGTTTTGGACCAAAAACGCATTATTTGTCAAACCACAAGGACGAAAATGACACTTTACTCTATTTTATATTAGGAATGAGGTGTTTAAACATCTATAAAAAGGGTTTAACCCTAACCACGAAATATACCACCATCTCAGCCATCTTAGAAGGTTTTTGGATGGAATACCAAGTAGGAGAAGCTTTTGGTTCGTGTTTCGGTTACTTGGTTGGCGTTTTTGCTGCTTTCAACGTTTGTAAGTTCGGTTTTGTGTTATTAACATTAAGACAAGATTTAATCAGGTTATGATGAATGCTTTAAGCTTTATTATCAATATTAACTACTGCTTTTTCATCATGCTTGGCTAAACTTGCTTGAATCACCTAGGTTTGATGTTTAACGGTTGATTTATCACTTTTCGGGTGCTAATATTGTGTTTGATTGTTTATCTATTGTAAAGTTTATAATTTGTGATTTTATTTTGTAAAACCTTGATGCCATAGGTTGTATCTTAGAATATATATTGTATATATTTTTTTAGACTTAATCGAAAAAACATTGCCAATTTGAAAACACATAAACAAAATATACTTTATTTAAAATGTTGGCCGTACCTTAAAAAAAATTCTTATCTATATATATATTTTTATAATTCGGCCAAACAAATCCGTTATATCTAAGGAAAACCAACACTAATAAGAGTTGTATTCTTAATATTTATACAAGAATATATATATTTATATAAAAACTTATCACCAACGAGCCGTCCAAAAATTTAACGAAATGCTTGGTTGGTGAAAGCAACCGAAACAAACTTAATAAACGAAACGTTCGGTTGGTGAAAGCAACCGACACAAACAAACAACGAAATTACGAGTTGGGTGAAAGCTACTAGCATAAACCGACTTGCGAGTCGATAATGAACTAATTGACCTTACGCGATTAGGATGTGTGAATGTAGGCGAACGACCAATGAAGTCACGATGTGAGTTTCACTACCCCCTTTTTACTTTTTTACTGTTTTATTAATCTGGGGGAGGGGGGGGGGACATACACATCTACCTTATATACGATAATTAGAAACCAAACACACAATCCTTTTGCGAATATGAGTTGAACTATGTAGCGCTATAAGTCCCTTTCTTGCATACTATAACCATTAGCTAACGGAGTTAGCCACAGGAATATAGTACTATTGATGTTGACATTTCCCCCTACTGTTAGGTTAGTCGCGCTAACCTCCGATATTGCATCGAAACAGGGTGCGTATATTCCATCTGTGATATTTGAACAGGGCAAAAGGATATAAGTCGTGGTTTGGTTATAGGCTCAGGGTTCGTCATATTAATTCGTAGATTAAGCTAGTCTACGGAGGGTCATCGTATTTGTTTCAACAGATTATCGTATACTTATTTGTGAAATAATTCAACTTGTTAACTGATTCAAGCTTTTATGAATAACGTGATTTCATATCGAGTCTCAAAACTTGTGAACTCACCAACCATTGTGTTGACTTTATTTAAACGTATGGTTTTCAGGCAATTAACAACACTCATAAGGAATTATGAAGACGTGACCTCAATGCATAATTAGGATACCATTTTGGATGATTTTGCAGGTATAACCCTATCAGTAGTTAGGGTCATATACGAGAAATCTCCTAATTGTTTTCAACAAATTTTGTTTGAAACTAAGTTACAATTTGTAAACGTTTCTTAATACTCTTGGTATCCTAATACATTTATGTTGGCGATAATCATATGCTTATGGTATACATGACGTCACGTACCCGCGCATCCGCCTTGGCGGGGTGTGACACGATAGTTATGTATGTATCATGAAAGTAAAGAAAGTATGAAAGAATGAACGTATGAATGTATGTATGAAAGTAAGGTGAACAGGTTAAGTATGTAAGATGTACATACCTTCGGGTATGTATACAAGTATGTGAATATATTGTATTTTGCTTGATTAACTAGAACTCACTCAGCGTAGCCGACTTTTAGTATGAGCACAAGTGAGTAGGATGAGATAGTTGGATTGAAGAGGGGCACATGGCAGAAGAATAAAGAAGCTGGCATCTGAAGACTTAATTATTTGATGCTTGAACTTAAAACATGTTTTATATGGTTTAAATTTTAAGACTTATGTAATGAATAGTTTCCTTTTATCTATTCCGTGAAAAATTTTAATTAACTCTGATTTTTAGACGTGTGTTTATGAGTAAATCCAACGTCCAAAGTAGGGAACCGGGACTCGGGCCTTACATATGTTGGTGAATAAAGTGTTATTGATTGACGATTAATTTCTATCGGTATTGAAAAATCATTAGTATCATTGTCATTTATTTATAGAGCCATTATTTATAAAACCATTAGTTATACTTGATATAATATACAATTTATAAATAAATAGAATATGAGATATAAAGATAATACAATTATAGAAATATTTAAATAAATAAAAGTTTAAATAATTACAATGCTATTAGATAAATATAACTTGTAGTATATGAAATAATCTAATATAACGTTTAAATAAATAAATAATTAATTATCATCATAAAATATGTATTTTGGAATCTTTAACGAAAATCTAAATGGTAAAAATATAGTTAATATATTTAACACGTTTGTTATTTTTGTTTAAAAATATACATACATATATACACACACACACACACGAAAACTTGTAACGAGATTAAATGATAAAAAACGTAAACTTAGTGATGTTGGTTTAATAGAGTAATGTTTATTTTATATTTAATAATAATAATTATAATTAATTATAAAACATTTAAACAATATATTAAAAAACAGAATTGCTAAAATTGGGTTGGAGGAGAGTCGAACCCGCGCCCCAGCCGGCTCAAGCCTTAACACACACACACACACACACCAGCCAGTATGAAAATAGAAAATTAAATATGAAAACTGATTAAACCCAACTTGTTTATAAACCCAAGAATCTACAATCGGTTAATCTGCTTAATGATTATTTAATTAACATTAGTGTTATTGTAAAACGGATTAAAATGATCATGATACATATATTAATTACCAGATAAGGTTACGAACTGATGGTGAATGGCCAAACGCTTCTTCGTAGACTGTTCTTGAAATTGATAGAGGACTGGATGCTTAGTTTCGTGCAATCGAGTTAGGGTTCTGCTTCGTGATGATGAGAGCAAGGTACAGATGAGTTTAATTCAATTTTGATTATGTGTATACAGTGTTATACGAATCCAATATGTCGGTTTGGTTATTTTGATAAACTAAATCAATACCTTATCTATTACCTAATTGTATTGACGATGTAGGTCGTTTTAGGCAGGTAAATGATTTGGTGAATCAAATTTTGATTATACTACGTTAACTTATGCACAAGAAATCAAACGGGTTACGAGTTGGATCCACATACACATCAGGTTTGGGTTAAGAGAGAAGGATAATGATATAAAATTTTATAATTTTACAATTTGGTCCTTGTACTTTAAGTGTGAAAACAAACTAAACTAAAACCATGTTTAATGGATTGTTTTTGCACATTTTAACAAAGTTAATATAATAAATAAAGAAAAATATAAATATAATGTAAATAGTTTAAATATTTTATTGATTAAATTACTCGAAAACGAAAACGAGCCGATACTGGATATTAATATAATAAACAAAAATACGAGTTGTTACAGCATGAACCACCATGACTTGCATGACATCCTTTCGGAGTGTAGCCATATTCTTCTCACAAAGACAACATGGTCAGGTTTGAAATCTTTAAAGTTGTGATCCGTATGGCGTTGAGGTGGTATGTTTTGGCCTAATAAGTTTCATGCCCTTTTCGAACTCTCTAGGTAAGCAACCGGATTCCGCGTCTTATTGGGATTTATGCCTATTGCTTATCCTTAGGTTTTAATAACCTTGGTGTCAAGAGTTCAGAAAACAAGCACGATCCCCTTCCAATTACTGCATAACCGCCACATAGAACCATCTATAAGAAGAAGAAATATCGGGAAACCGAAAAAAAATCGATTGTCGAAAATGTTTGAAAATCCTTGTTTTTAGGCATAAGCCTTGGAATTGTGTGTGTGTGTTTTGTGTACATGGGGCGAAAATGAATTGATAATAAAATAATAAAAAAGTAAACAAATAAGTTATAACTAACTAGAACACTACGTCTAATGTCTTATCTTATAGTCACGACTCTGATAACAATCTGTAACACCTCCACTTAAGCGGATTCGCCCGAGTGTGATGTACAGATTGCTCAAAACACATGTGACACTATTAAGTGACAATATTATCATTAATTCATTTGATGGCATCAAGTATACAAGTTCCTAGTAAAGAACATACAAGGAAGTGAAACATTTCAAACATTTATTTCAAAAATCCTAATTCTGGTGTCTCCATCCATGCCATCCTATAATAATTGTACGTGTATCATATATATAAAAAATAATGTCAACTAACTTAACAGTTGGTGAGTTAACACAATTTAAATACTACATAAAAAGAACTATACAATTTCATGAACTTGTGAAAGCGCTAATATTGGTTCTGTACACTCGAATCAAGGTCCTGAGTGTAAAGAATTAATGAAGGTCATTTCCCGTTAGTACCAACCAACGTGCTCAGATCAAGACCCTTTTCCACTCAAAACATGGTACTGAGTGCAAAGGGGGCGTATGATCATACTTATCGAAGAAATCCATACACATAATCATGAGCAAGTAACAAGTAACACACAAGTGCATGATATGTGCAGTTTGAAAATATAAATAAATAAGCAATTGATTTGATATATATACGCTACCACAATATGTATAAAAGCGTTAAAAGGGGGGGGGGGTGTGAGAAACTCACATTTGAAATTGAAAATAACTTTGAAAAACCAAAAGCACGTTAAATGAAACCGAACGATCGAATCTCGCAAGCTAAAATAATAAACGCGGGAATTACTAACTAACTAACGGGATTATAATGTGAACTTTGATTTTTAGAAGTTAGCCATTATATATGTTTATGGTATTTTATAATATAATATTTATTTTAAGCTTTAACATTTATTATCATTTTAATATTATTTTTAATTAGAAATTTATCATTTATATAAGAATTATGATGTTTATAACATATTGATTTTTAACGGATTTTACTCGGAAATCATTATGTTAGCGTGTTATAAAGTTAACAATATGATATATAATATTATAATATTAGTTGGGTTTGTACGAGACTTTAACGAAAATAAAAGTTGGTTTCTAGGTGGAAAATGATAAGCTTTAATTTATAACTAATGTACTTAACTTAAAATTAATTTATTTGATTTATAATAAATTTTATAAGTTTTATTTGGTTTATAAATATAAGGAAAACGACTTAAAAAAAAAGAATAACCAAAACGGGTCTGACCCGGGTTCAAACCTGGGTCCTCACGTCTACAAACATTTGCCTTAACCAAGTGGACCATCTTGTTTGATGTTATAAATATGGAAACAAACATATATATATATATATGCTAATATACATGTTCATCTTCTTCATTCAAAACCCTAGGATTTCAATTAGTTTAATCCATTCCATGTTTGGTTAATTTATGTTAGGGGTTTTGTTAGACGGATTAAAATGATCAAAGACCATATAATACTTACTTGATTTGGTGCCGAAACGGTGGTGAACGGAGCTTGGCCGAAATTTAACTTTGATGAACAAGACGAGTTTATAGAGAGTATTTTAGTTTGATTTGATGTTTGTAACAGGCCTAGTTGATGATTTAGGTGTTATTTAGAAGATAAATTGGAGTGTATTGCGTTTAATGCTCGTTATTGTGTTTTGGTTAATTTTCCGGCGGTTACCGGCCAAATCGCACATAAAATTTGATGATATTAGGGGTTATTGACTATGATTTGTGATTGTCATTACGGTCTAACAAGTTTACTAGCTATTAATTGAGTTTTGACGCGAGTTTTATGGGTTAATAGTAGGGATGTGCGTGGTGCGGTTCGTTACGGTTTTTGGTTAAAACCGATCCGAAAACCAAAACTTCGGTTTTTGGATTATTTGAAATCGTTCGGTTTCGGTTTTTCGGTTTTATTTTGGTTTCAGTTTTTTCGGTTTTTGCTCTTTGATCTTGAAAACTTTAGGCCAAAAGAAAGTTTTCAAAAAATAATTAATTTAGGTATAAATTTTTTTGTAAATTTTAAAATAATAGACTATTAAACATTTTACCAAAAATATTTGAGTTACATGTTCATTAAATTCCTATAAATTACTTACTATAAAATATAAAAAAAACAAAAATTTAGGTATCCTGTTCGGTTAGTTTTTTTCGGTTTTTATTATATGCAAAACCGAAATCGAACCGTTAGTTCGGATTTTACAAAAAACATAAAACCAAACCGTCGGTGTTTGTTTTGGTTCGGTTTTTTCTGTTTGTAGTTTTCGATTTTTCAGTTCCAGATTGGTTCTTTCGATTTCTTGCACACCCCTAGTTAATAGGCCTCACCGGAGGTTTTGCTGTATTCCGGCCGCCGTTGCCGGAAAAACGATGGGCATGGCGAGGGCTGGGCAGGGTTTTTTGTTATAATATATATTTTAATTTTATTTTACATAAATGACCCTACATGTTTCAAGTTATTTTTAAAACATGATTTAAATAATATTTACAATTTAAACCTTGAATTTTGAATGGTATATATATTAAATACGAAGTTATAAGATATTTAACATATTATAACCGATAGTTTGCAAATAGATTAAAGAGTAAAGTGTCATTTTCGTACTTGTTGTTTGACAAATAATGCGTTTTTGGTCCAAAAAGTTTATTTTTTGCGTATGAACCCTCCACGTTTACCAGTTCCTGCCAATTACATCCAAATCACTAACCCCGTTAAATTTTATCGTTAAGTCAAGGATATACATGTCTTTTCACTCTTTATTTATTATAATACTTATTTCAGTAAACTGCGGTTTACGTCCCTCTAGTTTGTCCAAATCTGCAGTTTTAGTCTAGTCGTTTCAAATTTGCAATTTTCTTTCATATGGTTTTATTTCACTTGCAATTAAACCCGAATTCCCTAATCTCATTAAGTCTAGTCGTTAACCCATTTTCGTGCTCCTCATGTGACGATCAGCTTTGTCGTTTTTCTCTCCAAATAAACCTCACTTCTAATTTGTAACCCCCCTCACGTGATGGGCTGGGGTGTATTTGGGTAAAAAGGAACAAAACTGCCCCTCACGTGAAGGGCACACTAATGGGTTTAACGACCAGACTTAAAGAGTTTTTGGAATTCGAGTTTAATTGCATGTGAAATAAAACCATAGGGAAGAAAATTGCACACTTGAAACTATTGGACTAAAACTGCAGATTTGGACAAACCAGAAGAACAAAAACCGCAGTTTACTGAAATAAGTATTATAATAAAGAAAGAGTGAAAAGACATGTCTACCCCTGACTTAACGATAAAATTTAACTGGGTTAGTGATTTGGATGTAATTGGCAAGAATTGGTAAACGTGGAGGGTTCATATGCAAAAAATAAACTTTTTGGACTAAATTCGCATTATTTGTCAAACCATAAGGACGAAAATGGCACTTTACTCTAGATTAAATTTAATAAAATTTAAATCTCGACGTTTCGTTATTTGAACAACACGAATAGCAAATGAACGAACAATAAACTTAAATAGTCGGAGATGTTATATAACTGATAAGTGACAAACAATAATGCATTGCAACGAAAAAACGAATCGGTTTAATGGATACAAATACAAACACGAATAAAAATGACGAATGTCACAGTGTATAACATATACATATATATGACAGATTATATATATTTCCCTGTGTGGTACACGGTTCTTTGATTTACTAACCCGTGTTGAACATTTCTCTTTTTATTTTAAGATAATTTATTTTTTTACTACAAAATCTTAGTTTTTGTAAATTTATATTTTAAATCCTTGACAACATTTTTTTAAAAATATCATTTTTACACACACAAAATGTAATATATTAATATCAGTATAAGTGTTTTATTTTAAAATAAATCACAACAAATTTTGGTTTGCCACTTAGAAATGATAGTACATAAATATATCAAAAACTTATTAAAAAAGTCATAAATAAAGATTATTATATAAAATAAATGAATTTACGTATTACATATCATAATTGTTACGACTCAAAGTGGATCTTCAAAACACCATTTATTATTTTTAATATTTTTATGAACAATCTAAATTATAAGTAATTTAATTAAATTATTTTTAACAAATAATCATTTTCTTATGAAACGACTTAGAATCAAGTTTGGAAATGTTAGATAAAGAAATAATGAATTAGTTGAAGAAATTGTTGGATTCTCAAAATCCTTTGGTTTAAGGATAACAGATGGTAACGGATTGTTATAAAAACGACCCCGTTATGGATTTAAAATTGTGCATTATTGGAACTAGACAAAAATATGCAAGGAATTACAACATGCAAAAACTTCTAAAGTTGTAGCGTTAATTATTGGTGATATTGGTGACACAACAGATAAATGCGGTATAATTGTAACAACTAAAAGCAAATATCTAGCAAGAGTTGGAATATATATGGGAGACTTGTTTTTACTTATGGTAAACTATATGTTGCTTTATCAAAAGAGAAGAGTAAAGATTGTGTTAAAATGTTTACTTTGGATAAGCAATGTAAAGTTACAAACAAGACAATAAATATGGTTTATAAGGAAATATTTAGATGTTTATGAATTTGTAATTCTTAAAAGTTTTAACTTATGTTTCCAAACAATGTACCATGAGTCTTCTTTTTTAGTAAGTTTATGTTTTTAAGTACTTTGTTTACATACAAATATGAATTGCAAATATATCAAATAATTCTCTCAATAAACACATAAAACAAACTTTTGTTATCTTAAATATATCTTTAGTTGACGATTTCTATATTTTCACCCATGTCATACACGGGTCAATACCTAGTATAGAAGAATAAATTACACTTTTCTCGTTATAATGTGAACATAGAATTGCAACTAGTGTCCTTAACCCTCATTAATTACACAAATTATTCTTCTTAGGGTATGACGGCTTTGTTTTTTCCACCAACTCACGTGTTACAATTTCCTTTTTTTTTAAATACCAAAATGACTTTTGACTATTTTTATCATTGGAACCATTTACGAAGATAATGATATCGAGGTACTATTTATGAAAATTATTAAGCAATCCAAGTGTTGGTGTTCTACAAATCAAATTTCGAATATTCAAACTACTCAAATCATTTGAATTTTGATTTTCTTAAACTTGGATTCGAACTCCATTATTCAGTTTGAATAATCCGAATTCTAAAAGAACATTAGACATTGGGCTTAATATTAAATAACTAGGCCAAATATGATTAATTTAATTAAAAGTATTTATTCATACACACATATAATTTATTAAATTCGTATCTAATTTAAGATATCAAATTCATTTTTGATTCAAAACCCAATTACTAAATCAAATTTGTAGCAAACTGAGTTCGAGTTTTTGAAAAGCAAATTGAAACCTCAATTTCGAATCCGCTTCCGAGTGTTTTCGTGTCTGTTTAAAGTATTAAACCCGATACCATATGGGAGGTTGATGGATGAAATGGTGAGCTTAAAATGAATAATAGAAAGATGCATAATATAATAAGAAGAAGATAGAATTAAGTATAGGGACAATATATGTAATTAAGTAAAACAAAAGGTATAAAAAGAGAGTCTCAGTCCTCATTTAGTCAAAACCCTCGTTCGTCTTCGCCCCCCAATTCAGTTTGCTCCGTCGGTAATCACGAGCCAAAAGGCTTAATAATAATAATAATAATAATAATTTATACTACTCGAGTTTGGAAAATTAAAAATGAAGCAGAAATCAGACAGAAACGGTGAGGAGAATTCGTCCTCTGGACGGAAGAAGACGACGTTTAACCTGAGTGAGTTGGTAATGGGCGGTATAGTTGAAAAGGAGGTCAATCAGGCGGTGTCACAGCCTCAGCTCACTCTTCTTCCCTTTCCGCTTGCTCGACACCGCTCACACGCACCTGTAAGATTGCCCATTTCTACGACTTTTAATTCAGTTAGCCTAATATATACATTACATCTTATTTTTAGATTAGATACTTTTAAAAATAACCAAATGGATCAAGTTATCTGATGCGTGTATATGTTTGATCTTTGAAAGCATTGGGTTCCGAGGGCTAGCAACCATGTTATAGATAAAGATAAAGATGATGATGATGAGGAAGAATGTGAAGATCTTACAAAGTTCAATCTGGTTGCAGCTGAGGCTAATCCTATTCAAAGGAAGCAGAAAAAAGGTTTGGATTTCAGACGCTGGAAAGAGATAGTCAATAATGAGGACGATGTCAGTTTGTATAACAAGAAAGACCACAAATCTGACGGAAACGCAAAATCACATGATGTCAAAAAGGAATTTAACACCGCAAAATCACAAGTAGTGAATACCCATGACCATAACACAGGCAATGCTGCCATTGATGGCAATGGCATACGATCCACCGTCAAGTCAAACAACACAACCTCCAATCCTGTTCATGTATCTGCACCTATTGAACATGGTTCTACAAGTATCGAGACTGAGATTGATGCTGAGAATCGTGCTCGGTTGGAAGAAATGTCAACTGATGAGATTGCAGAGGCACAGGCTGAGATAATGAAGAAGATGAGTCCTGAAGTAATAAAGATATTACAAAAACGAGGGCAAAACAAAATGAAAAAGAATACTTCTATCACCTCTGCTGCTATTGGCTCCATTGCTGAAGCATTCAGTGAAAGTAAAAGCAAGGAATCAATGACTGATAATGCTCATAGCATGATTATTACAAGCCCAGATCAAATACAGAAAGAGTTAGAGAATAAAGAAGTAAACTCATCCGCTACCAGTTTGTGGGATACATGGAGCACAAATGTTGAGGCTGCAAGGGATTTGAGATTTTCTTTAGATGGGGATCTTGTTAATGATTACGGTCAGGTATCAGGTACCTATGCTACTTTCACTTGCATTTTCTTATGAGATTATTGTTTATCTGTCAATGTATACTTAATGGCTATACAACTAATCTCTTTCCAGGTAGTGTTGAAAATGCTTCTGAACGTGACTTTCTTCGAACCGAGGGAGACCCTGGAGCTCTTGGTTACACCATCAAAGAAGCAATTGCTCTCACTAGAAGTGTGGTCAGTTATATTACTTAATTTGTTCCTATACCCACACACACACTAAAAATAATTATAATCTTTTCACTTATACTGTCAGGCAGACTACTTTATTACATTATATTATCTTTTGAACCTTCAATGTGGTTTTAAGTTGTTTCTCAAATACTTGCAAAATATTCATGCATCATTTGCAATTGAAAAGCTGTCTGTTTGATATTGATACTACAGAGAATAATGGTCGTTTCCATTAACCTTGACGTAACAATATGAACCAGTAATATTCTTACTTGCTCTCGTGCTATTTGTATATAAGATTCCTGGACAAAGGGCTCTTGCTTTGCATCTTCTGGCATCTGTTCTTTATAAAGCACAAGATAATATTATCAAGAACCAGACAGGGTCAACTTTGAAAGTTGGTAATCATAACAAAAATGTTGACTGGGAGGCTCTTTGGGCTTTTGCTCTAGGCCCAGAACCTGAACTTGCTTTAGCACTCAGGTAAGCTTATGCTCAAGATTTTTTGGAAGGATTCAACCCATGACTTCATATATATTAATCTAAATATGGATTTTCTTGCCATCTGTCATGAAGTTCAACATAATAATCAAGCCAAATTCAATTTTTTTGTCATGCTTTTGATTTCATAGAGAATAATATATAGCATATTTAACTTATGTTTTGTGACTTGTAGGATGTGTCTTGATGATAACCATAATTCTGTGGTTATCGCTTGTGCAATAGTCATTCAGTGTGTCCTGAGCTACAATTTCAATGAACTCTTGTTTGATATCTCTGAGGTAAAGTTACTTACTTTACTCAACTCAGCTTATCAGTTATTTTTGTCATAACTAATTTTTCACAAGATACACTTTTTTATTCCAGAAAACAGGAATTTTTGAGAAGAATGTCTGTACAGCTCCCATATTTAGAAGTAGACCGAACATTGATGTTGGTTTTCTTCATGGTGGGTTTTGGAAATACAACACTAAACCTTCAAACATTTTTCCTTTCGATAAGATTATCAAAGATGAAGAAGATGCTGAAGATGAACACACAATAAAAGATGACATGGTGGTTGCAACACAAGATATTGCAGCAGGCTTAGTTAGAATGGGAATCCTTCCAAGAATTCGTTATCTGTTTGAGGTAAGAATGATTAAATCACTCTAGTTTGACTTTTTGGTCGAATGCTACATGACCGATAAATTGTTCTGTATGTTCTCAGTCTGACCCATCAGCAACTTTGGAAGAAAGCCTAATTTCAATACTCGTTGCAATAGCAAGACATTCCCCTACATGTGCAGATGCAATTATGAAGTGTGAGAGGCTAGTCCAAGTTATTGTTCACAGGTTCACTACAAAAAACCAAACCGGAGTTGACTATTCAAAGATAAAATCTGTTATCTTAATGAAGGTATGCACCCATCTACACCATCTTCATCTAATATTCTAAGCAGTTTGGATTAGTTATGAAGCCAAAATGTTTTCTAAATCTTTTATCTTAAAAGGTACTGGCTCGATCAGAGAAAAAAACGTGTGTGGAATTTGTGAACAATGGAACTTTCCAGAAGCTGACGTGGCATTTATACCGTTGTGCACTTCCTCCAGATCACTGGATGAATATTGAAACAGAAAAATTCAAACTTTTATCAGCTTTACTGGTTGAACAGTTACGTTTTTGGAGGGTCTGCATTCAATACGGGTGTTGTGTATCTCACTTTTCAGACCTGCTTCCAGCTCTTTGCATCTGGTTAGACATTCCCACATTTGAAAAATTCATGGGCAAAAATATAATTCAAGAATTCACTGCCATCAGTAAGGAATCATATCTGGTCCTGGAGGCTTTGACCAGAACACTCCCAAACTTTTACTCTTCACAGAAGGTTGACCAGTCAACAGACGAGCCCATGAATGACACAGAGACTTGGTGTTGGACACATGTGGGCCCCATGATTGATTTGGCACTTCAGTGGGTATCTTTGGAAACCGATCCTTATTTATCTATCTTATTATGGTTGTCTGGACGTGCGGAAAATGACGGGTTGACTTTGACTTCTGTTTTATGGGTAATATCTGTGGTTTTTCGCTTTCTCTTTGGTGTTCTAAAAAGTGTGGTTCCAGAGGATAACTCCATTTTAAGTGGGAATCTTCCATGGCTACCTGATTTCATCCCAAAAATTGGATTACACTTGATTAAGAATCGGTTTTTGAGCTTTAACAGAAGTGATGTTAATCATGTTGGCTCGTTTCTCGGGCTTCTGAGTCAATATAGACATCAAAGTAATCAAGAAACATCATTAGCCTCTGTATGTTGTCTAAACGGGCTGTTAGAGACTGTTAATACAGTTAATAAACTGATAAAGCTAGCTAAAACCGAGGTTAACGATTCATCGATTGACCACCAGAGTTTGGAGAATGCTGATAGTATTCTTACTGATGGTATACTCAAGCGTTCTATACCTGAGATGACAACGTTACTGACAGCTTTCATGAAGTTGCCTTCTTCTTCGGGTCAACTCATGCAATCTGTTGAGATGTTTGGTAGAGGTGGTCCTGCACCAGGTGTCGGTGTTGGATGGGGGGCTGCTGGTGGCGGGTTCTGGTCTTTAAACATTCTGGTGGCCCAAATGGATGCAAGATTGGTTCTTCAGTTGCTTGAGATCTTATTGGTTGAGTCTGTTAAAAAGAAAGAAAACCCTACTGCTGAAGAGAGAAACATAAATATGGAAAGATTTAATTGTGCTTTTGGCTTATGTTTACTTGTTGGGCCCATGGATGGATTCATATTGGAAAAAGCGCTAGATATCTTGCTACAACCACAAAATCTCAAATATCTTGATTTTGGTATCCGCCGATCATTAACATTTGGATGGAAGTATACAGAAGAAGAGTACTTAATGTTCAGTGAGAATCTAATTTCTCATTTTAAAAACAGATGGTTGCATGTAAAGAAGTCAAAGTCAAAAGTCAAAACTAGAGATGGTCAACACGGAGGCTCAAAAAAGAGCAAGTTTTCTCTTAACACCATTCAAGAAGACGTTGACCCGTCAGCAAACACTTCTTTGGTAACGGAATGGGCTCATCAGAGGCTACCACTTCCTGATCATTGGTTTCTCAGTCCAATCTCAACCGTTGACCACACCAAATTGGTTAACCTACCGGTCAAACCTAACTTCCTGGAAGTTTCCAAAAGTGGGCTTTTCTTTATTTTAGGTCTTGAAGCAATATCTAATCAGGTTTCTTCTAATTCCTACTCGATCAAGAACGTGCCAGTTATTTGGAAACTGCATGCTTTATCTGTAACTTTATTTACCGGGATGGATATTCTTGAAGACGAGAAGACGCGAGACGTTTACAGTAATTTACAGGAGTTATATGGGCAGAGTCTTGATAAAAAGCTGTTGGAATTTGGATTGACTAATAGTGTTGACTTTTTAAAGTTTGACAAGGAGATACACGACAGTTACTCCACATTTGTAGAAACTTTAGTGGAGAGTTTTGCTGGTGCATCGTATGGTGACTTGTTATTCGGTAGGCAAGTTTCAATGTATTTACATCGTTGTGTTGGAGCTCCAGTTCGACTTGCTGTTTGGAACGCCTTATCAAATATTAGGGCTCTCGAGCTTTTGCCACCACTGGAAAAATGCTTAGCCCGGGAAGCAGGATATCTAGAACCTCTGGAAGTAAGAAATATTGTTTTATTAACAATCTATTGTTGTATTGAATAAAAAATGATATTCAAGAAGTGAACTTTCATTCCTGTTTTAACTTGGTAGGAAATTTGTTAATTAACAGGACAATGAAATGATACTGGAAGCATATGTGAAGTCATGGGTTTCTGGTTCTCTCGACAGATCACTAACTAGAAATTCAGTTGCATTCACATTGGTTGTTCATCATTTATCATACTTCATATTTGGTGATCATTCCGGTGACAAAAATTCATTAAGAAATAAACTGGCCAAATCTACTCTTCGTGATTATTCCCGAAAATCAGACCATGAGGTATGCTTTCTGTATTAAAGGTTTCTTTTTATTTTGTTTCATAGATTTTGAAGATATAATAAATTTTATGTTTATTATGATAGGGGATGATTGTAAAACTTATACAATATGAGAAGCCGGCAAGTTATCAAAAACTGGAACAAACAGAAAACAGGTCATTGCAGGGTTCGGAAATTGCAAGGAGGCTTACAATATTGAGTGAAGCCTGTGAAGGGAATTCCACACTTTTGAGTGTAGTTGAAAAGCTCAAGAAAGTTATCCTGAAAGATAAATAGTTTTCTTGATGAAATGTTGCATGTAGATTTTTGGTAAGGGGCTTGGAAAAGATCATGTTGAAACTGGAAAATGTTTGGATGTTTAAGGTTCCAATGGTTTATGGAATTCTTACAAGAACATTAGAGCCATGGATTCTTAATTTTCATGGTGAATGGAAGTAATCTGTGATGGTTTTATCAGGGATTTGATTATGGGCAAAATGTTTTTCTAGTTTCAGAAAACAAATTTGATATTATTTATCTAGTGATGAATGTTGATGAACATACAAATACAAAATGTGTGTTAATGTTTGTTTATTTATAAAATAAACGAACTTTCTGTCGAACAATTCAAGAAAGCTTGCTTCGTTTACATGCTAATTGCATGTGTAAATATTCACAATAACCCAAAGATGCAATTTATCCGCTTGCTTTCTCAAATTTATGTGAATTTAATTTTGGGTTAGGTTAGTCTTAGCGTGCTTTGAGTGTTTTTCGTGTTGTACTTTCAGGTTTCTCGGGTCGGGTTTGAGTTTTATCGAGTTCAAGTATTTGACCTAAAAAAATAAATATAATGCTAAAATTAAAACAACATTATTGTTGACTTGTAACATAAATATGCAAATAATAAACCAACATAATCCAAGAACACAATATGTAAACAAAGTGAAACTAAAAGGTTGAACTACACATGTAGAATCGATCGAACAACACATGTAGAATCAAACAACATGAAATCAATTTGTAAAACTAGTAAAATATGTAAGCAATTATAACGTAGAAGTATAATAGTCATAGAATTTAAAACAAACAATATGCAAATCGAAGAGTCTAGTTATACGGTATCAAACGCAGAAAGGGTTTTTTAGGTTTACCCGAAACCCAAAACGAGCACCTAACAAAATTAGGATGGTTCAAGTTCCAAGGATACGAACACTTCATGTTCGGGGTATGATCGATCGTTGCCTGGTCATTCAAAGACAAAGATAGAGAAAATGTGTGTGTGTGTCAAAGTACCATAAACTAGCTAGAGGGAGAAGAGTGTTGAACCACAAAAAATTTGTGGTCAGTGATTTAACTTAACGGATTAATTTGTTATGAAGCTTGCTAATGTGATTTTAATGATTTGATTGAGAGTGGCGAACCTACAATTTGATATCATACATATATATACACATACATAATACATATATATACACATACATAGTCAATACAAGCTCACACACATATATATATATATATATACACACACACGGTCCTACATAAGCATACATAAACATACTTTCTAAATGCATAAACAAAAATACTCATACATGGACACACTTACGCCACCCCTCACATAACACTATACACAAAGTCAGACATACATGTGAAAAGACGCTTATTGTAACAACCAGAAAATTTCGTGCTAGATTTGACATCATTTAATAGTTAAAGGGGTCAAGGAATGCGATCCCGAATAAAGGGAATGCATAAAAGTGCGTGAAAATAACATTGGAACCTTTGTTTTGATATTTTATAAGTCAAGGGACCAAACTGTAAATATGCCAAACTTAAGTCCATGGTCTTATTTGTAATTTCCAAACTTCAGACGAGACAGACCTCCCATTATATACAGTCCGTCTCATACATAACTTCTATATTAAGTTTGTTTTGAGATGGGGTGTCTCATCCGCCTACAATTTTGTGACGACCCTATTATACGGACCGACTCATTATTAGACGACCCGTCTCATAAGTGAGTCAACAATAATGTGTCAAAACCGTCTCTAACTTGTTACCTCGCATATGGTGACTCACACTTCACCAAGAATCACACTAGTCCGTGTCCTTAATACTCACACTTCACCAATAATCAATACCTAACACTTTTAAGCGAGTGAGTATCTTGAAGTTATTAAGCAAGAACAAGTGAAACAAGGTGGTTCTGATCAAAAGTTGTAGTCCTAACCAATTTCCGGCCGTGTTAGAAGATTTAACAAGTCGTTACTAGGTCGTGTATAAGCTTGGAAGTAAGGTAGGCATGTTCTAACCCTCGTTTAAGTTTGTTTATCATATTTAAGTCGTATCCATGCTATTATTGATCAAATCTTGAGCATGATAAATTATAGAAGTTATGTTAAGTATTTTGAGCGTGTATATTAGGGGTGTTCTTCGGGTTAGGTTTTCGGTTGGGTTTTTTAGGTCAGGTTCTTCGGGTTTCAAAGTTTTAAATCTAGACCAGAAACCCAACCCAAATCTCTCACAGTTTATTTGGATTCACGTAATTCGGGTTCAGGTTTTTTCGGGTTGGGTTAATCAGGTTTCAAGTATCCAGAAAAAAAAAACCTACATTGTTAAATTTAAATGTAACATAAATTTTTTTACTCGTAACGTAAATAAACCAATAACAACACAAAAATAAACCAATAAAACATCCGAAAAAGAGTAAAATTTAACAAAGTTCAACAATAATAAACAAGACCGACATAATCATCTTCAGTATGCCATGATTAGAGGGTTGAATTATAGTTGCTTTTAGTAATAAATTGAAACATTGATGAACAATGAACAATTGATTCATAATAGGTAGAATGAGAACAAACGATTTGGACTAAATTTTAATAACGTCAACGGCTAAGGAATAACCTATAACACCTAAAAATATATGTGGTTTTAAAACTAAAAGTTTATTCAGGTTTTTCAGGTTGACCCAAATCCAAGAACTCGAACCCAATAACCAACCTGAATTACTTTGGTTCGGGTTCGGGTTTCTTAGGTTGGGTAATTTCGGGTTCGGGTATGGGTTTTCTCGGGTTGGGTTTTGGGTTTCGGGTAAAAGTGACTACCCTAGTACATATAGTCTCAGAACATATAAACAGACTTCAGAATGATGTCAACACCATTTTTAGCTTTAACGGGTTTAAACATAAGGTTAGACGGATCGTCTAATAATGTGACGGCCCGCCTCAACCCAATTTTTTTACGGGTCAAAGAGTTCAAGTAAGCCGGCATGTCAAACAAATTATACAGACCCTGTCAACCATGATATGGTCCATCTTATTGAAATGGACCGTCTCATTTTCGTGACACCCGTCACCACAAAAGATTAGTTAACTAAGTCAAACCATTATGATGCGGACCTTCTCATCATGATAGGGTTTGTCTCATATTAAATTTTATTATTTTATTTGAATTAAGTTTTGAACCTAAAAATCGAACAAGTATTTAAAAACGAGATTTGAAACGATAAAACCAGGCCAATATGGTTTGCAGCTGGATCAAAGTAGATGATCCATGTATTTATGTAGATCTATTTATGAGAAACCACGTATCTGATCAAACACGGTTCTATACGTTAACAATCTAGTCATTGATATGAATTATGATTAGATCTAGCTTAATTACATTAGTGTGTGTGTTGAGAGAGTATTTGGCTTTGATTGATAAAAAATAAGAACTGTTATAATTTTAGAATATATACAAGGTATATATACATGCCGAGCTCATTCGTTAGACATGCCTAAAGAATGAGCCTCTCATTTATTATCATACGTTAAGTTCATTCATTAACATTCCCTAACGAATAAACCCTATACGTTAACCTTCATTCGTTAACATTTATAACGAATGATCACTAAGCTAAGCGGGTCTCATTCGTTAACATTCCCTAATGAATGAGACTTACATTAATGACCAAAATACCCCTATACATTTATCGATTATCGAAATACATTATACAAAGACCAAGATGCAAAATCGTGCACTAACAAACTCCCCCTCGTCTCGAGCTCTTTGTTTTTCACATCTTAAAACTACTAGTTTTCCAATCCGAACAAATATAAATTCCAAACGAATAACAAACACGAACCACACGTTGGAATTGCATAGCCTGCTCGTTGTCTATGACGCCCGCCCATCTGATCCAACTCTTGTAAGGGACTTCGTTATCGGACTCAGATAAATTAACTAGCCACGTAAGGTCAGTTACCCTAATGAATTCCGTCTTCAAGCCCAAACCCAATACAATTACGGCCTCTCCGGTCTTGTTATCGTAATACCACATGTTGAACTCCTTATAAAGACTTTGGGGAAACATCTTTACAGGAACCTTCTTTAAAGTGTGTGGCGGTTTTACATTAAGCACCAACTTTCTTCAATCCGTGCGCGGGTCTATTTCATCCACGTATCTTCTTGTAGGCATATGTGGCTTGAAAATCTTGAATCCATACTTTACTTTGTGCAACAAATGCCTATAGAACCAATCAACCATTTGATTGTTACCTCTGTTCATGAAAGGTCTATTGGCAAGCGTTCGTACGTCCCATCTCGGCATTGAAAGCACGTCAGCAATACGTTGAAAATACTGAATTTCGTGCTCTTATTTGACTATACATACTTTAAGTTCCGAGTCGTAGAACCATGAAATAATGTTACCTTTCACTATCTTCGCCGCAACGAACTTCGTCATTTGATATGTAGATTCTTGAGCCTTCAACTGCTTTTAATTTTCACGTTCAACATATCTCAGGACCACAATCATCTTATTCATCTTTGACATATTATGAGTAAATATACCATTCGAAGTCCTTGTCTCTGTATCTGATATTTTAGCTTATCCTCCTTCTTTCTCTTTTTCCTTCTGAAAGACGTTCTTCAGATGCTTAAAAATATTATGTAGTAAAGAACGGGATTCCCTCATCAGATTTAGCATGTGTATACATGTCGGGATATTCATCAGCTGTCACATCTTCCATCTCCACATAATCATCATCAAATGACGTATTCCAAGTTGGAACACTCGTATCAAATCCAAATTCTTTATAATCAACAAGCTCCACATCCTTTTTTCTCTCCAACTCACCCACTGCTTTTTCGTTTAAATTAAGCAGTATGGCAATATGCTCTTTTGTAAGAGAGTGATAGACAAACTCACCCTCTTCAATCTCATCAGCATTCACCATACTCATCACATATCCCCTGATGTGCAAAACGCGGTCTATAAAAAAATATTAACCTAACCTAGACACTCTAGTTTTAAATTTATAAATCTAGACTATCCTAATGCTAGACCACTAGACAGGCAAGTGTACCTATCGACTGTAGTAAAGCATAATGAAGTTCGGATGTCGAACCCAAAGGACACTAGCGACACCTAAACTAGACTCTGACTAATAACTTAAATAAATTGATTTAATTGATTTTTATGTTTTTTTATTTATTAAATATAAACTAAATAATACTTACTCTAAAACGGAAACTAGACACGGACAAATCGGACTAGAACTCAAATAGGAGAAATAACTACCTAGGCAAGGAATCCCACTAGTCAACTCGTAAACTTTCGGAATTGGATTTATGATCGGTATCGTATTCTAAAAATATGAAATTTAAGGAATAACTAAAGTACGCTAGATCTCCTCCCGGTCTCACCAACAATACCTAAGAACCTTAAATATCATGTAAGTTCAACGGTTTAATGGTTCGGATCACCTCCCGGTCTCACCTTACCTAACTATGCTAAGGTACCCAAAGATTAAATCACCTCCCGGTCTCTCTAATCACAAAAAACTCTAAGGCGTAAAGGGGTATTTTTATTAAATTTGGTTATAATTCGGATCTGTAAGAATCTAAAGGAATCTAGGGTAACTCAATCCCGTGAAATCACCGCCCAAACCCGCAAAAGACCAAAACAGACGACACGTAATTACCTCCTGGTCTCTCAAGTGACATAATATAAGGTATCTCTAAACTCTCAATTATCGCTCCTATAGAATAAGTAGACTATAAACCATAAACTAGTTACAAACACACAATAAGTAACCTAATACGCATCCATACATGAAAGACACTCACAAAGACGCATATGGAACAATAAATTGATATAAATTAATACCAAATACGCATATGCATCACAACCAAATAAATAAGAACTTTACCAAATCATGAACCAATCAATAAATAATTCAAAACTGAAAATAAAACGAGTCTAACAAGCAATCATCCAAACCCAGGCAGTATAACAAGTTTAGCCAATCGTGATAATCGATGAAACAAGAATAAAATAATTAATATGGTTCATCGAAAATTAAAATAAATTGACCTTCTTACTTTCTTGAATTCCTTGCTATGAACGAACTCTTAACAGTTGGTGTCACCTTATTTTCTTTCTAGAAGCTGACCTTTTGTTGTGTGCTGCAGGTGTCCGCCACCAGGGGTGGTCAACCCTTGACTTATGTCCTCTCACGACCCCCCTTTTATTCTGAGCTACTCTTAATAATCATAATAATATTGCCGTCAACACCCAACCTAACCGACGTTCCTTTCCAGCCCTTCAATTCTTGTGGGCTTTAACCAAAATAAGATAATGCTTGGTAGTTGAATACTTGGCCCATGTAATTTATTATTTTCATAAGTCTTGCACCATAAGCCTAGTTAGAATATTCCTTGAAGTCCAATTTTCTCTTAGGAGCTTTTAAAGTTGTTTCCTACGTACAAACATCCAAATACACAAACATTTAATAATACTTAATTCTCAATTAATTGCATTCTACCATATTTCTTTTAATTACGTTCTTATTTATTAATAGCATTATTAAATTAAACACCTAAAATTAATACGATAGATAACAATAATATATAAACTTCGTTTCAAGAGTTACTTGTTGGTAAAAAAAACAGTAAAAATTCATCATTAGCTTGTTGTCTCTTAAGCCTACTTAATGTCTAAATATAAACCAATTACAAGTAATATCTTAATAACAACTGACCCTAAACAACTCAAAAGTGTATGGAATATTTATATAACTTATGTATAATTTAGACCACATCAAATATCCCCACTCTTAAACATTTTTCGTCCCTGAAAAAGTATTTTGCAATGGAATCAGAATTTATAACTGATCTTAAAACATATAGGTTATCTTTTAAGTACAGATAAACGCAAAAACCGTGATTGCCGATATTGTTGTCCACTTAAACCCAGCCACCAGCCTATCAAGCCCCCAATTGCATTAAGTGTAAGGCCCCGTTACCGGTAGCCCTACTTTCGTGTTGGATTTACTCATAAACACAGTTCTAATATCAGAGTTAATTAAAACATTCACGGAATATAAAAGCTTTCATAAAACATTTCATAACAAAACACATCTTGTCTTAAAACAACATCTTGTCTTTCAAAATAAACAAAACGTTAAACTTAAACGTCTTGAGTCTTCCGATGCCAGCCTCTTATTCAGTGCCACGTGTCTCATCAAGCGAGCTGCCTCATCCTACTCACCTGCGTGCATACTAAAAGTCAGCTACGCTGAGTGAGTTCTAGTTAATCATACATTATACAATACACACAAACTTATATTCTTTCATTCATACTTTCATACTTTCTTTTGTATTAACTTGCTTTCATATCTTACGTTATAAAGAGCATTACGCCCTACATTACTCGAGTATTATTAGGGCTCGGTACCCTCCTTCCTCGAGTATTATTAGGGCTCGGTACCCTCTTTCCTCGAGTATTATTAGGGCGCGGTACCCTCTTTCCTCGAATATTAGTAGGGTTCGGTTCCCTATTTCTCGAATATTAGTAGGGTTCGATTCCCTCTTCGTTACCATACAACCATACATCATACCTCGAGTATTATTAGGGCCCGGTACCCTCTTCGTAACCATACAACCATACAACCATCCTTTCCTTCTTTTATTAACTTTATCACATTCATACACATAAGCATACATATCATACTTACCTTATATATAGCGTTACAACCTGACAGTACGTGCAATATCCGAAGATCGTCACGTACCATCAGGCAATCATTCATACATTTCACATTATTCACATAAGGCATACACTTATCTCTTAGGATAAGCGTATTAACAAACATATTGAGTATGCACACAGCCCCGAAAACATAACACATAAATGGGGCTAGAAACTCACCTGAATCCTGTTACGCTCTCCGTTAATCGTTATTCCCATCTTGAGCTGTGCACGGCTAACTGTATAATATTTACATGTATCAATTAACTACTACTACTCATGTTGTATTTCTATCTTTATATAACCCACAACGAACGGGGGTCCGGGGGCAGCGCCCCTGGTAGCGGGGTCTAGGGGCGGCAGCCCCTAGCAGGGTCCAAGGGGCAGAGCCCCTGGCCGGGGTTAAGCTGCCAGGTCAGCTTGGAAAAATTTTATTTTCATTAACTGCCTTAACACATTTTCCATTAGGGTTTTGAATCCTTAAATAATTTGCTACTTAAAGTTCAAGGGCTTCTTTGTAATTAAATCGTTCTTTTCTAAGTCCAGGGACTGTTATTGTCATTCAGTTAAACTTCTAATTCGTTATTGGTTCATAGCGAATTGGATTATCCTAGCGAACTGGTTCTTATAACGAACTGAACCCTTAACGAACTGGACTCCTTAACGAATCAGTCCATATAGCGAATTGGACCTTCTAATTCGTTATTTCTTTTAACGAACTAATCATAACAAATCAAGGGTAATTCGTTACCCTTTTCCCTTAACGAATCAGAGACGAATCATAGACGAACTAGAGCTAGTTCGCTGTGCTCCCTTAAGCGAATCAACTAACGAATCACCTTCAATTCGTTAAGTCCCCATAGCGAACTAGGGTTAGATCAGGGAATTTCGAACATTCCCTGACATTCCTTATCCTCGTACCACTATTCCGGCGCCGCCTTTACCGGAAAGCCGCTGGAAAACCGCGAACCCGTCGAAAAAACGAGTTTTAACTCATTTTTCACCGTTTTTCGTCCCGTTCGATCCAGATCTGAGCTAGGGTGACCCCTAAGCTCATCATAGGTTCGGTTTATACCCGATTCCATTCGGATCTCGTGACTTAAACGGTTTAACAGTGTCGGCTCGTCGTTTAGTGACCATAACTAACGGATTTAAGCTCATACAACAAAATACTATCATACCTTGGGTCGGGATCCGATTCTTCTTCTATATTTCGGCTAGAGAGAGGCTAGAAAGAGAGCTTAAGTGTGTGTGTTTGATAGTTGTAAGGGATATGTGTAAATGAATTAAATGAGGGATTAATGGTTTATATAATTATGGATCATGGGCTTAAGCCCATGGTCTTTCCTTATTTCTTTCCTAACCCAAGTCCATAACCCATATTCATTTACCCAGCACTGGCCCAACTCGTATTCTATTTATCTAAACCGATAACGACCCACTATGAAATAACGAAATTTATTTTTATTATAATAACCGAAAGTAGGATGTTACATTAAGCGCTTTATGTTCAAACACCATGGCTACACCTACCCCATCTCAGACAAAGAGTGCTAGAAAAACTAGAGTCAAAGCAGACTGGTTTGACAAATCACTATAAGCCAAGGACTCGTTGATGGTACTAAGTAGATGCACTCGGTGAAATTTGATGGATGAATGGTCATGTGGAGGCCGTACGAGCATACCCTAAATATTATTGGACTTTGTCCTATATATTCCTAAAAAAAATATTTGTTGACTAAAAACCTTCGAGCCCCAATAGTGTATCCTCAGAGTCACTATCCCCTTGGTAACACGTAAACTCTAAGTCTCGTCTAGTATGTGCACTTTGGCCTCTTTTTCTATTTTTGAGAATGCTTCTTTGGCATTTTGCATTACATAACTTTCTCATGGTCATTTGCTTTTCGAACCAATTTTTGGAATACTCATAACTTTCATAACATATTTTTTTTTTCTTTTTTTCTCTCTTTGTTTTTTTCTTTTTTTTATTTTTTTTATATCACCCAAAAGTATATAACTATGTCTAAGCTCGTAAAAAGATGGACATGTGGTGGTGTGATGATTTGAGTGCATCTAAGTCTTACCATCTCAAAGTTTTTAGATTATGGTAATCCTCCCTAAGCATTGAAATTCGGTTTCACCGTTTTTCAAATTATTATATATATAAAATTTGTTAAAGAGGACTATGAAAGCTAGTTGGGCCTACCGACACATCCCGAGATTAGTGCGTTATCTTTTATTTAATCTCATATATAATAGTAGTTTTAAAAACTAATCTCAAATTTTTCTATCATTTTCCATTATTTGCAAAAAATTTCGTTAAAATTTCGGGAAATTTTTTCAATTTTTTTATTATTATCTTTTTTTAAACTTTTTTTCTATTATTTTTTAAAAATTTTTGATTTTTTAATATAAATACATCAGTTTCCTATCCCCACACTTAAATGTCACATTGTCCTCAATGAGACAGGAAAAAGACAAAAACTAAAGCACATTCAAATATAAGTAAAGTGGAACAGACTCCCCTGGTAAATATGACGATATTGCCTCGCGAGTCGTGTCCCATGCCCTCCAATTCGAACGAAAGTCTCACACTCCAGTGCTCTCTACCAAGCTATCACTTACGAACGAACGCGACAATCCATCAACAAATGACCTCCCCACACTTGAATCAAACCATGTATCATCATCATTCCAATAGCATCTCTGAAACAACCTGAAAGCAAACCAAAAAACAACCAGCACAAGAAAACAAGAAAAACCCAAAAACAAAAATAAAAATAAAAATAAAAGTAAAAAAAAAAACAAAATATACTACCGGGTTGCCTCCCGGGAAGCGCTAAGTTTACAGAAGAGTCTTCAGCCAGACTCGCTCCCGAAATCTCAATCAGGAGGATTTTCTTTTATCCAACCCCGGTCTAACCCGTTTAATTCCACCCGTCCAATATATTTAAACAAATAGCACATAGTGAAACTAAAAAGTATTTTAAAACATTCAAACGAGTCAGACCACCAATACTTAAACTTACCTGGAACAAACCTAATACGTGGCATATAATGAGGAAAATGGTTATTCTTACATTTTAGTGTTCTCCTGTAACTCTTAATATACCATTTTTGAACCCTCAAAACGTGTTGATCCAAACACTTGTGCGCTATCTTCTGTGGCTTTGTAAATTTCGGTGGCGATCCACTGTCCAGTTCCTCCACAGACATTCTAACCTTCCTATGATTTGGCGACTCAACCACCACCATATTCTGATCCTCCTCCCTTGCCACTTCCTCTTCCTTTTCTTCTTCCGGTGACGTTTTGATCTCCATTGTTGGCTTCCCTATGATTAGTGTTTCTAAATATATAAGATCGCCAGCAGGGTCAAATTCTGCATGTTCGTCATAAACTGGTAAACCCACCAATTCATCACCAAACTCATCCTCCCAAGATGGTACATGCTCCTTCTCTTCGTCATCTTCCGTCTGGTCAAATGGCTCCTCAACGACATCTTCTCTCAACTCCGTGTAATCAGGTAGCTCCAACTCCATCTCTTCTATCACGCCCTCATCATCATTATTCCAGAATTCATCATCTGTTTCATAGACGGCTTCCTGCTCCTTATACGAAAAACTCTCATTTTGAATTCTAGCACTTATCTCATCTAACCTAGCTTCGATTTCCTCTATCTTACGGAGTCTTTCTCTTTCGATCAACTTATCAAGCCTGACTTCCAATTCCTTAATCTTTTGGAATCTGTCACGTTCCTCTTGTTCGGCTCTTTCCAACATCATCTCTTTCCAACATCT
The DNA here is from genome assembly GCF_021521415.1 of Bidens hawaiensis. Taxonomy (NCBI): domain Eukaryota; kingdom Viridiplantae; phylum Streptophyta; class Magnoliopsida; order Asterales; family Asteraceae; genus Bidens; species Bidens hawaiensis. Next base: position 173,772 of record NW_027493206.1, read on the forward strand.
ATGATATAAAATACTCCTAAACTGACTCGATCTATTAAACATATTAACTAAACACGAGAAAATAAAACACAAACTAAATTATCCTAAACACGACTAGACGCGCTAAATCTAAGACACGAACTCACAAGAAACACCACAACTCGAGACACAAAAAGACAAATTAATCAATTAAGTTCAATCAAAGCTAGTTTCGCTATCGTCTAAGTGTCCCCGGCAACGGCGCAAAAAACTTGATGTGCAAAACGCGGTCTATAAAAAAATATTAACCTAACCTAGACACTCTAGTTTTAAATTTATAAATCTAGACTATCCTAATGCTAGACCACTAGATAGGCAAGTGTACCTATCGACTGTAGTAAAGCCTAATGAAGTCCGGATGTCGAACCCAAAGGACACTAGCGACACCTAAACTAGACTCTGACTAATAACTTAAATAATTTGATTTAATTGATTTTTGTGTTTTTTTTATTTATTAAATATAATTTAAATAATACTTACTCTAAAACGGAAACTGTCAAGTCCGAGCCCCGGTGCGGAAGCGTGAAAATAGTTGGTAGTAAACAACGGTGTGGAGCTCGGAACTAGGGTTAGGATCGAATCTCACTCGTATTCACTCTTGAAAGATGTCTGGACGGATGAGGTGTATTGGAGAGAGCCTGATTTGATTAACAATCAACAATAAAGTAGGATGAACAATTGTAATCAAAACACAAAAGACAGAAATGGTAGTATGATAATATTAGCCTAATGATTCTCATAAAGATGAATCACTCACACATACATACATTCATACATACAATCGATTAAGAAATATCAGCCGCCACCAGGAGAGCTCATCCTGGAGGCGGAGACTCTCTCAAAGGGATAAAACCCTAAATCTTACACATACACAATACAGTCACTCATACTAGACAAATGAATAAAAAATATCTATTTATACTAGTCTAGCATGACTTGGTCTTCAAGCCATCCACCCTTGGTTGAGACCAAATAATATATTTTTCACCCACAAATTAATTCGATGCGTCGGTCTAAAATATAAGTTCCAACAATCTCCCCTTAGACCGATGCCATCGAATTTCTTCCATGATCACCTAATAACTCGTTGTATTTCGTTGAAATTATCCCCCTCACGTTAAGCTTCTCCCATTGTTCATTTCGAATTATTACTCTTATACCACTTTTGGATATAGTTGTATGGGCATATGAACGAGGCTTTGAACTTCAAAGATCTACTTCAAGTAACAAGGTTATCACAAAAAGAAATAAACTCATTGTGATCATCAAATAATCTTCAATTCTTAACTTGAGTCTTTCACTTGATTTGAAGCTAACCATTTGCAACGAAATTCAAAGATTTTTACTCCCCCAATTTCGTTGCAATTGTCTATAATAAATATGTCTTCAAATCAAGTGTGGGTGAACCAATCTTGATAATCCTTATCAAGATTGTAAAAATCTGAAAATAAACATATTCATATGTTGGTTGACACTAAAAGTGATTAAATCCTTAAGCTTGGTCAACACTTGTTCTTGTAAAGCTTTTGATGAAGTCGTGAAATTGGACGAGGTTTGAATTCCATAAGCTTGTTGATGATTGGAGGAAAATTACCAAAATACCCCTGGTATATATCTTCCGTAGAGAACAGCTTGGTCAAACGGTCAACGGTACCAAAAATCTCAAAAGTTTCTTCAAAACTTTGAAATATTTCACAAACTCTGTTTCCTAGCACACAGTGTGCTTGGGATCACTTTCCTAGTACAAAGTGTGCTGGGAGCACTTTCCTAGCACAAAGTGTACTCGGAAGCACTTTCCTAGCACAAAGTGTACTCGGAAAGCAAAACACTTGTGATTTTTCAATTTTCAACTAGCACAAAGTGTACTCGGAAGCTCTTTCCTAGCACAAAGTGTACCTGGAAAGCAAAACACTTGTGATTTTTCAATTTTCAACTAGCACAAAGTGTACTCGGAAGCTCTTTCCTAGCAAAATTGTACCCGAAAATCAAAACACTTGTGATTTTTTTTTCAATTTTCAACTAGCACAAAGTGTGCTCGGAAGCACAAGTGTGCTCGGATTACTTAGTGCTCGGAAACAAAAGTGTGCTCGGATTACTTAGTGCTTTTTCATTTTCCACCAAACATGCTCGGAAGCAAAAGTATGCTTGGGAACAAGGGTGTGCTCGACACAAACTTGAGTTTTCTCTTCACAAGCATAATTGTTTTACTCGAAAAAAAAGTCTGCTCGAAAAAAAAGTCTCCTCGAATAAATAACAAACTGTGCTCGAGACTTAAAGAAGATAGTTTTCTTGAGAAGTCAAAGGATATGCTCCGGGTTTCACAAAGTGTGCTCGAATTTGATGTGCTCGAAATAACCTGTGGTCAAGCCAAACAAAGATGTTCCTGGGCAAAACACCTCCTGTGCTCGAAGCAACACCTATTCATTTTCCATACTCGAGTTCAATCTTATATGATCATAGTGTGCTCGAAACATCAAAACTTCATTTATGCGTCATCAGTTACTGATTTGTCCTTGCAGAACCTGCTCGAATATTCACTTTGCATCTGCTGCAACAAACAATGATGAAACTGCCTTTAGTACCTGTTCATTCTTGACTTGTACATTCTCCTTATCAGTTTGTACCATCGGCAATATTTTTTTTAACAAACATCTACTGTTTGTACAGCACGAGCACACAAAACCCTAATTTTTCAAATCCAAAAACAAGTTTCGTAATCTGAAATAAATCATTGTAGCACCATCCAAGTCATCTCAAAATCAAAGAAACCTATCTTCATATCATAATCAACCTTTTCAGATCTGGAAATCATCAAATGAACAGTGTTGCCCCAAAACGAGCCAAATAACACTGTTACATCAGATCTGGACCGTTCTGACCAAATAAACATGAAATTGATGTTGGATCTCCAAACAAGTCATCAACCCAAACATCAATCCATATACTTTTCTCCGAATCATCAAATAATTTCAAAACCCCCAAAAATAATTTCAACGAACTTCATCGTTTAACGTCCATGGCGGATTCAAGAGCGAACTGAATCTGTTCAGCGGTTAGTCTGAACGATTCGGTAACCCATGCTCTGATACCAATTGTGAGAACCGAGCCCCGGTGCGGAAGCATGAAAATAGTCGGTATTAACAACGGTGTGGAGCTTGGAACTAGGGTTAGGATCGAATCTCACTCATATTCACTCTTGAAAGATGTCTGGACGGATGAGGTGCATTGGAGAGAGCCTGATTTGATTAACAATCAACAATAAAGTATGATGAACAATTGTAATCAAAACACAAAAGATAGAAATGGTAGTATGATAATATTAGCCGAATGATTCTCATAAAGATGAATCACTCACACATACATACATTCATACATACAATCGATTAAGAAATATCAGCCGCCACCAGGAGAGCTCATCCTGGAGGCGGAGACTCTCTCAAAGGGATAAAACCCTAAATCTCACACATACACAATACAGTCACTCATACTAGACAAATAAATAAAAATATCTATTTATACTAGTCTAGCATGACTTGGTCTTCAAGCCATCCACCCTTGGTTGAGACCAAATAATATATTTTTCACCCACAAATTAATTCGATGCGTCGGTCTAAAATATAAGTTCCAACAGAAACTAGACACGGACAAATCGGACTAGAACTCAAATAGGAGAAATAACTACCTAGGCAAGGAATCCCACTAGTCAACTAGTAAACTTTCGGAATTGGATTTATGATCGGTACCGTATTATAAAAATATGAAATTTAAGGAATAACTAAAGTACGCTAGGTCTCCTCTCGGTCTCACCAACAATACTTAAGAACCTTAAATATCATGTAAGTTCAACGGTTTAATGGTTCGGATCACCTCCCGATCTCACCTTACCCAACTATGCTAAGGTACCCAAAGATTAAATCACCTCCCGGTCTCTCTAATCACAAAACACCCTAGGGCGTAAAGGGGTATTTTTATTAAATTTGGTTATAATTTGGATCTGTAAGAATCTAAAGGAATCTAGGGTAACTCACTCCCGTGAAATCACTACCCAAACCCGCAAAAGACCAAAACAGACGACACTTAATTACCTCCCGGTCTCTCAAGTGACATAATATAAGGTATCTCTAAACTCTCAGTTATCGCTCCTATGGAATAAGTCGACTATAAACCATAAACTAGTTACAAACACATAGTAAGTAACCTAATACACATCCATACATGAAAGACATTCACAAAGACGCATATGGAACAATAAATTGATAATAAATTAATACCAAATACGCATATGCATCACAACTAAATAAAATAAAACTTTTTCAAAGCATGAACCAATCAATGAATAATTCAAAACTGAAAATAAAACGAGTCTAACAAGCAATCATCCAAACCCAGGCAGTATAACAAGGTTAGCCAATCATGATAATCGATGAAACAAGAATAAAATAATTAATATAGCTTATCGAAAATTAAAATAAATTGACCTTCTTGCTTTCTTGAATTCCTTGCTATTAACGAACTCTTCTTAACAGCTGGTGTCACCTTATTTTCTTTCTATAAGCTGACCTTTTGTTGTGTGCTGCAGGTGTCCGCCACCAGGGGTGGTCAACCCTTGACTTATGTCCTCTCACAACCCCCCTCTCTTTTTATTTTGAGCTGCTCTTAATAATCATAATAATATTGCCGTCAACACCCAACCTAACCGATATTCCTTTCCAGCCCTTCAATTCACGTGGGCTTTAACCAAAATAAGATAATGCTTGGTAGTTGAATACTTGGCCCATGTAATTTATTATTTTCATAAGTCTTGCACCATAAGCCTAGTTAGAATATTCCTTGAAGTCCAATTTTCTCCTAGGAACTTTTAAAGTTGTTTCCTACGTACCAACATCCAAATACACAAACATTTAATAATACTTTAATTCTCAATTAATTGCATTCTACCATATTTCTTTTAATTATGTTCTTATTTATTAATAGCATTATTAAATTAAACACCTAAAATTAATACGTTAGATAACAATAATATATAAACTTCGTTTCAAGAGTTACTTGTTGGTAAAAAAAAACAGTAAAAATTCATCATTAGCTTGTTGTCTCTTAAGCCTATTTAATGTCTAAATATAAACCAATTACAAGTAATATCTTAATAACAACTGACCCTAAACAACTCAAAAGTGTATGGAATATTTATATAACTTATGTATAATTTAGACCACATCATCCCCCTATCATCCACAAACAAAATCATATTCGTCTTGATCAAATTCAGAGGCTACACATTAGTGGTATGTTGATGAACCATCAACTGCTTTTCCGACTCCCTTTTAGCAGTTGCATAACCCAATCATGAAGCACCTGGTTGCTGATCAAAACCACCACCAACTTAAAGATCCTTGTCGTTGTTATCCTTCAACTTCTTCAATATATCATCTATGCAAGTTAGTGGAAGAATAAGCTCATCCTTAAAGGTTTTTTTACATCTAATCCATTCAAAATGAATTAAACTTAACATTAAGAGTATCAATAGACTCCCCTATACCTATTGAATACAATCTAATGATCAAATATTATCTGTTGCTGTGAGTTCTTCATTTTTAAAGAAACCATTTTATTTAAGCCCAAGCAAGTAAGTGGAATATGAAGAGGGTAGAGCGTTCTTCACAGTATCAATCTAATCAATCTCACTAGGATGAATTTTGAAATTACTGATCTCAGCTATTAATGACATAACTCTGTCAATAATTCAGTCATAGTTTCTCCCTTTAACAAATAAAAGTTTCTGAATTGAAACTTTAGCATCAATTTCTTGCTATCATCCTTGGTATTCCCATGCTCCTCACTTTCAAACGTTGAAACAAGGAAGCACATATTATAATGTTGCTGAACCGGTAAAAAAATATTTTCCGGTAATGCCATAGTCAACGTAGATTATGCCCTTTTTCAATCTCGTAGGCTTTATTTTCTTCATTTGACATGTCTGTAAACATTTTCTCTGTCCACCCAAGAGAATCACTACCAACCAATATAGGTTAACAAACAACATTCAAACTTTGCATACAATCTGGATGGACAGATCCCAAGTGAGCTCTAAACCTTGGTTCCCACTTTGGAAAATTCATGAGTCTAGGGCATTTAGTATGAGTCATGATCTTAGAATCCAAGTTTAACATTTGTTGCATTAAAGAGTCCTGGGACGCAAATGCATAAAAGTTTGCCATTTTGAGAATTAAGGGTTAAAATTGTCACACTTGAATATTTGGGATGAAGATTGACAATCTGTGAAAGTCAAAGGTAACAAATGAGTATAATTTTTGTAACGAATGAGGTTGGTTTGTGTAACGAATGAATTATTAACGAATGAGACAGTTCACACGAATGAGGATTATACGAATGTGGTAAACAAATAACGAATGAAACAATGACGAATAAAACCAACGAATGAATGCTACTATTCACACGTTTGAACAATAACGGATAAGTGTAGCGAATGAAGGTTTAATCTATGAATGAGGAACTGCAGCGAATAGGTTGTTAGTTTTGTTAAATAGTTGTAAAAAACGGTTACAACCGTCTAGCGAATGAGTTGTTGAAACTAAAGAATGAGCTCAAGAAAAGTACAAATGAGCATTCATATCTTCAAACTCTTTCTAGATTCAAACTCAACCAAACTCAATCTAAACCAATTCCAAACTCAATCCATACACCTTCAAATCTCAACCAAAACTCACATATAAACACTCAATCCACTCGTCTTTCCATTCCTAACCTCATCATTCGAATCCAAACCACAAACACAAGCAAATACTCGTTCAATTTGACCAAAAACTCATTCAAACTCAACTTCATTCCTGCTTAAACTGATTTCACCAATTCAGACTGAATAATACAATTAAACTCTACCAGATGTTCATATCATCATCATGATCAATCCAACAATCCAATTAATACGTATTATGATGATTTCAGTACCTAATTGAATGATTCTATACTCTTAAAAGTCCCAAATCAAATTTCAATACATTTAATCACAATTAACAGGCAATAGATGATTCGGTTATGTCGTAAATGATTCCTAATCGTAATTCAATCAGATGGTAGCTCTGATACTACTTGAGAAACCATGTATCTGATCAAACATGGTTCTATACATTAACGATCTAGTCATTGATATGAATTATGATTAGATCTAGCTTGATTACGTTAGTTTGTGTGTTGAGAGAGTATTGGACAGAGTAGTCAGGCTTTTATTGATAAAACATAAGAACTGTCATAATTTAAGAATAGTTACAAGGTATATATAGATGACGAGCTCATTCTTTAGACAAACCTAATGAATGAGCCTCTCATTTGTTATCATACGTTATGTTCATTCGTTAACATCCCCTAACGATTGAACCCTATACATTAACCTTCATTCGTTAACATCTATAACAAATGAGGACTAAACTAAGAGGGTCTCATTCGTTAACATTCCCTAACGAATAAGACTTACATGAATGAACAAAATAACCATATACATTTATCTATTATGAAAGTACATTATACAAAGACCGAGACATAAAACCGTGCACTAACAATTTATGGGAAATTATGCATCCGTAAACGTAAAGAATACCAGAACCAGTTCATCGACATAGCCGAAAGTGAATATGTTAAACTTATTTAACATTCATTCTCCTAAGGAACGGATCGGTATTTGTTCCAAAAGAGTCAAAACATATTTACAAAAGAAAACGTTTAAACAAATTCACCAACAAGCTGAAAGGTGAATAGGTTTAACTGTTTAACAAACCGATTTTACACTAAAGAGAAAGACTGGTTTTTGTCTTAAAGCAGAAAAGACAAAGACACCATATATCTTAAAGTGTCTGAACATATTTATTTTATCGTGAAGAGATAAATATGTTATTTGTTTTTTGCTGAAAAGGCAAATATACTTCTTATCTTGAAAGAGTCTGAAAACGTTTATAAAAACGTTATAAAACAAGATAGAAAATAAAAGCACTTAAACTGAGTATACATGTGTCTAGATCCAAACATAATTGACAAGTAGGAGGCATGATATGCGTCAGTCTCAAACCATATCTCCAGATGGGCACAGATCCCGAAGATACCATTGACATGTGTGTGAATGTTAGTGGTATGCCCCAGGGACAAAGTAGGAGCCGAAAACTATATTCGTGTTTATCAATATTTCAGAAAAATTTTTTAGAGTCAACGATTCATCAGCATATCGCTGACGTATTTTCTAACCCATTTTACAGGTTATCAGATAAGTTAGACCAGACAAACAAGACATGATAAAAGGTTGGACATATAGTCATTAGATGTTATCTGATGGCTCAGATATTTGAAATCATAAATATTGTAACTTATATTTTCTCAAACATGATTCGTATATGTCACACCCTCAAAATCCACGAACGAAGTTTTACCGTCAGAGGGTGTGAACTTACAGGATCAGAATCATTAGTTATATCAAACACCATATTTAAAGTTTTCAAAAACCACCAAGACAAACAAGTCTTAAGTAAAACTGCGGAAGCGTAAAACTGTAAAACAAATAGTTGCGCCACACAGGATGACTTAAATAAAAGTTATCATGATAAAAGTTAAAAGAAGTTTAAAACAATGGTGTTCAGAGAATGCATGTCCTATATCACTCGCCCGCCTCGGCTACCTGAGATAAACATACTAAAAGTGTCAACACAGGGTTGGTGAGTTCACAGGTTAACATGAATTAAGCGTTGCGTTTTAGCGTTCCCAGATAGTGTTAAATCAATTATACATCAATAGGTAGCTAACTTATCAAGCATGTATTACTAAGTGTTCGACACAAAAACTGACTGTTTATACGATTGCCTTGCCACCATGTCAACCACGACCATGGTAATGTGTTAGCCAAAATTACACCCACTGAACCTACAGTCGAGTTTAGAGTTGGGTGGGGTTTGTCAAACCCAGTAGTACTACTCAAAGGTGACTCGCTATTATCTAAATATTAACCGGTTCGATGTTTAGAAGGACTTAGTTGGTTTGTTGCCACTTAGCCTTTCAAGTGATTACAGTGATTAACAAAATCTAAATTGTCGGAGTATGTTATCTCCCCCCTAATAAAAGCGTTAAAAGAGTAAAATGGGTCGTGAAACTTACTGTTTGCGAAGTTATAAAAAATCCGAGAAAAGCGTGTGTCACAGAAATACTCACTAGTGCTCTAAAAACAAGAATGAGATTTCTAAGTGTTTGAACTACAAGTGAGTCTCTATACTCGACGCATAAAAATTATGCATGAGATGTGTTCGTTTGTGAAACCAGTGCGACTCGACAAACACGTTGGTGATAAGTTGCATGTGTGAACAAGTATAGTGTTAAGTGTTACTATGGTACATAATCGGTAAACTATCTCCCACAAGGGCAAATAAGTCAAACACATAGCAACCATCGATCAAATAATCACTTTTCATGTTAAATCAAAGAATTCAGCAGCTAAGTTACCAAGACAGATTTTAACACATCAAAATTACTCTAATTCACTAACCATTCATGTAGATAAAATCACCAAAACTTCATCACAGAAGCACAACTGAGTTAGGTTTCTAAAAATATTTTTATTACATACGGTTTTCTCACAATGAATAAAAAAATACAGTAAACACACAGCAGTCATTATCATGCGCAACAAAACGGTATTTACTATTCCTATTACATGGTTAGTCAAATTAATGCAAGAAGAATTGGGTTAGATCCCTTACTCAATTAATTAACTTTCAGAAGTAGAATCAACTCAATTGGTCTTGTCTTTTGTGAGATACACTAATCGCAAAACAGCCTACCAGAAGGCTTCCCGAATCAGACTTGCACAACAGATTTGTAAATTAATAAAAACTAACTTCCACACGTCCAAAAATTATAAATTCAGACTATTTATAAACTAGACTCGACCTAATACATCATAGAATCAATAATCACTACCAAACACATCATTAAGTTCAAGTTACAGTCATTTTAACATGCGATTATGAATCTGTCCAGCATCAGTTTTCATCAAAAACTCAACAACTATTAACCTATGAACTAACAATCATGCATACAAACCTAGAATATCAATAATTAACATGTTTAACAATTAGATATTATGATCATCATGTTTAAGCATGCAATTAATTGGTAGAATAGATTAGATATAGTGTTTAATTTACCTAGTTAGCCTCTTGGATCTTCAAAACAACTTGTAAACACCTTGTATGTATGTGTGTGTGGGTTCGATCGATCAAGAGAGGGGATGGGAAGGGGCTGCCATCGACCAAGAGAGGTAGGGAGGGAAAGGTTAGGGTTTATTGTTTTAAGTTGGTTATATAATGATTAAATAATTACAAGTTACAACTAGCACCCTCAACTTTTATCTTGTGAAATTTTAGCATAAATTGTTTATTTTCTTCATGATATGTGGTTATACATGTAAGCACCAAGTAACACATAAACGTAACACATAATTATCAAGTACCTATTTATGATATTTATTATTTGTTCACCAACGGTTCGAGCCGACTCGTGCGTGTTTCGATGCAACTCTGAAAGACTACTTGTTTAATGATTGTCATGCGTCATTTAAACCCTAATTAAATGTAATGATATATGTGTTAACTGGAATGACATAGTTCGCGTTATTGTGAGTTTGAATTAATGGAGTTCGGATTAATGGAGTTAACCTGAAATTGACTAGTGTCACATCATTCCCATGATAAAAGAATTTTCGTCCCGAAAATTTGTGTCATGTCGCGATGGTTGCCTGAAAAAAAGAAAAAATTTCAGTTTTTCACATCATCCCCCTGTAGAAAAAAATTTCATCCCGAAATTTAATTCATACCTCCGGTGTTTTCTGACGGTTTGTCGGCTTTCGCGGTTTTCGGTGTTTGGTCAACCCTTCGAAAAGGTGAGGATACCTTTTCATCATTTGATCTTCGCGTTCCCACATGAACTCTGGTCCACGTCTAGAGTTCCATAGAACTTTAACAATGGGACTCTTGCTGTGTTTGAGTGTTTTGGTTTCCCAATCCAAAACTTTGACTAGTTCTTCGATGATGCTTAACTGTTCATCAACTTGCAATTCTCCCAAAAGAATTGCTAGTGTTTCGTCGGAAAGGAATTTCTTCAAGTTGCCTACATGAAAAACATTATGTACGCCACTGAGTTCTGCTGGTAAATCCAATCGGTACGCTACCGGACCAATACGTTTAGTTATCCGATATTGGCCAACGTATCGTGGATTGAGTTTGTTTTGCTTTCCATAGCGAACTACACCTTTCCAAGGTGAGACTTTCAGTAAAACCTTGTCATCCACTTGGAATTCCAGGGGTTTTTTGTGTGCTTGTCGGCGTAACTCTTTTGGCGATCCCGTGCTGCTGCCATGCGATTTCGGATTTGGACAATCTTTTCTGAGGTTTCAAGTACTAATTCGGGACCAGTGATTTGGCTGTCACCCACTTCTGCCCAGCAAAGAGGTGATAGACACTTTCGTCCATACAACGCTTCAAACGGCGTTGCTTTAATACTGGCGTGGTAGCTGTTATTATACGAAAACTCTACCAGGAGTAAGAGGGGTTCCCAACTCTTTCCGAAAACCAGCACGCATGCACGCAACATGTATTCCAAAGTCTGAATGGTGCGTTCACTTTGCCCATCCGTTTGAGGATGGTATGCTGTGCTCATATCAAGGCGGGTGCCTAGTGCGCTCTGTAGTGACTTCCAAAAGTGCGAAGTGAAACCGGAATCTCGATCAGATATGATTGAGACAGGCACTCCGTGTCTAGACACTACTTCTTTCATGTAGATGCGAGCCAGTCTTTCCATATTGTCCGATTCCTTGATCGCCAAGAAATGCGCAGACTTAGTCAACCGGTCGACGATCACCCAAATGGTATCGTATCCCATCGGTGTTTTGGGTAAGCCTGTGATGAAGTCTATGGAAATGTGTTCCCATTTCCACGTTGGGATTTCCGGTTGCTGTAAAAGACCAGATGGTTTCTGATATTCCACCTTGACTCTTGCACAGGTTAAACATTTGCTCACGTAGGTGGCAATGTCGGCTTTCATGTTTGGCCACCAGTAGAGTACCTTTAGATCGTGATACATTTTGTCTGAGCCAGGGTGAATGGAATATCGGGATTTATGTGGCTCATCCATCACCAGATTTCTCAAGTCTTCGTATCGAGGGACCCAAATCCGGTTTTCAAAATATCGGACCCCATCCGATTTGGTTTCAAGCTGCTTATCCATGTCCCGCATGAGTTCTTATGGGAGGTTTTCGTCTTTCAACGCTTTGAATTGAGCATCATGAATCTGATCAGGTAAGTTGGCATGAATCGTGTGTTGTAATGCTCGCACCAGTATAGGCTTAAGGGTTTCTTTTCTGCTGAGAGCATCGGCCACAACATTGGCCTTGCCAGGGTGGTATTTGATGGCACAGTCATAATACTTAAGTAGCTCGACCCAACGACCCTGTCGCATGTTCAACTCCTTTTGATCATAGATATGTTGGAGACTCTTGTGGTCAGTGTAAATGGTGAATTTGGTATCGTACAAGTAATGTCTCCATATATTAAGGGCAAACACCATATCTCCAAGTTCCAAGTCATGGGTCGTATAGTTCTTCTCGTGTATCCGTAGTTGTCGAGAGGCATAGGCTATAACCTTCTCAAGTTGCATTAACACGCAGCCAAGAGCCTGTATTGATGCATCATAATGTACTTCAAAATTTTCTGTTCCCTCGGGGAGGGCTAGGATAGGCGCGCTATAGAGTTTTGGTTTTCAAAAGTTGGAAGGCAGAATCATGCGCGTCACCCCAATTGTACTTAGTACCCTTGTGTGTCAGTGCAGTGAGGGGTTGAGCAATATTTGAAAATCCCTCGATGAAACGTCTGTAGTAGACAGTCAGTCCTAGGAATTGTCACACCACAGTCGGAGTCTTAGGTGCTTCCCAGTTTTTGATGGCCTCTATCTTGCCTGGATCGACATGGATGCCATTCTCATTGATCACATGTCATAAGAAGTGAACTTCGCCTAGCCAAAATCCGTATTTCTAGAGCTTAGAGTGCAGTTGTTTATTCTTTAGTAATTCCAGGATTAACCTTAGGTGTTCTTCATGGTCGGTCTTGTTATTGGAGTAGACGAGGATATCGTCGATAAAGACAATAACAAACTTGTCGAGGTACGCCTTGCATACCCTGTTCATGAGGTCCATGAATACGGCTGGTGCATTGGTTGAGCCAAAAGGCATAACCGAAAACTCGTAGTGACCGTACCGAGTTCTGAATGCCGTCTTTGAAATATCTTCTTCGTGCACTCTTAATTGATGGTAACCGGATCTCAGATCGAGTTTCGAGTAGTAACTCGATCCTTGAAGCTGGTTGAAAAGATCATCAATTCGGGGTAGGGGATAACGGTTCTTGACCGTCACTTTGTTCAGCTCCCGGTAGTCGATGCACATGCGGAAAGTCCCGTCCTTCTTTCGGACAAATAGGATAGGAGCTCCCATGGTGATGAGCTGGGTCGGATGAAACCTTTATCCAACAAGTCTAGTAATTGAGTAGACAACTCCTGAAGCTCCGCCGGTGCGAGTCGATACGGGGCTCGTGCTATAGGTTCCGCACCGGGGGCTAAGTCGATTTGCAACTCGACTTGTCGAATGGGTGGGAGTCCTAGCAAATCTTCCGGGAAGACTTCGGGAAAATCTCGCACAATCGGTATATCTTCGATCCGCTTCTCCTCCGCGGGTTTTTCGATTACATGAGCTAAGATCGATGGATGACCCTTTCGTAAATAATTCTGCGCCTTCATGAGGGTGATGACGCTAGTAGTCATGCCGCTCTTCTCGCCCTGTATCGAGATGATTTCACCTGAAGGGGTAGTGATATGAACAATCTTGTCGTGACATATAATCTCAGCTCTATTCTCGTATAGCCAGTCCATGCCGACAACAACGTCGAAACTATCAAGTGTAAAGGGTATGAGGTCGATATCGAAAGTATGACCCGACAGCTTCAATTTACATCCCGCTAGTACATTAGTTGTTTCTATAGACATACCGTCAGCTAATTCAACAGGAAACTTAGCATCTAACGGGGTTGGAGTTAAGTCTAAGAGTTTAATAAAGGCTTTCGACACAAAACTCCTATCAGCTCCAGTTTCAAGCAAAATAGAAGCAAAACAGCCATTCAAAGGAAACTTACCGGTAATCACGTTCGGATCGTTTCGGGCCTGGCCCGATCCAATGACAAAGGCTCTACCCTTAGTACCGCCTCCGTTACTATTATTGCCTCTGTTGCCCTTTTTTTGTTTTAGTTTAGGACAGTCCTTCCTGAATGACCCTCCTGACCACACTCAAAGCACCCTTTCGTTGTTGCAGGCTGTTTAGGGGTGCCCTTCCCCACGAGTTCGCCTCTACAGTCCTTGGCTTGATGACCCAATTTTCTGCATCGCGGACACTTGATACGGTCGCATGGGCCAGCATGGTGATAGTTGCACTTGTTACACTTTGGGTACTTTCCAACATAGTTGCTCGAACCCTGTCCGCCACCGTTGTTGTTGTTGGAACCTTGATTATTGAAGTTCCGAGCGAGTTCGGGTTTACGGTAGTGTTGTTGCTGTGGAGGGTTCGATGATGAGGACCTGGTGTTATCAAGCTTCCTCTTTCCATTCCCAGAGTTGTTGTTGTTGTCATTGCTCAAGTTGTCAAGGGTTTGAGGTGGAACCTCTAGGTGGTAATGCACCTTGAGCCACTGCTTGATCCGTCAGCTTGTGGGCTATTCGGCTCTTCCACTAGGTCTTCTTCTGGTTCCTCCTCAGGATCTTCTTCAGGATCCTCCTCCGGTTCTGCTGCGTTCGGAGTAATTTGCGCCTCAAGTCTATCATCTCTGATTGCATTTTGGTCACTACCTTCATTTGCTGAACATGAGCATCCTGAACTTCCTTCATGGCTTCAGTCAGGTAGGAAATTCTCTTCTTAGCCTCAGCTCCATCCCCTATCAATCCAGTAACATTCCCTCTCGTCGAGTGCATGATGTCAAATTCACGCTCCAAACAGGAGGTGAGAGCTGCGAAAATGCGCTCCATTGGTTGGGTTAAGGGTGGTAGTGTGTTGAAGGATGTAGGACAGCCCAAGAGAGGTAGTGGTGGAACTTGCTCACGGTAAATCGCTCAATCAAACTCTGGTACCAACTCCAGTTACCATTTCCTCGTACACGTCTCCAGATGGGCGGTGCCTCTTCGGTGCGGGGGCTGCTAGTGCCGGGACTACTCGAGGTGGTGATGAGTTGGGAAGTTGCAGTTCCTTTCCTGCGACGTGGGACACCGGGTCGGATGATGATGATGGCGTTGACATCCCTACAGGATAAGTCGTGTATGGTTTCCGCATCAATGAGGTAAAAAGATAAAGAAAATGAATAACTAAATATACAATATATATTCATATATGCAGTGCGTAAGATCATAACTAATTGGTCGTTGCGGTTATATTCTAGTATGAATGCAATTCTAATTCGCTATAACCAATAGCTCTAATACCAATCTGTCACACCCTCAAAATCCACTAACGGAGTTTTACTGTCAGAGGGTGTGAACTAACAGGATCAGAATCATTAGTTATATCAAACACCATATTTAAAGTTTTCAAAAACCACCAAGACAAACAAATCTTAAGTAAAAGTGCGGAAGCGTAAAACTGTAAAGCAAATAGTTTTTGCCACACGGGACGACTTAAATAACAGTTATCATGATAAAAGTTAAAAGAAGTTTAAAAAATGGTGTTCAGAGAATGCATGTCCTATACCGCTCGCCCGCCTCGGCTACCTGAGATAAACATACTAAAAGTGTCAACACAGGGTTGGTGAGTTCACAGGTTTACATGAACTAAGCGTTGCGTTTTAGCGTTACCAGATAGTGTTAAATCAATTATGTATCAATAGGTAGCTAACCTATCAAGCATGTATTACTAAGTGTTCGACACCAAAGCTGACTGTTTATACGATTGCCTTGCCACCATGTCAACCACGACCATGGTAATGTGTTAGCCAAAATTACACCCACTCGACCTACAGTCGAGTTTAGAGTTGGGTGGGGTTTGTCAAACCCAGTAGTACTACTCAAAGGTGACTCGTTGTTATCTAAATATTAACCGGTTCGATGTTCAGAAGGACTTAGTTGGTTTGTTGCCACTTAGCCTTTCAAGTGATATACAATGAGTAACAAAATCTAAATCGTTAGAGTATGTTATCTCCTCCTAATAAAAGCGTTAAAAGAGTATAAGGGGCCGTGAAACTCACTGTTTGCGAAGTTATCAAAAATCCGAGAATAGCGTGCGTCACAGAAATCCTCACTAGTGCTCTAAAAACAAGAATGAGATTTATAAGTGTTTGAACTACAAGTGAGTCTTTAAGACTCAACACATAAAAATTATGCATGAGATGTGTTCGTTTGTGAAACCAGTGCGACTCGACAAACACATTGGTGATAAGTTGGATGTGTGAACAAGTATAGTGTTAAGTGTTACTATGGTACATAATCGGTAAACTATCTACCACAAGGGCAAATAAGTCAAACACATAGCAACCATCGATCAAATCATCACTTTTATGTTAAATCAAAGAATTCAGCAGCTAAGTTACCAAGACATATTTTTGCACGTCAAGATTACTCTACTTAACTAACCATTCATGTAGATAAAATCACCAAAAATACATCACAGAAGCATAACTGAGTTAGGTTTCTATAACTATTTTTATTATATTTTTATTACATGCGGTTTTCTCACAATGATCAAAACAATACAATAAGCACACAGCAGTCATTATCATACGCAACAAAACGGTATTTACCGTTACCGTTACATGGTTAGTCCAATTAATGCAAGGCCAATTGGGTTAGATCCCTTACTCATATAGTTAAATTTCAGAAGTAGAATCAACTTAATTGGTCTTATCGTTTGTGAGATACACTAATCTCAAAACATCCTACCAGAAGGCTTCCCGAATCAGACTTGCACAACAGATTTGTAAATTAATAAAAACTAACTTCCACACGTCCAAAAATTACAAACTCAGACTCTATAGAAACTAGACTCGACCTACTAAATCATAGAATCAATAATCACTACCAAACACATCATTAACATCAAGTTACAGTCGTTTTAACATGTGATTATGAATCTGTCCAGCATCAGTTTTCATCAAAAACTCAACAACTATTAACCTATGAACTAACAATCATGCATACAACCCTAGCATATCAATAATCAACATGTTTAACAATTAGGTTTCATGATCATCATGTTTAATCATGCAATTAATTGGTAGAATAGAGTAGATATAGTGTTTAATTTACCTAGTTAGCCTCTTGGATCTTCAATACAACTTGTAAACCCCTTGTATGTATGTGTGTGTGGGTTCTATCGATCAAGAGAGGGGATGGGGAGGGGCTTCCGTCGACCAAGAGAGGGAGGGAGGGAAAGGTTAGGGTTTATTATTTTATGTTGGTTATATAATGATTAAATAATTACAAGTTACAACTAGCACCCTCAACTTTTATCTTGTGAAATTTTAGCATAACTTGTTTATTTTCTTCATGATATGAGGTTATACATGTAAGCACCAAGTAACACATAAATGTAACACATAATTATCAAATACTTGTTTATGATATTTATTATTTGTTCAACAACGGTTTGAGTCGACTCGTGTGTGTTTCGGTGCAACTCCGAAAGACTAATTGTGTAATAATTGTCATGCGTCATTTAAACCTTAATTAAATGTAATGAGATATGTGTTAACTAGAATGACATAGTTCGTGTGATCTTGAGTTTGAACTAACGGAGTTCGGATTAACGGAGTTAACCTGAAATTGTCGAGTGTCACAAAAACAAACCGGTAACTCTGATATATTTACAAAACATGTACCAATTGTTGGTTACACTCCAAGGCCCTAAGTCAGGATGTGACACTAATCTCACTGCATAAGTACATACACACACATTGCTTTACAAAGTCAAAAAACTGACCCTATACACACTCATACACACATACACACACATATACACACACATGCCCTTTACAAAGACACTTATTCCCCTGCACATTGCTTTACGAATATTCTCAAACACATAGGCATATACACACACATGTCACAATTGACCCTTTACAAAGTTAAACATATGCACAAACATTTCTTCCATAGTTTAGTCTTTACAAAGCCAAATTGTAGTTCTCAAACACACAAAGACACATACACACATACATATGTATTAACATACAAATACATACACTTATACAAACATACACGAATACATATGCACTGTCCACATAAAGATTTCCATTGACTATAAATACATAGACAGACACACACACACACATACATATACACATGCAAATACATACACTAAACTAGTAACATTGCATTTTAACATTATTACAAAATAATGAAGTTTATTAGTACTTAAGATAATACTAAACACCTAATTAATAGTTCATATACAATTACACACCTATTACAACTACTCTAATTGATCCTGAGCACCTGTTTTAAACCTGATGGTGAAGATATAGCCATGTCTTCACCAACACCACCACATCAAATTGAGGTATGCCCACGATAAACAGATCCATATAACAACTACAACAAATGACAATTGAATCACTTGTGAAGCCGATCTAAACTAAAATGAATTGTTGAAGCCAATACATACTCGTGAAAGTTGAAGTGTGCTAGAACATTGATTAACCAAGCCATCGTCGAATTTAGATGATCATGGTGCTTTAACAATATAATCGTCTCGAAGTGGCTGATCGTGAAGAAGAAGACGATATTATGGTTGTATCTTGTTAGAGGGGAGGGGGTTTTTGTACAGGTTGGGATAACTTGGTGAAATGATGGGTTTGCCCCTGGATTTAACGGATCTAGGAGACAATTAGTTAATGGCAGATTCAATTGCAAATACAAATAAACAAATAAATAACCTGTCCACCACATTGGTGATATATGCAATTTTGCCACTACGAGGTCGATTTCTGAAAAACGCTTTCCAACACAGGGCTGAATTTTGCACTTAAATCTATGATGGTCGGGTATTAAGTTCATATATTATTGTGTTAATTAATTATATAGTTTTAGCTATTTATTTGTACGAACAATGGTACTTCATATGTGTTTATTGTGTTACAGGTCAGTGGATGTTAATGCGGTTAAATTGGACTTGTACGAGCACGGGATGAAGTCACGGGATGATGTGTGATAGCGTACGATCAAACTGGAGAATTTGGTAAAACTTGATTTCCGCATATCATGTGTTGAAAACAGAATATCATATGTGCGCATAAGAGAGTGTACATAAGGAGTTTTTAAAGTATGGTTTGCTGAATTAGAGTATCATACCCGAAAGTTAGAGTACTATTTTCCGAAACAAAAGTACCATAATCTGGACCAAGTTAAACTACGTGGGCCGCAAATTAAAACCCTATATAAGGATAAAGTTAGGGTTTGAGAAGAGAGACATCTCTAAAGGCTAAAGGCTAGTCTTGGACAGAAAAATAACAACTATTTCATCAATGAAACTCCAGATTCCATGATGATTGAAAATTCCATCAACAACATGAGTGGCTAATCTCCTCGAGTCATACCTGAGATGTAGGGTATAATATTCATAACAGTTTTTCAGATGTTTTTAAGAACAACCAATTGTAATTGTTTGTTATCGATCTATCGGTATTGATGTTATTGATGTCTCGTATTATTGGCATTCAATCAGTTTAGGTGTATTTTGATCAAAACAATTAGTTTTCCAATTACTTAGATACTTATTCATAGGGTCGTTTTGATTAGTATGAATGTGATAAAGCATACAATTGCCCTTAGTTTAATCACACTGGTAGGGACCGTTTAATAACCAGTGCTGTGTGTTTACGATTGTTGATGCCTAAGGTTTAACTAGTTGATTAACCAGATTCAATTACTAATAATTGACCTATTAATGACTTGAGATTGATTTTGTTACATACTTGAAGCCCGAGTGTGATTTGCTTCTGTTACTTGTTTAATATTTGATTAATTGCAAACTTGACGTGTGTGGATATATATATATATGTTAATAAAAGTTCCACACAAATCGGGTGTTAAAGTAGGTTTTCACCTACAACTAAACCACACACGAAAGAAAATTTTACCTATCGTTTGTAATAAAGTGACGGTAAGAACCAAGTATCAATCAATGGACACGATAACTTTCTAGTACTAAATCTTTGTAAATGATCAACCGAATAAGTAAATGTCACTTTGAATTTTAATTAACCAAACTAACATACAATGAAAATAAGCAAGTAAGAACACAAGAACACAATCAATCCAACAAACGACCTTGACATGAATCCACTATACTAATATGATAAAATAGCAATGATATAGTAAAACATCATGAATCTAAACATAAATACTAGATTACAATCAAACAGTCTGATACTAGCAAATAATCATCATGATGGCTTTTCAATCAAGAGATAAACCATACACTAACTAGTTGATTAACCAGATTCAATTATTGATAATTGACCAATTAAATGACATAAATGTGATAAAGCATACAATTACCCTTAGTTTAGTCACGCTGGTAGGGACCGTTTGATAACCAGTGCTGCGTGTTTATGATTGTTGATGCCTAAGGTTTAACTAGTTGATTAACCAGATTCAATAATTGATATTTGACCTATTAAATGACATGAGATTGAGTTTGTTACATACTTGAACCCCGAGTGTGATTTGCTTCTGTTACTTGTTTAATATTTGATTAATTGCGAACTTGACGTGAATGGATATATATATATATATATATATATATATATATATGTTAATAAAAGTTCCACACAAATCGGGTGTTAAAATAGGTTTTCACCTACAACTAAACCAAACACGAAAGAAAAGTTTACCTATCGTTTGTATTAAATTGACGATAAGCACCGAGTATCAATCAATGGACACGATAACTTTCTAGTACTAAATCTTTGTAATGATCAACCGAACAAGTAAATGTCACTTTGAATTTTAATTAACCAAACTAGCATACAATGAAAATAAGCAAGTAAAAACACAAGAACACAATCAATCCAACAAACGACCTAGACATGAATCCACTCTACTAATATAATAAAATAGCAATGATATGGTAAACATCATAAATCTAAACATAAATACTAGATTACAATCAAACAACTTGATACTGGCAAATAATAATCATGATGGGTTTTCAATCAAGAGATAAACCATAGAATAACTAGTTGATTAACCAAATACAATTATTGATAATTGACCTATTAAAAGAAAAACACAGGGAAAGGCTAAACATGGGATACTAGGGGAATAATGTGGGTTAGGGGAATAGAAGTGAAATATGGCTAGACATGGGGTTTATCCTAAATTCCTCAAATGGTTTATGCCATGTATGTGCATATGGTTTGAAATGCATGACAGAAACAAGTTCTACCTTGCATTAATCACCTGGCTAACTCAATTGCCGCTAAAAAAACTGATGAGGCTAACTCACGGAAACACGCGGAATGGGTAATTTTGCAAAGTAAGAAAGTGAATCTTTTTGGTTGTCATGTTTAAAGGTAAGCATTTTTAAAGATTTTTGACTTGAATGTCTTAAAGATTTGTGCTTCAGGACAATGTAATTAAAGTTTAAATTAAAAATTGCTTAATGGTTATTATTTGTTACAAAAATTCGTTTAGGGGTTTTTCAAAAAAAAAACATTTAATTTTAGACTAACAAACTTCAAATTTCCTCCCCACACTTGAATTGTGCAACGCCCTCATTGTACAACAAAAACTATACAAGTAAAGTGTAAAAGAGAGAACAGAATAATTCCCTTGAAATCCAGAAAGTTGCCACATTAGCGCCTCCAAGACCTGACAATGCAAATCCAAGAGTCAACAACAAGACCATGTGCATCCAATATCTTGGCAAAGCAAACAAATCAAAACAAACAAAACCAATATGCCAAAGACAAACTCTGTAACAATTATCAAATCCCATAAAACATGACATAACCATTTTCAACAACGAGCCTAATCTAAGACTTGTTGAGTCCATGACACAAAGTTCACAACTAACAAAGTACTAATCAAATAAACACAAACACATAAAAAACAAACATCAAGTACTACTCCTCCACATTTTCAAATGCAGAGCCAGAATGAGCCTGATCCTGATTCGTAAATAGTGAAATACCATATAAATCGGGCATATCAGGACTCAACAAGGGAAACTAACCTGGCTGAACGAATGTCCCGGGATGGGTGTTTCCAAAAGGATCTGGGTGGGTGCCGAACTGCTGCTGCGGTGGGGCATCGCCAAATGCGTTGGACGAGGAGGCCCCAAAGGTCCATGAGGGAGTGGCAGAAAGAGTGTATCCGTGTTGGGAGGCATGTGCCTGCTCGGCTAAATACATCCACTCGAAACTCCTACGTGTATACCAGAAGTATTATCATTTAGCTCCCCTTAATGTATGAAAGTCCTGCTGGGATAATTGGTCGAATCGACGCCAAAGATTGTCATGAGTGTGAGATGCCTCGCCAGCATGGGGGCCCTCCTGATCGGGCGTGTCCTCGTTCTCAGGTGGCGGTAGTGGGTTCCAAATCTGATGACGCTTATCTACTAACGGAAGAACACCAAGATTCTAATCATATTCATAGACTTAAATTTCTTGGTGTCAATAAGGAGTCCAACACCAAGCCTAGTTAGCCCCCTCAGATCTAAATATCTTCAACCGGTGGGCCAACTCAAAACTAAGTGGGTCGCAACAAATAGTACCACCGTGAGAAGATCCACTTGCACAAACGAAGAATTCGGCAACACTAAACCCCAAACTACAGTCGTGGTGCTCAATAATACAATACAAATGGAACACATCTTGATTCACGACATTGCCAATGCTATCAACCCGGCCTCATATGCAATGGAGGATAGTGTGGTGAAATATGCGGTGCAAGGGTCCATGAGCAATGTGGCCTTTTGAGGACCGTCTACTATGGCGCTCACCCGTTATGCGAACCTAGAATGCGTTCTTCTTAGCAGAGGTCAAAAATCTACATAACCCATTGAAGAACTCGGTCTCGAGTTCCTCATCTGTATACAAGCCGAGTTTACTGGCGAGGATGGCAAGGGACCATATGTGCCACTTCCCCCAAAACGAAAACGCACCCCCTCGTTCTTATCATACACATCAATAATAGGGTGCACCCGTTGAAAATAGGAACAGAACTTGAGGGTCAACTCAACAAAACGGGCTCTGGAATGTTGAGCACTCTCTTCCATGGCTCAGTGAGCATATCTTCAAACTAGGCGCACTGATTAATTTTCTCAAGTAAGTCGTAACAAATGAACCGAGCCGTGGTAAAGCGGTCACTTTGGGCCCATAACTCGGCCAATTTTATCTTTGTGGCTTGACTTTTGGAACTCGCACTGTTGAATTTCAAGAACGGGTAGTCAAGTAGTGACATATGAACACAATATGGATGAATTAGCACAAAAAATACAAAAAATGAAGAACAACAGGCTTACTGTCTAAAGTGCATGGTCATGCGAAGCAAGTGCACTTTCGCGCACTGCTAGCATGCCCGTGGATATGTTCGAGCGCTAATGTTTGGAGATTTTGTTAGGGTTCTGGTCAAAGTGCACGGTCAAAAGTGCACCAACAAGATGACCAAATCAATCACACAAATGCACGCCCATATTGGTTAACTGTATGACCTTGCAGGTCAAAAGTGCACCACCATGCAGTTTTTGTGCACCACCATGCTATTCTGGCAGCTTCCAAATTTTTGATTCCAAACATCATTTTGACACCCTATTTCGACCATTATGAGCTCTAAACCAAAAGATCAAGCTAGGAAATTAACTCATAGACCCCGAAAAAACAACAAAGGAATAAAAATCGACTTCTCGGTTCAGAAAATAAACGAGAAACGAACAAAAAATTTACAAATTTACAAATTTCCTAAACATGCTAAATGATGAAGGAGTCTATAGCTAGCCTCACACTTCCCACACTTATTTTTATAGGGTGGAGGGCGAGAACCTCCAATGCAAGCTTGACCGGCTCACCCACACAGTGTTATAAACGGTGACCGTTCACCTCGAATATGCGTCCATCCTTATGGCCGATCTCAACGGTACCATAGTCAAATACTTTCCTCATACTAAAGGGGCCGAGTCATCAGGATTTCAATTTTACGGGGAATAAATGAAGGCGAGAGTTGTAAAGCAATACACGATCGCCCTCTTGGAATTGTTTGTGGTTCTTCAAGTGGGTGTCATGGAGCTTTTTACTTTTCTCATTGTAAATTCTCGAGTTCTCATAAGCCTGGCCTCTCAATTCCTCAAGCTCATGAATCTGACCATACATGTTTTTGCCCGCACATGCAAGATCATAATTAGCGCTTTTCAAATCCCAATAGACTTTTTGCTCGAGCTCAATAGGGAGATGACGCGCTTTCTCGTAAAACAATTTTAACGGTGTTGTACCAATCGGTGTTTTATAGGCAGTACAGAAAGCCCACAATGCGTTATCCAACTTCTCGGACCAATCCTTACAGCTCTGACTAACCGTCTTTTCAAGGATTCTCTTGATGCCCCGATTGGTGACCTTGACCTGTCCGCTCGTATGCGGGTGATATGGTGTAGAGAAGCGAAAATGAACACCATATCTGGACAATGCCTTTTCCAATTGGGTATTACAGAATTTTGTCCCGTGGTCATTGATCAATGTTTTGGGGCAACAAAGCGAGAAAACAAATTCCTCAAGAATTTCACCACTGACCTAGCATCATTTGTAGGCAGGGCTTGCGCCTCGGCCCACTTTTAAACATAGTCAATGGCTGCTAGGATGTAATGGTGGCTATTGAAGTCGAGAAAGGTCCCATGAAATCGATACCCCACACATCAAAATCCTCACAAACCTGAATCGGTCACTGAGTTATCTCGTCTTGTGATGAGATGTTGCTTGCCCTCTGGCAATCATCACAAGACTACATCATACCATGAGTATCACAAAAGATGGTTGGCCAAAGTAAACTGGTGTCTAAGACCTTCTTCGTGGTAGATGTGGCTCCATGGTATCCTTTGGTAGGGACCTCATGGCAATGACTTAGGATTTTGCGTGATTCATCACCATACACGCACCTACACATGAGTTTATTGGAACCGACACGAAACAATTGGGGATCCTCCCAAAAATAATGCTTAACATCAGAAAAAAATTTCTTCTTTTGCTGTGAGTAAGGCCCTTCAAAACAATCCCACTCATGAGAAAATTCGCGATATCCGCGAACCAAGGATGATCATAATCTCGCGTCTCGATATTCATGAGGAACTCATGGGGAGAAATTGTCATTTATGTGGACCCCCACTTTTTCCGATGAAGCTTAGCACTCAACACGAAAAAGGTGATAATCGGCCGCGACATTCTTAAAGCCCTTTTGTCACGGATCTCAATGTCATTATCCTGGAACAATACAATCCAAAGAATAAGTCTCGGCTTCACATCTTGTTTATTGAAAAGATAATGAAGTGTTACATGATATGTGAACATGCTGGTCTTAGAAAGGACAAGATAAGACCAAAATTTATCGAATGCAAAGACGACCGAAAGGAGCTCTTTCTCGGTAGTCAAGTAATGCTCTCGCGCGTCATTCAGAGTTCTTCTCACATAGTAAATCAGGTGAAAGTGCTTATCCCTTCTTTGTCCTAAAACCTCCCCGACAACAAAATCGCTAGTCTCACACATTAACTAAAAAGGAAGGGTCCGGCCGGGGGCTACTATGATATTGCGTTCACCAATTTCTCCATCAACAACTCAAATGCATGAAGGCACTCAGAGGAGAAAACTAACGGGGCATCCTTCTCAAGAAGCTTAGTCATCGTGTGGGCGATTTGGGAAAAGTCCTTTATGAATTGCCAATAAAATCCGTTTGACCAAGAAAACTCCTAATAGACTTCACCGAATTCTGTGGCGGAAGCTTAGAAATAGTATCAATTTTGGCTCGATCGACCTCAAGCTCCGCCTGTGAAATATTATGCCCTAGAACAATGTCTTCGATCACCGTAAAGTGGCATAACTCCAAATTAAGAACAAGGTTGACTTCCTCACACCTAGCCAACATTTTCTCCAAATTTCTCAAACAATGATAAAAAAAACTCCCAAAAACAGAAAAGTCATCCATGAAAACCTCCATGGACTCCTCGACCATATTATGAAAAATCTCTAACATACATCGCTGAAACGTGGCTGGGGCATTACACCTTCCAAAGGGCATCCGCCGATAGGTGAATGTGGACATGTGAATGTCGTCTTCTCCTGATCCTCATGAGAGATGAGAATATTAAAATATCTCGAGAAGTCATCGAGAAAACAACAGAACATCTTTCCTGGGAGTCGTTCTAACATCTGATCAATGAAGGGGAGGGGAAAATGATCCTTTCCCATAGCGTCATTGGTTTGCGGTAATCAATGTAAACTCTTCATCCCGTGACGATACGAGTTGGAATTAACTCGTTTTTCTCATTCATTACAACTGTCATACCACCTTTCTTCGGGACAACCTGCATAGGGCTCACCCATGGGAAATCAGAGATCAGATAAATCAATCCAGCATCAAGTATCTTGATGACCTCTTTCTTCCAATGTCTTGCATATTAGGGCTGAGACTCCTTTGATGTTGCACCACAGGTTTGTACTCTTCCTCCGTCAAGATATTATAGGTAAAAAAGGATATATTGATCCCTTTTATATCCATGATCTTCCAAGCGATCCCAGGCTAGTGCCTTTTGAGAATTGTGAGCAGTTTAATCTTCTCCTCACTCAACAAAACTCGAAGAAATTATAACAGGCAAGCATGACCCGCCCTCCAAAAAGATATACTCCAAATGGGATGGGAGCTCCTTAAGATCAATGGACGGTGTGTCCTCAGTAGAATGTTTTGCCTTAGGCTCAGCAGCATGGTCAACATTCTCAATTTTCTCCAAGCACTCAGAAGACTCGTGGTCTACACCATAGACCAACTCCTTAGGTAGAGGCTCAATGACAAGGTCAGATCCCTCCACTAATCAACTAAGTATCCAAAGATCTCTCCTCACACGTGTCCTGAAGGTGTTCACACAAATAAGAAAAAATGGTATCAATGTAGAGCACGTCATCATGATCTTGTGGGCGTCGCATGGATCTCCCAATATCAAAGGTCACCTCCTCGTATCTAACTCTAAGAGTGAGTCTGCCGGTGAAGACATCAATGAGAGGTCTAGTAATGGCTAGGAAGGCACGACCTAGGATAAGTGGTACATTTTTATCCTCATCCATGTATAAGATCACAAAATTGACCAAAAACACGAGTTTGCCGATTTTCATGAGCATATACTCAACTATACCGCGAGGATATTTCACAGAATGGTCGGCAAACTAGATGCTCATGCGAGTAGGCTTACGCTCACCTAGGACTAGTTTGGAAAAAACATAATAGGGCATCAAGTTTATGCTAGCACCTAGGTCGGCTAAGGCATTACAAACCGACGAACTACGGATCATACAAGGAATGGTGAAACTGCCCGAATCGATCATTTTTGTGGGCAGTTTATTTTGAAGGACCGCAAAACACTCCCCATTCAAAGTGACACAAGGAAGCTCCTCCAAATCCTTCTTCTTCGAGAGGACCTCTTTCTGGAACTTAGCATACTTCAGCATTTCTTTCAAAGCATCAAGGAACGTAAGATTAATGTGCAACTACTTGAAAAGCTCTAACAATTTCATGTACTGCTCTTCCATCTTTTGTTTCTTCAAATGACGTCAGTATGGAATGGGAGGGACATAAGTCTTGATTGGTTCTCGGGGTTGTGCGGTACTTGTTGGGGATAGCCTCGATTGCACCTCACCAAGAGTCTCAGTCTCGATCTCATCAACAATTGGTTTTGGTGTGGAAACCAATGAATCAACAGGAATGGTAGTCTTACCACTCCTTAGAGTAATAGCCTTAGCCTCAACATTTGGATTCCTTTCGGTGTTACTAGGAAGACTACCCCGTTGTCTCCCAGAGAGGAGTTGAGCAATCTGTCAAACTTGATTTTCTATGGTGTGCATGGACGCTTTCTGATTCCTCAACTCAAGATCGAGCCTATGGAGAGTCTCATCAATTTTCAGGTTCCTTTGTTCGACCAGTTTGTTTGAGGTATCGGTTTTATCCTAAATTCGAGATAAAAGACCTTTTACACTAGACCCCCACTTGACTGATTACCACTGCTGGAACTATGAAATTGAGGCTTTTGTTGGTAAGATTGATTATGGTGTTGACTTTGATAATTTGGCTTTATGTCAAAACACGATGGTATTTGATTTTGATTGCTACCACCATATTTTTAGCTGAAATTGGGGTGGTTTCTCCATCCCAGATTGTAGGTGTTGTTGTAGGCATTGTTTTGGCAGCACACAAAATCAACATCCTTCACCACCATGGCTGTTGGCACTGACTGGTCTGGGGTTTTCCGTCACACACACCACAATGAGAACTAGATTTGATAAAATCGGATTGCATTTGGTCAAATATTTTGGTAAGAGCTTCTAACTAGGCGGAAACAAGGGTGTTTGAATCAACTTGATGAACACCCTTATAGGAAGGAATACTACGAGGAGGATTATATGCGAAGCTCTTCTTAGCGGCTTTCTCCAAGATATCCAATGCCTAATTTGGGGTACATCTACAGATATCTCCTCCCGCAACCTAATCATCGGCCTACTTTTGTACCCCGAATAAAGCATCAAAAAATGTACGACACTGAAGCCCACAACTCAAACTATGATGAGGGCATTTTCTCAACAAGCCTTGAACCTCTCCCATGCGGCATGAAGTGACTCATCATCAACGACACGAAAACCAGTGATGTTTGCACGATATTTTGTAGTTTTATGGGGTGGGAAATATTGAAGAAGAGACTTCTCAACCAATTGATTCAAGTGGTGATGGAACCGGAAGGGAGTGCTTCTAACCACTCTAGAGCAGACTCGCGAAGTGAGAATGGAAAAAGTCTAAGGTGTTGTTTGTTTTTTAAGAGGTAAAATGTCTGCAGTATGTGGACCACATCTGCAGGCATCTGTAACAGAAGAGGTGGACCAAACCTCTGCAGTCCGCAAGAAGAATATTGTTTGTTTTTTAACGTCTACAGTCTGCTAAAATATAACAAAAATTTTCAAATAAGATGAAATTTAAATAAAAAAGTCGTTTAACATATAAATGCTGGAAAACACCATGCCGTCGCCGCTAAGGGGTTGCCAGAGACTATGCCGGAAAACTTGCCCGAGAAGAATTCTCACACTTTTCAACACAACAAAACACAATAATTAATCAAACTGAACTCAAAGTAGAAACAAACACATGTAATTTCTTATTAAAATGGGCAAATTACATGATTGCAGATCTAAAACATGGTGAAACTAAAACTGAAAAATAATTATAATGTTTACATAAATTTTTAACATAAGCTTAGATCTTTCTTGATGGACAAGTGGACAGGTGGTGCCCGGTGGTGGCAGGGTATGGCGGCGGTCAAAGGCAGGGGTTGGTGGTGGAGTAGGGTATGGCGGTGGTTGGAGGCAGGGGGTGGTGGCGGAGCAGGGTATGGCGGCGGCGCAGGGTATGGCGGTGGCTGGTATGGTGGTGGATGCGGCTAATATGGTGGTGGAGGTGCAGGTATGGTGGTAGAGGGGCTGGTATAGTGGTGGAGGTGGCTTGGTTTGAGAGAGGAGAGTAGAGGAGATTAGGGTTTGAGAGAGAATCAGATGAGAATGTATTAAAAGAGGTTTTAGAAGAGGCTAGAAGTGGTTGGACCATGTCTGCACCATGAAGTGGGCACGCAGACGTTTTTTAATGAAACGTCTTCGGAAAAACAAACACTCTGCAGAGGGCAATGTCTGTGCGTGGTTTGCGCTGCGCAGGCATAAGAGGCCAGGAAGCTCTTTTAGGAAAAAAAACAAACACCAACTTAGTCTCATGACATTATCAGAACAATTATTAATTTTGAATGTCACACGTAATTGAAGAAAATGTGCAAAGTGTGAATGAGGGTCCTAGTTAAGGAGATCATTAAAAGAAAAATAATAGTCAACCATATGACTGATGCTCGACTTAATCTAGAAACTCACTGCAATCTCGGGCTGCGTGACACCGCTACCATAACCGTCAAAGGATGGTGTGGCAAAGCCGTCCATGTGACCTTGATCGTTCGAGTCCGCCATCTCTTCTTCTTCTTCCTCAGGGGTGTCGGTATCCTCCACAACTTCGGTTTCAATGACTTAGAAAACCTCACGTTCTCTCCTTCTCAAACCTTCTAGAAGATGTCCCTCGGGCTCAAAAAGAGGTGAAACAAGCTAAAGACCGGGCGTGGTGGACATTCATTACCTTGAAAAACACGAAATGGAAACGAACAAAGACACCTGAACTAAATAAAAATAAAATAAATTAAGATGAATAAAAATGAAATAAACTACAATAACATAGACCAAAAATATCAACAAAGCTAATCAAAGACTCCTTTCGTTCTTTAAAAATCATCATGTCCCTAGCAACGACGCTAGAAACTTGACGTAAGTGGATAGGGTTGGTATTATTTAAGAACTTTAAAAAAGTTAAGAACTCTTAGGAACCCTTAAAAATCAAACAATTTTTTAATTTTTTTTATATATTAACATTATTTAAGAGTAGTTTTATCATATTATATATAAAAAAATTTGATTACATATATTAATCACAAGTTTACATATATATAAAATTTATATACTAACAAATTTACATATGTGTAAAACAAAACATAGATATGTATAAAAACTAATTTCAAAATTGTAATCGTAGATATAGATATAGAAAATGATAAAACTACTCTCAAAGAACGTTAACATACAATTTTTTTTATAAAAAACGTTAGTTTTCAAGGGTTCCTTCAAGTTCTTAAATAATTTAACAGTTTTGTAATGATACTCATCATATATATATATATATATATATATATATATATATATATATATATATATATATATATATATATAAATGTTAATAAAAGTTCCACACAAGTGGGGCTTTAAAATAGGTTTTCACCTACCACAAACCACTCAAGTGTTATTCCTGACGAGGACTGATGAACGTATTGATCAACGAAACCGAAAACGCACGGTGTTTGTTTCGATGCGTTTTGGTACTAATCGATGAACAAAAACGATCGAGTACGTAAACATGATGTAAATAATATCGCGTTGAAGCTCGTATATAAATTTCGACAGTGTAACGTTGCAAATCGATGTCTCATAAAGTGAATGTTTTTCTAACTCTAACAACAACAAATGAGAACAAATATATAGTATAGTAGCTCATTCATTAAAAATCAATACTCCATTCGTTAATCTTGATCTCATTTGTCTTCCATGCATGCACATTCATTAGACTTGCATTCTTGCTCATTCGTTATGTTTTCGTTCACCATATTATAATCTAGGTACAAAGACTACGTGACTCGTTGGTTCAGCTCCGAGCACTTGTTACATTTCATTTCCTAACAGACTCCTCTTGACAATTGCTAGAGTTCGTTAAGCTGTAGACTTTGTCGCTTTCAGTTGAACTTCATGTGTGTCTTTATACAAGTAATGCCATGCATACAATGCACTAACAAACTCCCCCTAGGCATTAGATGTACGTCTCCAAGGTTTATCAACATCAATCTTGTACACACGATCAACATCTTCACTCCTCCTTAACACGAGTACTCTGCCAAAACTTAAATTCATCATCTTGAGAAGATTCAAGGATTGAATAATCATCATTCTATCAAAACTGTAATAAATACATTCCATCAATAAACCATAAAGTTTATCTTGATTTAGCATTTGAGAACAAAATAGTATGAACCATAATGTGTAATGCTAAAAACATTTTTGTAACAAGCCAAAACGATTTGGAAATGTGTATCACTTGTTGGAATATCAAAAATAAATTGGAAAGAAAATCTTTTCGGCTTTTACAAACTTTATGCTAAAGCACACCTAAAATCTTTTTGCATTTTTCTCGAGAATTCAAACGAAAATCAAACTATAATCAAAATACAATAAACAGTACATATTTTTGTGAGAAAGATCACGACGTGGAATAATATTGACTAGTAACGTCCTAGACTACACTTCAATCTTGACATTATTATGCACATAATTCAATGATGGTTGTAGATATAACTGTCCACTTTAAACTTTTTACAGATCCTTCAGTAAATTTATGATACGGATTAAGGTTCAATTATGCACAAATCTTATGTGGACCCCGTTTATCAGACACAATTTTATATCTTATACAGTGAATTTCACATGTACATAATTATCTTTTTCTTGAAATGATTAGTTGTGACCCATTCAAAAATAATAAAAAAAAAAGAAAATAAAGCAAAATGTTAAAAGTTTCCCTTAAGATTGGTATTTCTACTCGTAGATAAGGTTCCATTTTAACAAAACAAAAAGATAAAATAAGTTGAAGTTGTACATGGACTTAACCTCCAGCTCAATACATAAATTTCGCACGCTTGTACTTATAGTATACGCAGAGAAGGTCCAAGCCTTGTACGAAACACTAGGAAAATAAAGCAGAATACTTAGCTATTAACCCTTAGATTGATATTATTAGGGATCCATGACTTAAGCAAAAATAAAGAAAAAATACAGTTAAATTTTTTTACAAAATAAAAGAAAATTTAAGTTGAATTTCTTTGAAAAATGAGCACATTTACACACAACAATCTTTAAACTTTTTGATACTTAAAACATATATTAACTGAGTATCAAGATGTAATACCACTAGATTTGGCAATCACTTAGGTTTATATCTTTTCAGCACTTATACGATCTAGTTGAGCTTACGACACTTTTTAGTCTAATTTATAATTTATTCATGTGTTAGGTCTACTAAGTCAATGAATTATCATTTCCCATTATATGTCGGATCACATTTCTCTAATTTTATATTTTTCAAAAGTAACAACATATTTTTTTATTTATTTTTTAATTTTTTTATATTTTTCAAACAAAAAATACACTATTTTTGGATTTTTCTAGCCACCCCCACCCCCACCTTTAAAAATATAATCAATAACAAAAATAACGGAAAGCAATCTTCCAACATTGATAAAATCTTTTGAAAGTCTTGTTCACCAAAAAGCAATCTTGCATTTAAAAGTGTGAATGATGAACAAGTTTTCCGGTTGAAAATTTTATGAATTTTAAACCTTTGCAAGTATCAATCAAACCACACTAAACCAATATGTCGAGATAATCCACTATCAACAAATTTAATTTAACAACAATTCATATGACGTTGAGAGATCTTCTTAGATATCCTTGCACAAAAACTAGATAGTTTAATAAGAAACTTGACCCCAGACCATAGTCTTAGGTCGACCAGTATCCTCAACATGATGAGCAATAGCTGATGGAATCTTTGGTTTCCAAGCTGGTAACGGTTTTGTTAGCTTGCTTCTCAAAAGTTTAACATCGTAAGAACCGTGAGACTTTTTAGGAGATTGTAGCAATGAGTTAAAATAAACTATTTATTGTTTAGATATTTGTTTAGGTGTCTCAAATTGCCCAAACGTTAATTAAACCTGTTAAAAACATCAAGCAATTTGAGTCGTCTCATGTAATGACAATTAACAATCAAATGTCCCATGTCATTACAACAAAAACACTTTCACAAATCAACTCGCGTCGAAGATGATTCTGTTACGAGCTTAGACGCGAAGGGTTGAATTTTCTCATGACTTTTCTTTAGGAAAAACTCAAGATTTGAACATTGTGCAAAATTGTCTAATCCATCAGAATCAGTAGATTTAACAAGTTTGTTCTGTTTTGATTTTTTTCCTTTTCATTTCCCCAAAAGGCGTCACTGGCGTATTAAAATTAAGAAGAACCGAGTGATCACAGTCATAAACTTTTTCAACACACTCAGGTTTAACAAGAGCTATTGGAAAGATCTCATCAACAAACATCTTGTCAACACCTTTTAATTAATAAACTTTCTAGTTTTTACCCTCAACACTCGGTTTAGAAAATGATTTTGATATCTATTCAAAAAAAAACTTTCTTCTCACAAGTTTTTGGTGTTACAATCAATTTTGGTTTACCAGTATTTGATTTCTCAACAGTTTTGGTTCACAGAGAAAATGATTTTCAACATATATATTTTATTCTTATGAACCACCACTGGTTCGACCACAACATTAATAAGAACATCGTTATCAGCCTGACGAAAAACCAGATTGCTTTGAATATGAGATTTTGGAGTTAAACAATTTATTTCATTCTTGACAGCCCTCTTTGGATCAACTGGTTTAACTTTCTCCTCATCGATTATTTAACCTTAGTAATAGTCACAGGAGGAGCTACTGCCAGTGGATAGTTAATGTCCACTTATTTTAGATCTACCGTGTCTAGTCGTATGGTGTAATCATTATGAAAAGGAGGAGAGATTTCAACAAACCCGAAACCAGTTTTACCAACCTTTTGGTGATTGCTGTTAACTTCATTAATTTTGAATAGAAAAGATGAATTTCCAAATTTACCCAATTTATTCTTTAACTCCAGCACCTCATTTTCAAGCTTAGTTATTTTAGTTCTAAGTCACAAAATCTCTTGAAACTGTTTTCCATAATGGTTAAATTAACTGAAACCTCAGCTTTCAAATCATGATTACAATCAGACAAAGCATCAATCTTATCTTTAGATTTTTTATTAGTTCAATCCAATACTAATTGATAGTTATAAAGTTTAGACTAATTGATCAATCCAACACTAATTGATCATTGTGGTGACTAAGTGATTCAAGTTTAGACTTATATTCACCATAATGAGCACACTCTTTTTCATCAAACACTATTGAAATTACATTATCATCAAAAATTTCACAAATAAATGAATCAGATGGTTTAGAATATACTTCAGGTGACGTTGGCACAGAATCATAAGATCCATAAAGATTAGCAGGAAAATACCTAGAGGCGTGATAATCTCCATTGCATTTGGATCTTCATTAACATTCATTAATGATGTGGTCTTGGATATATCATCAGCAAGCATAGACCAATCATCATCAACATGAGCTTTCTTCAAATTCATTAACCATCCTTCATCAATTTCAAACTCAAATGATATGGTCTCACAAGTTGAGACAAATCCAAAGACAATATTTCCTCTGATGAGATAGGAATCTCATTAGACACTGTTGATGTCAGAGAAGATTTAGATTATGAGTTTTGAAACAATATTTCCAAGAATAAATCCTCAATTCTAAACAAGAAGAATGTCAAACAAACTAGTTTTAATCTATTCATTTGTTATATAAGATTTGTTTTCATCTAATGCCTTCAACCGATCCAAAAATCTCTCAATCATCACCGTTAGACTTTCATCAGGCAAGTGCTTGAATGTATCAAACGCGGGCATATTGTCGATCAAGTGAAAGCCATATCTAATATGATTTTAGGCATGCTCTGAATTCTCCTATGGATTCTGCGAATTCATATAATACATTAAATGACGTTGCTGATTTAAGTATAGTAAATACCTTCTGTTCACGATCATACAAAGCTTTTTCACAAGAATTCCGTTCAAACTCTGGTTTATACAGACCAGAACCAAACGGACGGAATTGTTCATCCCTCAGCAGCGGACAAAATTCCTTTACTTTTATCGGTATCAACAAATCTTTGTTAATCAAACCGATATATTCTTCAAAATGAACTTTCCAATCCATAAGATCAACAATTTTTGTATGCTTTGGAACTTTGATCCCCTTAGAGAAAGAACCGAATGGCACAATCGATTTTGTAACAGTTAATAATAATAATAAGGCTATATCTTTGAAATTTACGAATAATCGAGCTGAGCACCGAAACGAGGTTCGAGAAAATTTTCTTGATACAAACTTGAAATGACCTTTTTGACCGAATCAAACTTTAAGTCATTGAAAAGTTTGATCAAAAGACGTTCGTTAAGCTCGTTAAAACTATCAGCTTGACATTTTATAGTATTTACCCAACAACCAATGCAGTTAAATTATAAGACTGTCACTGCTGCAATATTATGAAACTGCCATTGCAGCAATATTACCAAACTGCCACTGTAGTTAAGTACGAAAACGCCACCACCAGCGAATACTTGAAAAAATGGAAACAAGATTTCGCCAAATATCTTCAAATTATTCCTTTGTACTAGTCACACTAGCTTTGACGGAAAAACTTAGTAAAACAATTCACCATAAAACTCTAATAAAACTTCTTTTCGCTTTGCCTTGTCTGACGAATAAAGTCAAAGGCCAAACTTTTAACCAAATTCCAAACAACTTTCCAATTTCACCACTCGTTGTCAACCTAGAAATCTGGACCGAACTCGAACTTCCACTCGTTTAAAACTTGATTTCTCGTGAATGCCGAAA
Organism: Bidens hawaiensis; assembly: GCF_021521415.1. Lineage (NCBI taxonomy): Eukaryota > Viridiplantae > Streptophyta > Magnoliopsida > Asterales > Asteraceae > Bidens > Bidens hawaiensis. Next base: position 210,321 of record NW_027493206.1, read on the forward strand.
ATACCCATTGGAGTAAAATTCCCAAAATACTATCTCAAACAAGCTAATACGTAACCGATATTGATCAAGTTTTAGCGTTTTGATAACAATTCAGTAATTTTTTAGCAACTTTCTGGCTCGTTTCAGCTCGTTTATCAGCAAAACACCAAATTTTAGCAACTTTCTAGCTCGTTTATCAGAAAAACAACAAATTTCAGCTCGTTTATCAACAAAACAACAAATTTCAGCTCGTTTCAACAATTTTCAGCACGTTTCATCACTAAAACAGCTCGTTTAGTACGAAGCAACGCGTTTTCAGCAGTTTCAGCGGGTTTTTCAGCTCGTTTCAGCACTTATCAGCTCTTTTCGACCAATCACAACACTTAAAACAATGTGTTTAAGTCATTTTAATACTTTTCAGCATACGTTTAATCCGAGTTAATAAACTGCCCTTCGTACTGTAATTCCCTTGAAATTTTTTTATGCATCAAATTAACTAAGAGAATATGAACTGAAACACTTGAAGTGTATGAACAAATGACTTTAGCGTATGAACACTCCAACAGCGGCAAACGTAACACTGAACTCGAACTCGGAATCAAAATCAAGAATTGAAACACGAATAATCTAAACACGAATTTGAATCCGACACGAAACATGATCATGGAATCAAAACGACACAAATCGATTACACGAACATTAAAACGAACTCGAAACTGATGGGACTCAAAGCCTATGAATCGAAAATGAAACGAACACGATTCGAAAGCAGAATTGAAACACGGTATGATAAGAATCTTATTGAAACATTTTCAGGTAATTGTAAACGTTCGTTGGCCACCGGAAAATACTATTACCAACATATTAGAGTCTAATTACAAAGACTAAGGGGCTGTTTGGCAAGTGCTGAATCATTAAGTGCTGAATGAATAAGAGGTCTAAATGGTTAAGAGACTCTGAACCAGTAAGTGCTGAACCAGTTAAGTCTGTTTGGTTGGACATCTGAATAACTGTGTAAAATGACTATCTTACCCCTCCAAACTATTTCGTGTTAATCTGTTTAATCAGAGCTCTTAATAACTATAGATAAAGACCAAAACTTTTATTATAACAACCCAAAGTACATCTTAAAATCTAGTAAGAAACCTGTGCGATGCAACGAGGACGCGGTCGATATCGAGTCAGTTTGTTTATGTGAGACAAATCGGGAAAAAAATAAATAAATGATTCATACCAATGCCCTTCAAGGACGTTTTTTATATCGTATGCCCGCAACCAACAATGCCCTTCAAGGACGTTCTTTATATCATATATCCGCAACCAACTCACAAGTGACCTTGATCGTTCGAGTCCGCCATCTCTTCTTCTTCTTCCTCAGGGGTGTCGGTATCCTCCACAACTTCGGTTTCAATGACTTAGAAAACCTCACGTTCTCTCCTTCTCAAACCTTCTAGAAGATGTCCCTCGGGCTCAAAAAGAGGTGAAACAAGCTAAAGACCGGGCGTGGTGGACATTCATTACCTTGAAAAACACGAAATGGAAACGAACAAAGACACCTGAACTAAATAAAAATAAAATAAATTAAGAAGAATAAAAATGAAATAAACTACAATAACATAGACCAAAAATATCAACAAAGCTAATCAAAGACTCCTTTCGTTCTTTAAAAATCATCATGTCCCTAGCAACGACGCTAGAAACTTGACGTAAGTGGATAGGGTTGGTATTATTTAAGAACTTTAAAAAAGTTAAGAACTCTTAGGAACCCTTAAAAATCAAACAATTTTTTAATTTTTTTTATATATTAACATTATTTAAGAGTAGTTTTATCATATTATATATAAAAAAATTTGATTACATATATTAATCACAAGTTTACATATATATAAAATTTATATACTAACAAATTTACATATGTGTAAAACAAAACATAGATATGTATAAAAACTAATTTCAAAATTGTAATCGTAGATATAGATATAGAAAATGATAAAACTACTCTCAAAGAACGTTAACATACAATTTTTTTTATAAAAAGCGTTAGTTTTCAAGGGTTCCTTCAAGTTCTTAAATAATTTAACAGTTTTGTAATGATACTCATCATATATATATATATATATATATATATATATATATATAAATGTTAATAAAAGTTCCACACAAGTGGGGTTTTAAAATAGGTTTTCACCTACCACAAACCACTCAAGTGTTATTCCTGACGAGGATTGATGAACGTATTGATCAACGAAACCGAAAACGCACGGTGTTTGTTTCGATGCATTTTGGTACTAATTGATGAACGAAAACGATCGAGTACGTAAACATGATGTAAATAATATCGCGTTGAAGCTCGTATATAAATTTCGACAGTGTAACGTTGCAAATCGATGTCTCATAAAGTGAATGTTTTTCTAACTCTAACAACAACAAATGAGAACAAATATATAGTATAGTAGCTCATTCATTAAAAATCAATACTCCATTCGTTAATCTTGATCTCATTTGTCTTCCATGCATGCACATTCATTAGACTTGCATTCTTGCTCATTCGTTATGTTTCCGTTCACCATATTATAATCTAGGAACAAAGACTACGTGACTCGTTGGTTCAGCTCCGAGCACTTGTTACATTTCATTTCCTAACAGACTCCTCTTGACAATTGCTAGAGTTCGTTAAGCTGTAGACTTTGTCGCTTTCAGTTGAACTTCATGTGTGTCTTTATACAAGTAATGCCATGCATACAATGCACTAACAAACTCCCCCTAGGCATTAGATGTACGTCTCCACGGTTTATCAACATCAATCTTGTACACACGATCAACATCTTCACTCCTCCTTAACACGAGTACTCTGCCAAAACTTAAATTCATCATCTTGAGAAGATTCAAGGATTGAATAATCATCATTCTATCAAAACTGTAATAAATACATTCCATCAATAAACCATAAAGTTTATCTTGATTTAGCATTTGAGAACAAAATAGTATGAACCATAATGTGTAATGCTAAAAACATTTTTGTAACAAGCCAAAACGATTTGGAAATGTGTATCACTTGTTGGAATATCAAAAATAAATTGGAAAGAAAATCTTTTCGGCTTTTACAAACTTTATGCTAAAGCACACCTAAAATCTTTTTGCATTTTTCTCGAGAATTCAAACGAAAATCAAACTATAATCAAAATACAATAAACAGTACATACTTTTGTGAGAAAGATCACGACATGGAATAATATTGACTAGTAACGTCCTAGACTACACTTCAATCTTGACATTATTATGCACATAATTCAATGATGGTTGTAGATATAACTGTCCACTTTAAACTTTTTACAGATCCTTCAGTAAATTTATGATACGGATTAAGGTTCAATTATGCACAAATCTTATGTGGACCCCGTTTATCAGACACAATTTTATATCTTATACAGTGAATTTCACATGTACATAATTATCTTTTTCTTGAAATGATTAGTTGTGACCCATTCAAAAATAATAAAAAAAAAGAAAATAAAGCAAAATGTTAAAAGTTTCCCTTAAGATTGGTATTTCTACTCGTAGATAAGGTTCCATTTTAACAAAACAAAAAGATAAAATAAGTTGAAGTTGTACATGGACTTACCTCCAGCTCAATACATAAATTTCGCACGCTTGTACTTATAGTATACGCAGAGAAGGTCCAAGCCTTGTACGAAACACTAGGAAAATAAAGCAGAATACTTAGCTATTAACCCTTAGATTGATATTATTAGGGATCCATGACTTAAGCAAAAATAAAGAAAAAATACAGTTAAATTTTTTTACAAAATAAAAGAAAATTTAAGTTGAATTTCTTTGAAAAATGAGCACATTTACACACAACAATCTTTAAACTTTTTGATACTTAAAACATATATTAACTGAGTATGAAGATGTAATACCACTAGATTTGGCAATCACTTAGGTTTATATCTTTTCAGCACTTATACGATCTAGTTGAGCTTACGACACTTTTTAGTCTAATTTATAATTTATTCATGTGTTAGGTCTACTAAGTCAATGAATTATCATTTCCCATTATATGTCGGATCACATTTCTCTAATTTTATATTTTTCAAAAGTAACAACATATTTTTTTATTTATTTTTTATTTTTTTTATATTTTTCAAACAAAAAATACACTATTTTTGGATTTTTCTAGCCACCCCCACCCCCACCTTTAAAAATATAATCAATAACAAAAATAACGGAAAGCAATCTTCCAACATTGATAAAATCTTTTGAAAATCTTGTTCACCAAAAAGCAATCTTGCATTTAAAAGTGTGAATGATGAACAAGTTTTCCGGTTGAAAATTTTATGAATTTTAAACCTTTGCAAGTATCAATCAAACCACACTAAACCAATATGTCGAGATAATCCACTATCAACAAATTTAATTTAACAACAATTCATATGACGTTGAGAGATCTTCTTAGATATCCTTGCACAAAAACTAGATAGTTTAATAAGAAACTTGACCCCAGACCATAGTCTTAGGTCGACCAGTATCCTCAACATGATGAGCAATAGCTGATGGAATCTTTGGTTTCCAAGCTGGTAACGGTTTTGTTAGCTTGCTTCTCAAAAGTTTAACATCGTAAGAACCGTGATACTTTTTAGGAGATTGTAGCAATGAGTTAAAATAAACTATTTATTGTTTAGATATTTGTTTAGGTGTCTCAAATTGCCCAAACGTTAATTAAACCTGTTAAAAACATCAAGCAATTTGAGTCGTCTCATGTAATGACAATTAACAATCAAATGTCCCATGTCATTACAACAAAAACACTTTCACAAATCAACTCGCGTCGAAGATGATTCTGTTACGAGTTTAGACGCGAAGGGTTGAATTTTCTCATGACTTTTCTTTAGGAAAAACTCAAGATTTGAACATTGTGGAAAATTGTCTAATCCATCAGAATCAGTAGATTTAACAAGTTTGTTCTGTTTTGATTTTTTTCCTTTTCATTTCCCCAAAAGGCATCACTGGCGTATTAAAATTAAGAAGAACCGAGTGATCACAGTCATAAACTTTTTCAACACACTCAGGTTTAACAAGAGCTATTGGAAAGATCTCATCAACAAACATCTTGTCAACACCTTTTAATTAATAAACTTTCTAGTTTTTACCCTCAACACTCGGTTTAGAAAATGATTTTGATATCTTTTCAAAAAAAACTTTCTTCTCACAAGTTTTTGGTGTTACAATCAATTTTGGTTTACCAGTATTTGATTTCTCAACAGTTTTGGTTCACAGAGAAAATGATTTTCAACATATATATTTTATTCTTTTGAACCACCACTGGTTCGACCACATCATTAATAAGAACATCGTTATCAGCCTGACAAAAACCAGATTGCTTTGAATATGAGATTTTGGAGTTAAACAATTTATTTCATTCTTGACAGCCCTCTTTGGATCAACTGGTTTAACTTTCTCCTCATCGATTATTTAACCTTAGTAATAGTCACAGGAGGAGCTACTGCCAGTGGATAGTTAATGTCCACTTATTTTAGATCTACCGTGTCTAGTCGTATGGTGTAATCATTATGAAAAGGAGGAGAGATTTCAACAAACCCGAAACCAGTTTTACCAACCTTTTGGTGATTGCTGTTAACTTCATTAATTTTGAATAGAAAAGATGAATTTCCAAATTTACCCAATTTATTCTTTAACTCCATCACCTCATTTTCAAGCTTAGTTATTTTAGTTCTAAGTCACAAAATCTCTTGAAACTGTTTTCCATAATGGTTAAATTAACTGAAACCTCAGCTTTAAAATCATGATTACAATCAGACAAAGCATCAATCTTATCTTTAGATTTTTTATTAGTTCAATCCAATACTAATTGATAGTTATAAAGTTTAGACTAATTGATCAATCCAACACTAATTGATCATTGTGGTGACTAAGTGATTCAAGTTTAGACTTATATTCACCATAATGAGCACACTCTTTTTCATCAAACACTATTGAAATTACATTATCATCAAAAATTTCACAAATAAATGAATCAGATGGTTTAGAATATACTTCAGGTGACGTTGGCACAGAATCATAAGATCCATAAAGATTAGCAGGAAAATACCTAGAGGCGTGATAATCTCCATTGCATTTGGATCTTCATTAACATTCATTAATGATGTGGTCTTGGATATATCATCAGCAAGCATAGACCAATCATCATCAACATGAGCTTTCTTCAAATTCATTAACCATCCTTCATCAATTTCAAACTCAAATGATATGGTCTCATAAGTTGAGACAAATCCAAAGACAATATTTCCTCTGATGAGATAGGAATCTCATTAGACACTATTGATGTCAGAGAAGATTTTGATTATGAGTTTTGAAACAATATTTCCAAGAATAAATCCTCAATTCTAAACAAGAAGAATGTCAAACAAACTAGTTTTAATCTATTCATTTGTTATATAAGATTTGTTTTCATCTAATGCCTTCAACCGATCCAAAAATCTCTCAATCATCACCGTTAGACTTTCATCAGGCAAGTGCTTGAATGTATCAAACGCGGGCATATTGTCGATCAAGTGAAAGCCATATCTAATATGATTTTAGGCATGCTCTGAATTCTCCTATGGATTCGGCGAATTCATATAATACATTAAATGATGTTGCTGATTTAAGTATAGTAAATACCTTCTGTTCACGATCATACAAAGCTTTTTCACAAGAATTCCGTTCAAACTCTGGTTTATACAGACCAGAACCAAACGGACGGAATTGTTCATCCCTCTGCAGCGGACAAAATTCCTTTACTTTTATCGGTATCAACAAATCTTTGTTAATCAAACCGATATATTCTTCAAAATGAACTTTCCAATCCATAAGATCAACAATTTTTGTAAGCTTTGGAACTTTGATCCCCTTAGAGAAAGAACCGAATGGCACAATCGATTTTGTAACAGTTAATAATAATAATAAGGCTATATCTTTGAAATTTACGAATAATCGAGCTGAGCGCCGAAACGAGGTTCGAGAAAATTTTCTTGATACAAACTTGAAATGACCTTTTTGACCGAATCAAACTTTAAGTCATTGAAAAGTTTGATCAAAAGACGTTCGTTAAGCTCGTTAAAACTATCAGCTTGACATTTTACAGTATTTACCCAACAACCAATGCAGTTAAATTATAGGACTGTCACTGCTGCAATATTATGAAACTGCCATTGCAGCAATATTACCAAACAGCCACTGTAGTTAAGTACGAAAACGCCACCACCAGCGAATACTTGAAAAAATGGAAACAAGATTTCGCCAAATATCTTCAAATTATTCCTTTGTACTAGTCACACTTGCTTTGACGGAAAAACTTAGTAAAACAATTCACCATAAAACTCTAATAAAACTTCTTTTCGCTTTGCCTCGTCTGACGAATAAAGTCAAAGGCCAAACTTTTAACCAAATTCCAAACAACTTTCCAATTTCACCACTCGTTGTCAACCTCAATCTGGACCGAACTCGAACTTCCACTCGTTTAAAACTTGATTTCTCGTCAATGCCGAAAATACCCATTGGAGTAAAATTCCCAAATTACTATCTCAAACAAGCTAATACGTAACCGATATTGATCAAGTTTTAGCGTTTTGATAACAATTCAGTAATTTTTTAGCAACTTTCTGGCTCGTTTCAGCTCGTTTATCAGCAAAACACCAAATTTCAGCAACTTTCTAGCTCGTTTATCAGAAAAACAACAAATTTCAGCTCGTTTATCAACAAAACAACAAATTTCAGCTCGTTTCAACAATTTTCAGCACGTTTCATCACTAAAACAGCTCGTTTAGTACGAAGCAACGCGTTTTCAGCAGTTTCAGCGGGTTTTTCAGCTCGTTTCAGCACTTATCAGCTCTTTTCGACCAATCACAACACTTAAAACAATGTGTTTAAGCCATTTTAATACTTTTCAGCATACGTTTAATCCGAGTTAATAAACTGCCCTTCGTACTGTAATTCCCTTGAAATTTTTTTATGCATCAAATTAACTAAGAGAATATGAACTGAAACACTTGAAGTGTATGAACAAATGACTTTAGCGTATGAACACTCCAACAGCGGCAAACGTAACACTGAACTCGAACTCGGAATCAAAATCAAGAATTGAAACACGAATAATCTAAACACGAATTTGAATCCGACACGAAACATGATCATGGAATCAAAACGACACAAATCGATTACACGAACATTAAAACGAACTCGAAATTGATGGGACTCAAAGCCTATGAATCGAAAATGAAACGAACACGATTCGAAAGCAGAATTGAAACACGGTATGATAAGAATCTTATTGAAACATTTTCAGGTAATTGTAAACGTTCGTTGGCCACCGGAAAATACTATTACCAACATATTAGAGTCTAATTACAAAGACTAAGGGGCTGTTTGGCAAGTGCTAAATCATTAAGTGCTGAATGAATAAGAGGTCTAAATGGTTAAGAGACTCTGAACCAGTAAGTGCTGAACCAGTTAAGTCTGTTTGGTTGGACATCTGAATAACTGTGTAAAATGACTATCTTACCCCTCCAAACTATTTCGTGTTAATCTGTTTAATCAGAGCTCTTAATAACTATAGATAAAGACCAAAACTTTTATTATAACAACCCAAAGTACATCTTAAAATCTAGTAGGAAACCTGTGCGATGCAACGAGGACGCGGTCGATATCGAGTCAGTTTGTTTATGTGAGACAAATCGGGAAAAAAATAAATAAATGATTCATACCAATGCCCTTCAAGGACGTTTTTTATATCGTATGCCCGCAACCAACAATGCCCTTCAAGGACGTTCTTTATATCGTATATCCGCAACCAACTCACAAGTGAGCAGCAAGTGATTCACCTTCATATGCACAAAAAAGGTTTTTTTTTTTTCACTTTTTAACACATTTATTAGGGTGTTCATTGGTTCTATTATCATATTCAGTTGTTTGGATTTGAAATATTTTTTTAACCATAATCAAAATCCGAACTGAACTAAATTAAGTCAGTTTTGGTTAAAACCCAAACAACAATTAATTCAACTGAAACTGGAAGCAAACATGTATTTTAAAAAAAAAACTATGAACAATTAATTCAACTTTAAATCATATATAGTTGTTGTCAACTTCATAATTAATTCAATAAAAACAAATATATTTACAGTGTATCAAAACATGTCCAAGTAAATACAAACACTCTGCAACATCATGTGACCCACAACAAAATTACAAGTACAACTTAAGAACTCCAGCTTCACACCAACACACATTTTACTTGTACATTAAGGGTTGATGGAGGACTTGATCATCAAAGCCTAAATACTAAATCATGAACAGGAGTGTATACTCCAGCAACTTGTGGTTCAATCTGCAACATGTAACATCATAGTTAATTAATAAACTCTATGCATAAAACTTATAATTATAAAGCTAGCTAATTCAATGGTTCAGAAACATATATATCTTTAAGCATGCAAGTGTACAAGATTATAATTCATATACATATAATATAATACCTGGAGATCAACCTCTGAACCGGGAAAGCAACACAGGCTGCAGATTACTAGTCCGGGCTTCAAATTAGGCTCGAGCTTGAGCGACTAGTTCCTGCCACAAGACGCGGGTTTAAAGCGACTAGCTACTCAAGATGGCTTAAGAAAAATCTTGATCAAGCTGAGCTTAAACGAGCTGAGGTCGAGCCTAAATTAAGTTTGTTTAATAAACGAGCCCGAACTTCACTTATTGAGCTCATGCCTATGTTCTATGTAAAATCTTTCTCGAGCAGTGAAACCATGTATGCATGCTTGTAAGAGTAAAGCATAGAGGTAATTTTGTATATAAGCATTCCTCAATAGCATCCCACAAATTTACTTCTATATCAAAATGGCAGAAGCATCTCTTCGTTTGGCAGCAGATGACGTACTCTAGCAAGATAGCCTGCAAAGATATCATTCAAAATAATGAATTGTTAACCAATATCGAAAGAATAATAGGTTTTTAGAATGACTACAAAAAGAACAATGTATAAACTTAATTTAGGAAACAACCTCTGCAACATGCTTGGAAAGAAATTGCAGCTGCTCGTTTCAATTTGAATTCCTATGGCCACAATTTGTATCATACTTGCCATCCAAATCCAAGCCCGAATCTATGTAAACATGCATAGATGGTGATTAAAAGTTTATGTGAACATTAACAGATGATTAATGAGAATAACTTGAACTCATTTATAGTTTGTATAAACATTAATCATTAATGTATATGTTTAGATTAACAGTTGCTTACATTAACAAATATGTTATTCGTCATTAATATATATGTTTACATTAAACATATATGGTCATTAGCATTTAAAAGTTTATGTAAAAAACTAAAAATTAAGGAGATAAAACATAAACAATAAGCGGAAACATGTTCTGATGTAACTCATACCTATAATTATTTAAACCCTATGTCCCAAATTGTGCATATACAAAATGAAGAAAGAATCTTATTTGAAGACTTGCATATACCCCAAAGCAAACACTCTACTAGACATATTTAATAGATCCCGAATTAACCAATTCAAAACAATTAGAACCCTAGCAAAACGAACCATATCTTTTTGATCGATTAAGTTCAAAGCAATTGGAAACAATAAACCGATTATATGACGACCAAGCTTAAGATAAGATGAGAACCTGAAGAAAGAAGACGGTAGCAGCGAGGTCCGGTAGTGAGAGACGGCGGCGTCCGAAGGTGAGGTGCCTGGGTCCGGCAGCGGTTAGAGGATGTGACTCGACGGTGAAGAAAAGGGAGAGCGCTGTTGATTGATTAACTACTGTGTGCGTTGAAGGAGGGGTATATTAGGTCTGATTTCATTCAACGATGGTTTTTAGCTGAACCCTCATTCAGCCATTGAGATACCTTTTCATCAACCAAACATGCTGATATCTGAGCGATTAAGACCTCACATCTGAATAGGCTTCATTCAAAGGTAAACAAACACACCCTAAGAGACTCGTTGGTTCAACTCCCAACACCTGTCATATTTCATGTACTAATGGACCCCCCACCCTTGTAAACTGCTAGAGTTCGTTAAGCTTTGGACTTTGTTGCTTCCTGTTGAACTTCACGTGCGTTTTTATACAGGTAATGCCATGCATACAATGCATTAACAACAAGAAAGGAAAGTGTACCTATCATTTGTAATAAAATGACGGTAAGAAACGAGTATCAATCCATGGACACGACAACTTTTTAGTACTAAATCTTTGTAGATGATCAACCGAAAAAGTAAATCTCACTTTGAATTTTAATTAACCAAACTAGCATACAATGAAAATAGGCAAGTAAAAACACAAAAACACAATCAATCCAACAAACTACCTAGACATGAATCCACTCTACTAATATGATAAGATAGCAATGATATGGTAAAACATCATGAATCTGAATCTAAACATAAATACTAGATTACAATCAAGCAGGCTAACACTAGCAAATAATCATCATGATGGGTTTCAATCGAGAGATAAACATATACTACCTTGTTTATCAAAACAACAAAGTCTCATAATCAAAGAAAGCTAGCATGAACAATATTTTAACCACCTAAAATTACACTAAAGTAGCCAAACTAATAAAAATAATATCAACTTATGAAACTTTAACGAGCAACGTCATCACCAAGTCAAGAATCATAGAAACACTCATCAATTTTCCAATATTAAGTGTTGGGTTCCATACTCATCAATAATATTTTAATCAAGTTAATCTTTACTAGTCATTCTTAACTTAGTAATGTAAACAAAGAAAATATGAACATTCAAAGTTTACAAACAAACATCTAGAACATAGTTTTCCAACATGAATGCCTAAACATTTGTAAAACTAGCACGATTATGCAACTCTTACATGTATGAACACCATCAATATCAACTTTTAAATTCAACCATATTCTTGAAAGAACACCAATTTACCAAAATCATGCAATAGATTATATATCACATTAGCAAAAACTTCAACATTGTCTAGATAGCAAAAGCAATTAGCCCATAAGGCTTAATACAACTACCATTAAACTAGAAATAAGATTACAAATCATGTTCAAGAACAATGGAAATTAAACTAAGATCAAATAAGGATCAAAGATTGGAATGGAGGATCTTAAGGATGGTGGAAGCCTTCAAACTCTCAAGGAATCACACAAAATATTTTTCAAGAGTTCAGAGAGAATGACCAAGGCTCCACACCAAATAAATGAAGAGAAGTGAATGTTTATAAGCTGTTTGGGCATAGTGCGCGGTCATGCACCTAAAGTACACGGTCGTGCTCCGATTCAGCAAGTCAATGCTCCACTTTCTGCCAACCAGATTTGCAATTTCCATAAAAAGTGCACGGTCATGCACAAAAAGTGTACAATCGTGTATGACCGGCACCATTGGGTGGACCATCATGCTTGATTTGTCTTATTCTTGGAGAAGTGCACGGTCAGTGGCGGATCCAAGTATTTTTTCAGGTGGGGCACTATCTTTAGATGTTTTCAATTTCATAGAGTCGGGTATAAAAATTCCCAGTTGGTTTGAGGTTTGGGTCGGTTCTATGGTTCGGGCAAAGTTCATTACATAATAAACATACGATAAAATAATAAAAGAAAAACCGTCATTAGAAATTAAAAAACATATAATATATATACAATATTCTTTACAAATTAACAAAAATAATTATAGTTGTTCCCTACGAGTCTTCAACTTTTGAAATCGTTGCATTACTTCTTAAACCGAAACTTGTTGAAGGAATTCCCTTTCAATGTAACAAATGCAAGAATCATTCATGTATTCATTAAATTCGTTTTAACATTCTTCATTGAAGAAAAACATCTTTCAACATTTTCCGTTGCAACCGGCAAAACTAATGATAACTTTATTAATGATATACCAACAGATAATCAATGTGTAATCTTTTTTTCACCCTCATTTTGGCAAGATCACCTAAGCCACTCAAGTTAGCAAACCGCTTATCTTCTTTCATGTTAGTAATGTAGTGGCCAAGTTCATATAAAAGCTTATCCTTTTCATCAAAATCAAAATCACATGGATACATCTTGGCCAACTTTAACTAGTTTACTTTACTAAAGGCACTAAAATTACAAGACGGGCTCAAAGAACTCATATTAGTAAGCAATTTAGTGGTTACCGCATTAAAGCGGTTTCTAAGCTCTTGAATTTGCATATCGAGAACCGTGTTTAAATTATTGACCACATAATGGTGAAGATTGGTGATACTGGCCATCTTTCTTCGATATCTCGGGTCAACATACTCGGCTTCCATATCAACCACTTCAATATTATATTTGTCACAAAAGGATGTGACATCTTCCAAAACCTTCAAGTCGATAACTTTCAAGGCCTTCATCAGTTAACTTAACTAGCTTAACTGCATTCAACATATCTTGATCTTTTCTTTGGAGTTCTTGACACAATGTGTTAGTAACACCCAAGATGTATTTCATCAAATGTAAATAAAATACAAAACTAAAAGTTTTCAAGAATACTTGAAGTCCACGTGCTTCACTTTGGTGATCAGATAACTCTCTATATATTCAAGCACGTCAATAACACTAGGAAATAAAGTAAGCAAACGAAGAATTATTTTTTCATGAGAACTCCAACGTGTATCCCCAACTCTTGCAAGTGACAATTCTTGATTCTTTCCACTTCCGGTTTCAACTTCCGAATTCAATTCCAATCTTTCTCTTTGGCTTTCTCTTAACAAATCTATTCTTTTACAAGATGCACGAACAACATTCACTAAATTTGATAATTCCTTATAAAATTTGTAAATCTCATGATGTTTGGTTGCAAGGCCCACAACAAGTTGAAGTTTGTGAGCAAAACAATGAACATAATATGATGAAGAATTTTCTTTCAAAATTAAAGCTTCAAACCATTAAACTCACTGGACATGTTTCTTGCACGTCATATCCTTCGCATCTTACCCTACCAATACTCAAATCGTGGCGAGCAAATAATTTATCAATTGAAAATTTAAGAGATAACGCGGCTGCTTCCATGACACAAACAAGGCCAATAAATCGCTCCTTCACAAATCCTAATTTATCAACATATCTTAAAACCACGACCATTTTTTCCTTTTTAGAAATATCTCTCGATTCATCAACTAATATGGAAAATACATCACCATCAAGGTCTTCAAATATCTTCTTTAATACTTCTTTTGCAAAACAATTACAAAGTTCTTTTTGGATTGATGGAGACGTCATTTGGTTATTCCCGTGGGCATTAACTAATATAACCTTACCAATTTCTTCACTTAGTTCCCCAAACACTTTTAAGAACTCGATAAAATTTCCTCTACAAAGAGATTCTTCAGACTCATCATGACCACTAAAAGCTAACGAACCATTCAACAATGCTTTGGTAAGTCTAGCCAAAGCATGTAATCGGACTCTATATTTTTTTTTGTTTATATATGTTCCTTTATCAATGACCACATGTATAGACAGAGCTTGGTTAACTCAGCCTTCCCCTTTTTACGTGCTTTGTTGTGAAAACTATTGCATTTACCAACATGATTGCTAAATTTCTCCCGACACCTATTCCACCATCGCAATCCTTCACTTAGAAATGCATCATTTTGTACACATTCCATAAATACATCTTATCCTCTTTGACACTATATTCCTACCAATTTCCAAATTCACTTGTGTACCATTCCTCATTAAAGCATCTTAATTTACCACTAAAATTTGTTAGAGAACAATCATGCCCGGTTGGTTGACACAGACCTCTAAGTAGATATTCCCGTATAATTTCATCTTTTTGACTTGGGTGATAAGATGAAATTGGTTGCCTTTCGGAAGGATCCCACAGAAGATCATCCAAATTTATTTTTGATGATTTACCACTAGAAGATGATGATCCAATATTCGATTGTTCACTTTGAAAATATCCCTTGATATTCATAATACATGCAAATCAACAATTACAAACTAACAAATTAAAAAATCAAACCTAACAAATTAATACCAACAATCGAACAAACTAAAACAAAATTTAACAAATAACTTAATAGTTAAGTAGTTAACAATCAAGAACAACTAACATTAACAAGAAGTCAAGAACAATTAACATTTAACAAATAAATGTAAACTTACCTTCAAAGTGAGAGGATTCGAGGAAGAGTATAAGGTAGCAGCAGAAGGAGTAACTAGTCGGCCGGAAAAGTGGTGGTCAAAGAACGGACAACTGGCGGGGATGGGTGGTAGGTTTGAAGAGGGGTCAGGGGATAGGCGTTGTTTTGCAGTGTGTTTTTTGGGTTGACTGGTGTCTGTATTTTTATTATAAAACCCTAATTGATATTAGGTTGAGTTAGTTAAAAAAAGTTTAAAAAACCGAAATTGAACCTGCGACCTTCAGGTTACAAAACAACAAGTTTACAAGCAAGACAAGCGCTTCAAATGTATATAAGGTGGTTCCTTCCAAATTTATAAGGTGGTTCCTTTAATATTTTCTATATATAAATACACTATTATTTCAAAACTCGGGTGGTTCCGAGGAACCACCTATTTATACAGTAGATCCGAACCTGTGCACGGTCATGCCCAAAAGGTGCATGGTCGTGAATGGTCTTGTCTTGACACCAGCTAGTGTACACCGGCATGCGCTGGTCAAATTCCTCGGAAGTGCACAATCATGCACCTAACGTGCATGATCGTGCATGATCATTTTGGCTCGGAACTGATAGTGCACCGTCATGCACTGGTTGGTCTTTGGAAGTTCATGGTATTGCACTAAAAGTACATGGTCATGCACTTAGGGCAGATTCTTGATTTTTGTCCTAGGAACACCTTCTTTTCGTCATTTCTTCATCGGGTGGTCGCCCGGACTTGAAAATTCGCAAATAACTCAATTAAGTATCAATCACAAAAACCAAAATATGAGGATAATTCGATGCTAAAATATGTACACTTTGTGTTACATCAAACATCCCCACACTTGAACTTTTCTTATCCTCAAGCAAATGAAACAAACTCGACAATAACAAGAATAACCCGCAAGCAATAATCATTAAAAGTTTTATAGGATTTTCAAGCAAGCACTATTGATGTTTCCAAACAAGCCTAATAAAGATGAAGGCATACTCTAAAGAACATTACATTAGTTGCCATCACATTCCTACCTTGCAAACCTCATAATGTTCACAGACACTAGGCTATATTTAGTGATTACACATGTAAGTGTATGATGAGGACACTCGATGCCAAAATGGTGACCAAGCAAAGCATAGGCTTGTTTAAGGTTCAAATCCAACCAATACATACATAGAATAACACATGAGTACTTGAGGGTTGTAATTTTGGCTTAGGGTTAGGGTGGGGAATTATTTGGGAAAAGTGGCTAAACGGCTAGAAAATCCGGAGCTAAGATAGCTAATAAACAAAACTAACTAAACCAAGTTGTTTAAACGAGCCGAGAGTTAACGAACCAAAAAGTTCTCTTTGAAATCAAACTTTACCTAAATGTGATGAACCAAATTTCTTATTCTTCTCTTCTTTTCTTTCAACGATCTTTTTTACCAACATTATACAATTGAATACAAAGTAGTAATACACTTTGGGAGATAGTATTGTGCTTCTAATATTCCCAAGTGATAAAATATATAGAATGAAATGGAAAATAAACAAACTAGCTTAGTTGAACCGGATTTCTAACCAAAAATTGGTGAAAAATATAAAAGGTTTTATGGCTAAATGGGCGATATATAATAGGGCGAAAATAAAAACACGGGGAAAGGCTAAACATGGGCTAATAGGGGAATAATGTGGGTAAGGGGAATATAAGTGAAAAATTGCTAGACATAGGGTTTATCCTAAATTCCTCAAATGGTTTATGCCATGTATGTGCATATGGTTTGAAATGCATGCCAAAAACAAGTTCTACTTTGCAATAATTACCCGACTCACTCAATTGCCCGCAAAAACATGAACAAAAACAACTGACGAGGCTAACTCACAGAAACAGAGGAATAGGTAATTTTGCAAAATAAGAAAGTGAATCTTTTTGTTTGTCATGTTTAAAGGTATGTCTTTTTAAAGATTTTCGGCTTCAATGTCTTAAAGATTTGTACTTCAGGACAATGCAATTAAAGTTTGAATTAAAAATTTTAATGATTATTATTTGTTACAAAAATTTGTTTAGGGTTATTGCAATTTTTTTTTATTTTAGACAAATAAAGTTCAAATTCCCTCCACACACTTGAATTGTATAACGCCCTCGTTGTACAACAAAAAAACTATATAAGTAAAGGGAAAAAGTGAGAACAAAAAAACTCCGCTAAATCTAGAAAGCTACCTCATTAGTGCCTTCAACACCCGGAAATGCAAATCCAAAACCCGGTAACAAGACTGTGTGTATCCAACAACCTGGCAGAGCAAAACAATCCATATGCCAAAAGAGAAACTCAATAACAATTATCAAATCTCATAAAACATAACATAACCATTTCCGACAATGAACCAAATCCAAGACTTGTCCAATCCATGACACAAAGTTCACAACTAACAAAGTACTAAACAAATAAACACAAACACATAAAACACAAACATCAAGTCCACATTATCAAAAGGAGAGCCAGAATAAGCCTGATCTTGATTCGCAAATAGCGAACAACCATATAAAGAGGGTAAATCGGGACTCAACAAGGGATACTAACCCGGCTAAACGAGTGTCCCGGAATGGGTGCTGCCAAAAGGATCTGGGTGGGTGTCGAACTGCTGCTGCATGGGACATCGCGAAATGGGCTGGATGAGAAGGCCCCAAAGGTCCATGAGGGAGTGCCAGAAAAAGTGTAGCCGTGGTGGGAGGCATGTGTCTGCTTGGCTAAATACATCCACTCAAAACCCCTACGCGTATACCCAGAAGTACAATCAAAACCAGGTGTGATTTGCTTCTGTTACTTGTTTAAACTTTGATTAATTGCTTGTTTGATATTAAAACCACATCTTTGCTAGTGTGATCAGTACTCTTATTTGCTTGCTTCATAATGTTAGGAATTAATTATATATTGCATTGACCACATACTTCTCGTGGTTTGACACCCTACTTTCCCTAACTAGTTTAAGGTGATTAGGAAACTTGTTTAATATAGTTTTTGACTAGATAGCGATAGTTTAGCATCATTCTATATCTTTAGACACTTGATAAGTTGTATAGCGGAGATGCTTATGAGTATGCTAATTTTGTGTTGGGCACACATACCCCTCACTTGCCCCCCCCCCCTCCCGCTTTAAATGAGGGGCAATTTCATAGAATAGTAACCAAGTTTCAAAATTGTTCCGATTAGGCCACTCAAGTTTAAAGTGTTTCAATTAAGTCACTCAACTTTCATATTTTGTTAAATTAAAGGTTTTAACATGTATTTTTATTCCTTTTCTTTTTTTCTTCACATAGGAAACCTTATTTTCTTATTTTTTTTATGTTAATGTTGAATGGTGATATGAATTTTATTTTTTTATTTATAAATTTTAATATAATTAACGCTTTTTCTTTAATTTTTAAAATTTAACTACATATATTGCAAATTCCAACCCCCGCATCTTATCCTCCATTTCTTTCTTGACACGCAAAAAGACTCGATTTGAAGATTTAGTGACCCGATTTGGGGAAAATTGCATGAGCAACCTGATTGAAACACTTTTCACTACTACATAATCATTTATAAACACCGGTGAAAAATAAAAATTACAACGTTGTGAATGCCAACTGTTGTAAAACATGTTAAACACCGTTATAATATGAAGAAATTTCAAAACCCGTTATAAAATAGAAGGATACTAGCGTTGTTTACTGAACAAAAGTTTATATACCGGTTTTTAACTAGTATTTAAATGGTGAGGAGTTCAACCGTTGAAATAAAATGTGAAGAACAATTTTAAATGAAGAATTTTCCAAACATGTTGTAACTTATAAAGCAATAAGCGTTGTAAATAAATAAAAAATTTATAACACCGGTTTTGGCGAGTATTTTAAAGCGGTTAACAGTTTCAACATAATAAAACGTTCATGTTAACAAATAAACCATTTCCAATATTCATACATTGAAGCAAAAAATATAAAACTAAACGGTTAAATATACTACATATGCATCTTTCACTTATAATTAAATATATACAACTGAACATAGATAATACTAGAAAAAACAACAAAATCACCAAAACTCCAAAAAAAACCAAACTAAATATGCATCTTTAATCATAGTTTATCTAGGAAATCGACCTTCATAGATGTGGCTTTTTTTACAGTCTTGTTAACTTCGTCCATAGATTTGTTAATCTTCTCATCTTGTTGGATTTGGGATCTGTAGTAAACCTTATTTGGGAGGTCAACAGTGCTGTTAAGTTGCGCTATTGACTTAGCAAGTTGTTCCTTGTGTGCATCGAGGCTGGAACGGGCGCTCTCATTGGCGAACTTTGTAAGAGTTTTCATTGCTATTGTGGTCTTTGCATCATCGTCAACAGCCCTGATGAGGTAATCTCTAATCATTTTCTTAATTTTTGCATCAGAATTTTGATAAGCCATTTTTGCGGGTAGATACGTGAGATGTATTTTATATATAGGCGCGTTATTTAATTAGTGTCAGGCAATCGATAAACCTACTACTAGTAAATATTTTGAGTTGCCAAAATTAATTACAAAAATATTTGATTTGAAAACTTAACAGAGACTATCATTGTCTTAATGTTTTGACGGTTAACTATATAGCTCGAATTATTAAAAAAAATATTTTACATCGGGATTGGTTAAACTATGTGACATTGTTTATAACATTTTTTTGTATACCGATTACATGTGAACCGTGTTTAAAAGTTCAAAATTTTAAACCGTTTTGTTTTTATATTTAACCGTGGTACATCCTATTTAAAGTATAAAATACACTGGTTTTTTTTAAACCATTGTTCATAGTTTTAAAAATACTCACTAAATATAATGGTTACTTATAAATCGTTTGAAGTTTAACATACTTACACCAATTTTTCTTTTACCCGTTGTAATTATGAATTCGATGGTTCATATTCTTCTTTGAAAATGTTGTATTTTCATGTTAATTATTTAAAAGCAGTTGAGGCATTGTATTTATGATATAATTATTCTATTTATCTCTATAAAAGGATACTACCAAACTAGATCATTTCAATCTTTTCAAGCCTTTCTTTCTATAGAACAAAAATGTCTTCCTCCTCTTCTTCTTCGTCCTCTTCTTCCCAAAAAGAAATAATCGATTAAGTGAGAGAGTATGTTTTTAAAGATAACTTCACCCTTAATGTTCTTGAGCTTAATAGGAAATAGATTTTGGAAGGAAAAGCTAAGAGGGATGAAATATTTCATGAACTCAGGAACTTTCAGAATCTGATGTTCATGATATTTCAACATTTTTTTGTGTCGATTGTGGTTCTAGAATTGATCAAGGCCATTACTCATGCAATGCAATTAGTGTAATCCTCTAGGGATTTTAAGATGGATTTCATAAATTAATTTGTAGAAAAATGATTTCATGTTTCCTTATACAAAGATTTGCCACCCCACTTATATGGGTGGCATATCTTGGTGTTAAATTAGTTGATACAAAGATTTGTCACATGACCGAATTCGGGAGGCATACAAATCTTTGTAATCCACCCTAATTGAGGAAGTATGTAGATATTTGTATCTTATATATCTACTAGTTTATGCAATGCTCATTTAATGGTTATCTACTAGTTTATGCAATGCTTGTAATGGTTATCTACTAGTTTATGACATGTAATCATTAACTACCAATTTGTATAATGTAATGGTCATATTTGTGTTATTTATGCATCTTTGTTTGTGTTTGTTGAGGCAATGTAATGGTTCATTTGTCAACTACTAGCTAACAGTAATAACAAACAAAATGTGTTAGTTGAACCATATCAAAAATAGCAATAAAAATGTTATCCAATCTTTCATACGTCATATTAACTCCAAAACCACCTGACGATTTGTTCTTGAACTTTAAACACGTAGCATATTACTCGATATGTTAGGATAAAATCAGTGTTGATTTAAATAAAAAAAGTCAATAAGCAACAGTGTCTTATGTCACACCCCAAGCTACGGCAGAAATGTCAGGGCGCAAATTTTTTGTTCACGTCTCATAAGACACTATCATGCAAAAGTTATATGGAAATATCTAATTTATTTATTTAAATTCAACCAAGTACATATGTCTCAATCAATTACAAATAAAACCAAAACAATTGAAATAATAACATCTTGTCTTTTTATTAATAACCTAAAGTCTCTTTTAACGTGTCGTTATTCAGTTTAGATAAATGAAATATTTGAGTGTGGGCTTGGACATTAAAAGATGGAATAAGGGATGGTGATGGGCCTTAGGTCCGTGGGCTTAAGGGTATATAAACCCCTTAAACCACCCTAAAACCCTAAAACTCTCATTCTTATCTCTCAGCCTCCATACACTCTCAAAACACACACACAAACACCTTCCCTTTATCTCGGACCAAGATCCGAAAAGACCCAAGCTTGTTGGTGTTAGAGCATCGTGACGAACATGACATACATCAAGACTAGATTGTGTTCGTGAAACCGATTCGTTTGAGGTACGTGTTATAATTAAAACATGTTCGTTTATGCTCGGATCGTTTAGTATTCCTAGATCTATACATAAATGGTAAACAACGAATCAAACGCAACAATTCTCGTTGAAATTCGTTAACATTGAACTGGTTAATCAATCAAATATTGAGTCGTATACTTATATCGATCAAATGCACCATTAAAACACGATGTTTAGATGTTTGGATGATTGGGGTTTGTAGGCGATGTGATTTCGAGTAGAATGATACCAATTTCATGTTGTTTCATCGTGATTCGAGGATTAATTGCAACTCTGGTGCTGTTGATTGTTCTTATCGATTTTGACTTTGACACTAGAGTCAAAGTTAGATAATTCCTAATATTCATTCGTTATGATAAGCGAATGCCTAGCCATTCATTAAACAGTCATAACGAATAAGACGCATTAGTGTGCTAAAAATGAGCCTCCCATTCATCCTATAGAAGTCACAAATGACCTTATTCATTCATTATCCATTCATTAGCCATGAGGAGACAACGAATCAAACCATTCATTATAGATACATTCGTGTGCTCCTGTTACGAATGAGCCTTTCATTCATCTCAAAGAAATCACGAATGGCCTAATTAATTCGTTACTCATTCATTCGTCTCAAATCAAACCATTCGTTATAAAGAATGGAACCATTCGCCATAAAGAATGTGATATCGAATGATTCTTAACCGGAGACCATTCGTCAAAACGAATGAGATAGCGAATAAAATAATCATTTAATAATTCTAATAAAATAACCATTCATCATAACGTATGGGATAGCTGACCTGGCAGCTCGACCCCAGCCAGGGGCTCTGCCCCTTGGACCCTTTTAGGGGCTACTGCCCTAGACCCCGCTGCCTAGGTGATGGTCGGTTAATTTGTATATGTTTTAGTTCGTTTATTATTTAGTTTTAACTGTCTATTCGAGAACTATCGATTTTTCATACGTGTTTTATTGGATTTCAGATCATGGGCGTTAAAGTAGTGAGTATGGACCTGTTGTGACACGGAATAAAGACCCGGGATGTACAGCACGCAAAACGAGGAAAAGAATGAAGTTTGTTGTTCCAAAGTCCCATCGCAGTACACGATGGGTTTGCTGAAGTCCCCATCGCGCACCGCGATGGGTGATAAAAAATATGTTTACTCGGGGGTCAATCGCGGTACGTGATCGACTCATAAGAAGACCCGTCGCGTACCGCGACGGGAGTGCAGACGGGATTTTTAGCTTATAACTTCTTTTTCATCAACAAGAAACCCTAACTAAGTTTTGACGAACCATAGGCGATTCCAGCAGCTCCAAGAGGCGATTTCCACTATCCTAGCTCGTGTCAAGACCATATCTATGATCCATTTCATTCGTATAGAAGATTTGATGATGTCTCGGCTCGGCTAATCTCCTAGAATCGCACCCGGGATGTATAGTTTGTAACCATTTACAGTTTTTCTCATGTGATTAAGAATACTTATGTTTTGATTATTGAAGATTGATATATAATTATTGATGTTTAGTATTTCTGCATGTTTGGTCGGTTTAGGTTTACGTTAGTCTGAACGATCTGTTACCAGTTGCTAGATAATTCGTCATATAACTGTTTAGTTTGATTGAATATGATAAAACGTACAATTACCCTTAACTGAGTCACACCGGCAAGGACTGTTTGATAACCAGTGTCGTGTGTAAAGTAATTGTTGACGTCTAAGGTTTTGTCTGGTTGATCAGTTTTTAGTTAATCGTTAATAATAAATCTGTTAGGTTGCATGAGATACTGTTTGGTTGCTTACTTGAATTCCCGGGTGTGGTTTGCTTTGTTAACTGCTTATTACTCGTTTACTTGTTCGTTGCTTAGTTCTTTTAATTCAAACTATTGCTTGTGTGATCAGCACTAAAACTTGTTACTTTATAATATTAAATATGTTACACGAATTGCATTGACCACATACTCCTTGTGATACGATACCCTACTTGCTCTAACTATTTAGAATAATTAGGTTTTTGATTGACTCAAACGACAATCATCAAAATGGCGCCGTTGCCGGGGAGTTAGTGCGCTTAGTGTTTTCGTGTTATTTGATTTTTTGTGTCTAATTTTAATTCTAGTCTTAATTTTTGTTTTCAGTTTTTATTTTTAATTTTATTTTTCTGTATTTTACGCGGGTTGTGTTAGTTGCAGATTACAGGTTTATGCGCACCCACCATTCGGGCCGACAGTCTCCGTTAGTTTACGAGCCCGAAATCGAGAGAGTAGCTCGGCAGAACCGAGTACAAAACAGAAACTCACAAATGGAAGACCAGAACCAGAATCAGAACCAGAACCAGAACGAAAACCAGAACCTAACAATAACCAAAACCAAGATCCATTTTCACAAACCAACATGTTTCACCCAGATTACATACCCGACCCACCAAACTTCAATAACCAGAATAACCAAAACAACTCAGCTCGTGCCTCCAGAACCCGAAATCAAAACCGAAACCGAAACCTTAACCAAAACCTAAACCTCAACTTTGACTAAGCCAGACCATCCGCTCCAAACAACAACCCAAACTGTCTAGTTAGGATAAATATTGATGATGTTCGATCGAGTGTTCCGACTGAAGATGAGGATGAGGTGAAGAGAATAATGGAAACGAGGGTTTTCGGGTAGCTGATGATGAGGTTGATCGATGGTTTAGGAGAAATCGGGAGGTTGAACCCGAGAACGAGGTTGGTGAACCGGAAATTGAGGGTGAAAATAATTATGAAGATGAGGTGGAGGAGCCGGTAAATCAAAGACGGGCCGAACCCGTTAACAGACACCGAAGGGATCGAGAAAGGGTAAATCGGGCGGAACGGCCCGAGAGAGTTCGTGGTATTCCAGTTAACCGGGGCGGTATGGGAAACCCCGTGGGGCAAAGGAGAAATTACATAGCCCCGGCTCATGGTGTTAACAGTCGGTTCAGACCGGCTATCCCAGACGGAGCATCCCCGTTGGTCCCACAGGAACGAGTACCGGGACAACAAACTTTCAAGTCCCGACCATCTTACATCAACATCGTTCCTCATTTCAACGGGATAGCTTCAGAAGACCCGTATTCGCACTTGATTGATTTTTCGGCTGTTTGCGGGTCTATTGGTGCTGGTACTTTCGATCAGGATGAATTCCGGTTACGGTTATTCCAGTTCTCATTAAAAGACAAAGCGAAACTGTGGTTTAACTCGTTACCAACACAGTATCAGAAATTGGGCCGAGATGCAACAAGTCTTCCTAAACGAGTTTTATTCACAATCGAAGACTACCGAGGCCCGTTCAGACATTCGTCACTTTTCACAGTTACCAGGTGAGTTATTCCATGAAGCTTTTACCAGGTATAAGGATATGATCAGAAAATGCCCACATCACCAAATCGAACTGTGGGAACTGGTAAAGTGCTTTGTTGACGGTTTGACATACGAGGACCGAAAGCATCTTAAGGCCTCGTGTAATAGTCAGTTGTTGAATCAGCCTGAGGAAGATTATTGGGAATATTTAAAGTTCATGTGTGAAGATTCCAAGGCAGAAGCAGCAGCTGAAAGGCGAAGACGTGGTAATTCATCCAGATCAGTTAAGTCAGTCACGAGTGAGTCTGAAAGAATTGCTGAGTTAGAACGTGAACTGGCTGGGTACAGAAAGGGTAAGAAGAAAGAGGTCGGGAAAGTTGGTGTTAAATTCCCGGTTTGTGAAGATTGTGGTGAACTCGGGCATAAGGCAGAAAATTGCCCCGAGTTTGATGATGATGAGGAGGATGACACCGAGTAGGTTAATTATGCTTACGGGGATTCCAAAGGCCAAGGATTCAATTCGAACACATATCACCCGGGCCTGAGGAACCACCCGAACTTTCGTTACGGGAACGCGTCTTCTCAGTTGAACCCGAACTTTCAGGGATCGAGCCAGAATGGGTCGCAGGGTAATTACCGCCAGGGCGGTTATCAGCAGCAGCAAGGTTCGTATGGTCAGAATCGGGGGTATAACAGAGATGGTAACCGGGGTGGAAATTCATCGGGAAATCAGGTGCAGCAGAGGGGGTCCTCGGGAAATGCAGATGAGTCGGTGCGCTCAAAGTTGGATGCATTGATGAAGTTTATGACAGATCATAAGGCTGAAACAAAGAAACAGTTTGAGTTACATGATAAGTCAGCAGGGGCAATGTCAAAGCAAATTGGTCAGCTCGCAGCAGATATGGAAAAGTTGCAAAAGAGTGCAGGTCAACTCCCGAGTGATACTACAGTCAACCCGAACCATTACTGCTCAAGCTCCAAGAAGGGAAACAATGTGCACATCAATGCTGTAAGTCTTTTACCTCATTTTGAAATTTCTAGTGTTGAAGTGGATTCACCACCGCAATTTGTTGAGGGGGTGGTGTAAGTTGTTAGTGGTGAGAGTGATTGTGTCGGTCAAAATGAATCAATTTTCCAAAATGAATCAGAACGAAAAACATATGAAATGTATTTTTGTGAAAATTGCACATGTGAAAAATGTTTAAATGGTAAATTGACCAACAAGAGAGATGAAGGGGTGGAGAATAATACCACCTCAAGTAAACTCCAAGACCCGGGAGTGCCGCTTTTATCTATTCAAATTGGGGAATTTAAAACTGATCGTGCACTTTTAGATCTTAGAGCATGTGTTAGTATCATGCCTGGTAGTTTATATGATCAGTATGAATTTGGCCCGTCAGAAAGGGTAAACACCACTGTGGTGTTGGCGGACCAAACTCATACACTTCCTCGGGGCATGGTGACTAATGTAATGGTTCAGGTGGAAGAATTTTTCTACCCAGTTGACTTTCTTGTACTTGACTATGCAAAAAGTGTGAATAATACACAACCACAAGTCATATTGGGTAGGCCATTCCTTTCCACAACACATGCGGTAATTGATTGCGCTAAGGGGGTTTTGAGAATCAAGTGTGGAGACCGTGATAAACTGTTATTATTGTTTGAAAATGCTATTAACCCTCTTGTTGATAAGTGTGTATCCTTGGACAAGGATCACACAAAAGAGGAATGCTTTGTGATTGTAGGATAGATAAGAAGGGATTTGAGAAACAACAGAGTGAGAAGGTGGAAGAGAAAGGTAACCGACCAAAGAAGAAGAAAGCGAGACATCCACCCAACCAAAATGATCAAGAGTGGAGATCGAGGATGTTCGAGCCAGATCATGGCCTATCAGAAAACTGGCAACAAATGATTGAAGAAAACCGTGCCTATAATGAGAAGGTTGCACGGGAGCGGGAAAGACGCCCACCTTGAATGCCATAAACGTTTCAAAAGGGTGGTAATTGTACATTTTGTATATTTTTAGTTTTGCATTTTGTTTTAGTTTTCATATTACTATTTGTATTTTAAGTGTACCATCATAGTAAAAGCTAAGTGTGGGGATACCTCACGAAAAAGTTTGGATTTTGAGGTGTCGATAAAGTATTTGTCAGAAAATGAGGTTTCAGTTCAGTTAAATGGCCCATAGTGCTTTCATGTTCATTTTGCTGTGGTTAATCCAGGTACGTGTATATTTTGTTGTATTTGGAACTTTGTGGGTGTAGTTCACTATAAACCCTCACGAGACCCCACTCGTCCTCCCGGGCTACCGGGGGGTTTACAAGGCTTGTTGCATATGCTAAATGCAATCGTGATTCCTACGAAAGTGAGTTAGGTCTTTTAACGTTTTAAACTAACTTAACCGAATTTATTATGAAACGAATTAATTTGGCTCGGTAATTGTTTTAATAAAATTAACAAATATTCATTTTCATAACTCTTAAAAGACCTATGTCTTACACTTGTGAGAAGCTTGCTTCTACACATCTCAAGATTTTGTAGGTTCGATTGTCAATTTGGTAATTGGATGAGATGAGAGTACACGAGTGTTTTTGAGAGTTCACGAGCCGACTGGTCCTTCTCCAGTCACGTTGATATCAGGTGATTTCGGTTTCATAATTTCATTTGTTTATTATTTTTAAACGTTAAAAGTGTTTCAGCCATGTATAATTGTTAGTAGAACCGCCTCACATAAGCCCCGAAATTTTAAAATTGCTTAATAGTCAAAAAGTCAATTTCAACCCCGTCCCTCAAATGTTCATTAATCGTTATATCATTTTTAACTTTGAGGACAATGTTAAGTATTCTTACATTGAGGACAATGTAAACCTCAAGTGTGGGGATGGGGGAAATTTGAAAAATTTTAGCCCGATAGTACCTCGAAGAGTGTTCAGAAACCAAAGTTGTTAACTGTTAATTATTGCCTTTAATGCCAAGTCATAGGTTTCTGGTCATGGTTGGTTTTTCAGCGTCTCATTAGTCTTACTCACAAATGTTTTATAACGAGAAGTTGAAAATAGGGTCGTTTAGGCGAGGATAACGAGTCATGGGGACATGTACACATGTTTATATCGTCAACCCTATTCCTTCGGTACATGTGTGAGTTGACATAAATATATATAATACATATATAATATATAGTACACACATGTCATTTGAGTTCTTTCACTGATGTTCATGGATTACGAGATCACAGTTGGCAAAATGCAAAAGTGATAGAGGCAACTAGGTTAGGCCTCGTCTGGATGAGCGTGAGTATGGGTACTGGGGGTTGGGCCTCATTATTACACATATGAGGTGAGGTTAATATGAGGGGCGGGGGGTTGGGTCCCTTAGAAAACATTTCTTGGACTTATTTTTTCATTTGTTTAACCCCGACATTATGTTACGAGACGATCTGGCTTACTAGGTTTATTTGTATCTGTAATTGTATTTGCTTTTGTTTTGTATTTGTATTTATCTCATTGTTAAGCATCACGTTATTATGCTTAAAAAATGAGAAAAAGACAAAAAGATGTCTGTTTATATTTTGTTATGTAATATGTAGTTCGTTCGTTAAAGTTCGTTTATGTCAAAAAAATGTGAAATCAGTATGTTGATAGTTTGCTTATTTAGATATTTATAATCAGTCAGTTAGTTGTACAGTTGTTTCGTTTATTTAGATGTTTTGTAATAAGCCGGGTCGGATCGTTTGAGCTACTTAAATATTTCTCTTCCATACACTTACACCTGGCCCCGTTACAACCCTTTTAAAGACCTCTTCATTTGCATTTGTGCCAAAGTAGCTTGATGGATTAATATGTACTTATGAGTGATATTGAGAGCTGAGTGATACCGGCACATCTTTTTCTAGTCCATATATTAAACCGAGAGGAGATATGTTATATTACGAGTGGTATGAGCATGTGTGCCTTAACCGGAAACAAAGTACACCTGTCTGGGCGACTCTATTGTTTTAGTATAGCATTTAACCGTATTTGTGAGATGTCAATCAAAAAACAGTGTCAGTATGGGAAACTGGGTATGACCTTAAACCTTACTAGTATTAATGGCGATAATCTACATACCAATGATGGAGGTCGATGTTTGCTTTAGAGTTTTGCTTGAGGGCAATCAAAAGATAAGTGTGGGGATGTGATGGTCGGTTAATTTATATATGTTTTAGTTTGTTTATTATTTAGTTTTAACTGTCTATTCGAGAACTATCGATACTTCATACGTGTTTTATTGGATTTCAGGTCATAGGCGTTAAAGTACTCAGTATGGACCTGTTGTGACCTGGAATGAAGACCCGGGATGTCCAGCATGCAAAACGAGGAAAAGAATGAAGTTTGCTGTTCCAGAGTCCCATCGCGGTACATGATGGGTTTGCTGAAGTCCCCATCGCGCACCGCGATGGGTGATAAAAAATTTGTTTACTCGGGGGTCAATCGCGGTACGCGATCGACTCATAAGAAGAACCGTCGCGTACCGCGACGGGAGTGCGGACGGGATTTTTAGTTTATAACTTCTTTTTCATCAACAAGAAACCCTAACTCCGTTTTGACGAACCATAGGCTTTTCCAGCAGCTCCAAGAGGCGATTTCCACTATCCTAGCTCGTGTCAAGACCATATCTATGATCCATTTCATTCGTATAGAAGATTTGATGATGTCTCGGCTCGGCTAATCTCCTAGAATCGCACCCGGGATGTATAGTTTGTAACCATTTACAGTTTTTCTCATGTGATTAAGAATACTTATGTTTTGATTATTGAAAATTGATATATAATTATTGATGTTTAGTATTTCTGCATGTTTGGTCGGTTTAGGTTTACGTTGGTCTGAACGATCTGTTACAAGTTGCTAGATTATTAGTCATATAACTGTTTGGTTAGATTGAATACGATAAAACGTACAGTTACCCTTAACTGAGTCACACTGGCAAGGACTGTTTGATAACAAGTGTCGTGTGTAAAGTAATTGTTGACGTCTAAGGTTTTGTCTGGTTGATCAGTTTTTAGTTAATCGTTAATAATAAATCTGTTAGGTTGCATGAGATACTATTTGGTTGCTTACTCGAATTCTCGGGTGTGGTTTGCTTTGTTAACTTCTTATTACTCGTTTACTTGTTCTTTGCTTAGTTCTTTTAATTCATACTATTGTTTGTGTGATCAGCACTAAAACTTGTTACTTTATAATATTAAATCTGTTACACGAATTGCATTGACCACATACTCCTTGTGATACGATACCCTACTTGCTTTAACTATTTAAAATAATTAGGTTTTTGATTGACTCAAACGACGGTCATCACTAGGGCGCTGCCCCCGAACCCCCGTTCGTTGAGGGTAATATTAAACTAAAAAATACGATATGGGTAGTGATAGTTAATTGATACGTGTAATTATTATACAGTTAGGCCCGCCCAGTTAAAGAGAGGAATTACCACTAACTCAGAAAGGAACCGAGCTCAGGTGAGTTTTTAGCCCCATTTTCTTGTTATGTTTTTGGTGTTGTGTGCATACTCGATGTGATTAGTTAATACACTTACCTTAAGTGGTAAGTGTATGATATGTGACTGTTTTATAATTGATGTATGAATGATATTTGAATGCTATAGAAAAGATTAAGAGTATGTATGAAAGTATATAAATATATATATATATAAAGAAAAGTATGTATGGTTGTATGGTACGAGGGTGGCAGACCATAATAATATCTATGAAGGAGGGTGGTAGACCCTAATAATATCTGTGAAGGAGGGTGGTAGACCCTAATAATATCTGTGAAGGAGGGTGGCAGACCCTAATTTATGAACGAGGTTATAGGGCGAAAGGCTCTTTAAAACATATAAGTATGTATGTAAAGCATGATATTATATGAAAGTGTGAAAGAAAGAAATAAAGTATATACTTATGTATGTACGAAAGAAAGATAAGCAGGTTAAGTAAGTAATATGTATCTACTGATACGTGTGAGCAAGTATGTGAATGTATTCTATGTTACCTGATGTAACTAGAACTCACTCAACGTAGCTGACTTTTAGTATGCACGCAGGTTAATAGACTGAAGCAGTTAGCTTGAGGGAGACACATGGCAGCATCTAAAGAAGCTGGCATGTGCAGAATGATTTTCCATGATGTTAAATAAGATGTTTTATGTTATGCTTTCAAAGACAGGTTTTTGTAACGAATGGTTAAAGTTTTATTTATTCCGCAAAAGTTTTAGTTAACTCTGATATTTAGAACTATGTTTATGAGTAAATCCAATGCCGAAGTAGGGCACTAGTATCGGGACCTTACTCATAAGGTCCCTAAAAAAATAAAATCATTAAAATAGGGGAGTAATTACTCACCTTATTAATTAGTTGAGTTAAACGATAGATAAATTATATTAAACGAGTCCCGAGCCTTAAGAAAGCTGACTGATCTAACACGAACTGACCTGGAACTTTGAGATAGTAAAGTACAATTAAAGACGAGAACATAGCCGTTGGAATCATATCAAACGGAGGTATAAAACTATATGAGATTTTTTAATATTTAAATGAGCTAGTACTGTTCAGAATCCGAACTTCGAGTCGGAAGCCGAGTTTTTACCAGTAAACTCAAAATTTCTAAACAAATATAAAAGTCTTATGGCCCAAAAGCTAATTCCATTCAGAAGATAGAGAAATCGGATAATCAAATATTTGGGCTATTGTGCCTTAAAACGGGTCGGAGAGCAATTGACCGACAAAACCCCATCAATCAGTAAAATTGATTGAGGGATTTTGTTATTTAGATAAAATACCAACTTTTTTTATGAAGACAACTTACCCTAAAAGATTACGGAACAATGTGAAAATACGAGTTAAAGGGTCTTGAAGCTTGAAAGTCAAACCGACAGATGAAATTTCTTGAAGAAAACACCATGAAACATTATGAACGTTTTTTTTTTAGGTGGGGGCTGAGTTTCCAGATTATTTTAGGATTTAGGAATATGTTTGGATTAAGTATAATGCCCCATAATAGTTTATTAGAAAAATAGTTCGTTTAAGGAAACCGAATAAGCTTATTATAACAAAATCAAACTAATTAACAATCAAAATTCGTTTTTAATATTAGAGGTAAGAATATGGACATGTTATATTATAATATAACTTATCTTGGGAATTTTCTTGATTTTTGGCAAAGATAGTCCCTAAACTTTTATAAATGCGACTTCTAGTCATTTTAAGCGATTTGAAGGGTTTTTAAGTGTTGTTTGACGAGTTTGAAAGTTAAGAGAATATAAATTAAGTTTAACCAAGTGAAATACTAATAAATACAAAGTATAAATAATTCTAAAGATCTAAATTACATTCCGAGTCGGGTTAAACATAAACGAATTCAAATACGAAAAACCCGAGATATTACTACTTAATCGATGTACTTTTCTTTCCATTTTAGCCCTTGTTATAAGATTGTTGTGTTTCTTTTAAAACGGTGAATCATTTACACTTGTGGGTCAAGATATGGTAAATCATTTACTAAACGAAGACCAACATTGACAAATGTAAGAGATGATGATGATAATGATAATCATTGTGGTGATGACAACAATTATACATTTCCTAATAATTTAAATGAGATGCTCAATGATATTGAAAATGATGTCGGTGTCAATAATGATATTATTGGTGACAAATACCAAGAAAAACTAAAGCAATTTTTTGTTGATTCGGAGAAACCGTAATATGCTGGGTGTGGGAAATATTATAAGTAGGGGTGGCAATTGTGACCCATTGGGTTGAATGGGTTGTATCAAAATGTATATGATGGGTCAGAATGGGTCAAACTAAAAAAAGAAAATGGTCAAAACAGGTTAACATTTCTCGGGTTTGACCCGTTTTTCTAGTTCCATAAAATAAAAACCCGAGAAATGTCAACCCGTTTTGACCCGTTTCAATAATTTTCTTTTTTTAGGTTGACCAATTCTGACCCATCATATACATTTTGATACAACTCATTCAACCTATGGGTCACAATTGCCACCTCTATTATAAGCTTAGTGATATGTTAAAACTGTTTAACATAAAGGCATACATCGGATGGAGAGATAAGAGCTTTACAAGTCTATTATTGCTTTTACGTGGTGCGTTCCCAAATGACAATGAGTTGCCTGTAACAATATACCAAACTAAAAAATTGACGTGTCCGATGGGATTGAAAGTCGAAGGAATACACGCATGTCGGAAAGATTGTATGTTGTTTATAAATGAGCATGAAAATATTCATAAATGTGTCATATGCGGTGCATTAAGGGACAAGTGAGGAAGTGATCAAACCGAAGATGATCAATACAATGACAATGTACAGAAAAATGGCCCACCGGCTAAATTAGTGTGGTATTATCCCATAATACCAAGACTAAGACGTTTATTTTCCAACCCTGAAGAAGCAAAGCTGATGCGTTGGCATTCTAAAGAACGTAAAGAAGATGGAAAGCTAAGACATTTGGCTGACTCTCCTCAATGGAGAAATATTGATTACAAGTGTAAAGACGTTAGTAAAGAGATTAGGAATATACGATTTGGTCTAAGTTCATATGGTATCAATCATTTTGGGAACATGAGTAGTCGTCGTAGAACTTGGCTGGTTCTGCTATGCATGTACAATATTCCTCCTTGGTTATGCGTGAAATTTAAATACATAAACTCTGTTTGACCGAACTTCCGACATACAATCAATAAACTCTATTTGTCTTTAACAACATTCACTCAAAGATTATTGATGTCGAAAAATTGGATATTGTCACACGCCGACCAAAGGCCGCTGAGCATGCCGAGGCGTAATGTATTGATTGACTGTAGCTCAAAAGACACTAATTAAAGCGACAATAATTATTTAATTTCGTTGATATTAACAAGTACACAAGTTCAATAAACAGAACAAATGCGTCATACGTTTGTATTTTGAAAAAATATCCTAAGGTAAAACTAAATCTTCGTTCTTGAACAATATTAATTACTTGTACCTGTAGCATGTATAAAAATAGAGTTTGTCAACACGAATGTTGGCGAGAATACATAAGTGTTTGTTTACATATATATATATATATAGTTAAATCACAATTCACATGTAAATTGTGAGCATTACAAATCTTATAAAAATGTAAACAACTAAATAGATGTGGACTTGTTCCTGTTGATACAAAATCAATATAGTTGGGTAAATGTATGATCATACTAGATTAGAATATATGAGGATAAGATACCAACCACCAAACATAATATAGACATTTAAGCACATAGAGAATGCAGTAATCACACATAAACATAAATTGAATTATATTTTAAATAGTTGTGATAATAAAACTCGAATAATACATAAGGTATACATGCTACCCCTAAAATATATAAAATATGAAAAAGGTGGTACGTAAACTCACATGAATAATAATGTCGGTAATGAGAAGTCGGTTAAGAAAGTTGATCGGAAGCGTGGAGAATCCCGACTGATTAACCTAAAATAAGAGTATGCTCGGAATAAATGATTTGACGAAAATGAACGAGCAAGATGCAACCCTTGGAGATTCTAGGGATTTATATCGGGTTTTAGGATTGTTGGGAATCTTAAATAAGATCTTAGTTTTTTAATAAAAGGTGTAATTAAATTAAAATTTAATTTTTATATTTAAACTTAAAACTATAAAACGTCAAACAAAATTTCTTTTATTCCAAAAGGCATGATGGGTTGTTCGGTCAAAAAGGGTTTATAACTTATGACATGTATTCTTAAAAGGTTAAACCAATTTTACTTATAAAAAAATAGTTTTAAATAATAAATTTAAGTTATAAAGCAAGAATTTAAAATAAATTAAATTAAATTTATATATTATACTTAAACTTAAAACTAGAAAATATCAAACAGAATTTTTTATTCCAAAAGGCTTGATGTGTTGTGGGGTCATTAACAGTTTATAACTTGTGACATGTATTCTTAAAAGGTTAAACCTATTTTACTTAAAAAAAAATTTTAAATAATTAATTTAAGTTAGAAAACAAGAATATAATATATATATATATAAATATATAAGAGAAAAAACAATAATAAATAAATAAATAAAATCTAAAATGGGTTGCCTAGAGGCACGGACCCGGGTCTCTGGGTAACGTATGCCTTAAAAAATTTTGCACCAGCCACACGGGCTGGTGTCTCACCTGGTAAAAGAATGGAATTAGAAATATATATACAGTAAAATAAATCAATCCATAACCCTCATGAATCCTAAATCAAAAATCCCCAAATTGAAGGTTGTTTATTGACAGAGGGCTTTGCTTAATTGGGTCTTGATGAACAAAAAGCATAAATATATTACCAAAAATGCACATGAATCGACTGTGATCAAGGAACCTAGGGTTCGGCTTCTGCTTGGACTAACAACTGAGGATTCGAGTAATTCATAATTTAATTAGGGAGAGTGGTTTGCGTCGCGATAGATCAAAGAGTGTGTTCTAATTGAAATTTTAGCATGCATTTATAGTGTAAACGAGGTTTGACCGGTTCATGTATATGGTTATTGTATATGATCAAAATGATTGCGTTAGCTGTCAATTAATGCGAGTTTTCCACGAAGATTGTTTACGAGCTGAAGGAGAAACAAACAAATTCGTTCAAATTACGGATTTCGTGGCTAATTATATAGGTCAAGGTTTCCAAATTGTGAAAGGGGGTGAGGCTAGCTGTTGTCAACGGGAAGAGGGCAAAAGGAAAAGGACAATTTTAATAATGTTGTTACTTGGTCCCTAGAGATTGGGATAGTGCTCAAAGTGATGCGAGATTCTGAGTCCAGAATTAAAAGCGTAATTAGTCAATACTTTTAAGTAAGTACAAGCGGCATAACTAAAATAAAATAAAATTATTTGTTTTATTAATAACAAGGATCTAAAATTTATATATATATGTGTGTGTATATGTGTGTGTGTGTAGGTTTAAGTTCAAGAGAGAAATAATATTAGTGCGAGAAATGCGAGAAATGAATATTAGCCACTAGTTTTATTTTAGGTTTTAAATATTTAAAAATAAACAAAAAGATGTAAATGAAATAATAAATGCACACTCTCTCTCCAATTAATACAACTAATATAATTATAATAAATCTCTCTCGAATTAATATATCTAACTAATTTAACTATTATAATTAAAAAAATAAAACACTACTTTAATTTTATTTTTTATTTACACATTCTTCATTTTATTCAACATAAATACAATTTATTCATATAATACTATTTCTTTATATTAAAAAATAATTTCCGCTCAATGTATTAGCATATATCAACGTGTTTTTTAACACTAAATATAAAAACACAATATATTTTTTTCAATTGGTATGCCTATAAAAATTATTGTCATACAAATGTGTCCATTAAATATAAACAATAAATATACAACATACACAAAGTTATATAACCTATACTTGTTTTGAGCAATAAAAACATACAACATACAAAAAGCATACAACTTACATATTTAATTCGACGTCAACAATTATATAAACTACAAAAAGATACCCATATTTTACATATGCGTAGGTTATATGTTTTTCGTATGTAGGTTATATGTTTTCTTATTCTTAGAACAAGTGTAAGTTATATGTTTTTGTGTAGGTTGTATATTTTTTATCTACGTGTAAGATAGTTTTTTGTATTATTCATCACAATGTAACTTGATGGATATTGATATGTTAAGTTTGAAGAAATTGGTTTTGAATAAAAAGAAATTAATGTATGAATAAATTGTATTTGTGTAAGATAAAATTTTCGTGTGTAGGTTATATGTTTTTCGTGTGAAGGTTATATGTTTCGTGTGCATGTGTATTTTATTAATGATGAATATTGTGTGTAGGTTTTATGTTTTCGTGTGTAGGTTATATGTTGTCTTATTCTTAGAACAAGTGTAGATTATACGTTTTTGTATAGGTTGTATGTTTTTTGTTGATATCTAATGCAAACACATGTAAAATAGTTTTTTTGGTATCATTCATTATAATGTAACTATTTGTTGATGGATATTAATATATTGAGTAGGAAGAAATTAGCTTTGGATAGAAAGGAATTTTAATGTATGAATAAATTATACTTGTGTAGGATAAAAATTCAAGACACAAAAAATAAGTTATAAAAATAAACGAGTTCTTAATATTTTCCAATTATAATAATTTAATTAGTTATATTAATTAAGTAGATAAGTATTATGGTTTGTTACTTATACTAATTGAAGAAAGAGAATGATTAGTACTTTCTTTATTTAGCTTTAAGCATTTAAAACTTAAAACAAAACTAGTGGTCTATATTCATTTCTCGCATTTCTTGCAGTAATATCATTTCTCTCTTGAACCATCCCCTATATGTGTGTGTATATATATATACATATATATTAAATGATTTGGGTTTTCGGGTTCGGAAATTGATGAATGTTAAAGATATATGGGAAAAGGATGATTGTTACCCTATGTGAGCTAGAATGTTTTTTCCACCGTCCTTTTTTGATATGATGGTTCACCTAGTGGTTCATATTGTACAGGAGATCAAGAGTCGTGACCTTGTATTCCTACGTTACATGTGCCCCTTTGAAAGGTATATGGGTTTCTTAAAATTTCTTGTAAGAAATCATAATCGACCCGAAAGTAGCATCATTAAAGGCTATACAACTGAAGAGGTGACTGAGTTCTGCACAAGTAATGATCGATATACCATTTTGATTAATACCAATTATCTTTATGATAATATATTAACTAATTTATTCACATGTTATTTGGAAGGTGTAAAAAGTATTGGTGTTCCAAAAACTCGTCATTAGGAGAGGCTTGCGGGCTGTGGAGTAATGGGTCCAAATGTATTCAACCCATGTTCGGAGTTGCTACAACTTGCACATTTTGTTGTTTTGTAGCATATGACATGTATGACTCCATATATTGAAGAACACGTGAATGAAGTAAGGTCAGCATGTTTAGGGAAGACAGATAAAGAATACAAAGACCAACATAACATAGATTTTTAACGGTGGATAAAGAATTGGGTGGTGGAAGCTTATGGACAACCAAATGTTGATGAGATTGTTGAAAGGTTGTGGCTGGCGCAGATTTTAGAGTAAAATGTTCCCATGGGTATGATATTAACAGTTATATGTTTTACACAAGAGATCAAGATACAAATAGTGCAACACAAAACAGTCGAGTGACACTACTGGCCTCAAGTTCCGAAATCGGCCGAACGATTATAGTTCATGATTAAGATTAGCCACAAAGTCATATTATGGTATCATAGAAGAAATTCGGGTGTTAAACTATGGAGAACATGTAATCATACCCTTGTTTAAATGTAAATGGGTCAATAATGGTATTGGCATTAAATTTGATGCAAATGATTTTACGCTTGTTAACCTTAAAGCAGGCACGTATAAATAGGAATCATTAATTCTCACTACTCAAGCCACACCAATGTTTTAATGTCAAATACCCAAGCTCAAAAAGATATCACATAGTATTGCAAGGAAAACGACAAATTCTTGGAGTTGATCATGTTGTAGACGAGGAAGTGTACGATATGACGAGATCTCGCCATTTTCTGTTGATGTTCAACCAAGAAAAGAGTCTGTAACCGAGGGAACATATTTACGGTCCGAACACAACGAGGTGAAGTGGTAGGAAAAAAATGGGAAAAGGTAGCATCGATCAACTGTTTAGTTTATTTATAGGCAATGTTAAACTGTAGGTTCAACATCAAGATAACTATGGTAACTTTTCAATGCACAAATGTTGCGATATAATAAAACTAATTAGGTGTTCATCTGCCAACTACTCCACTACTTTCACAATAAATAAAAATAATAAATAAGTTGTGTCTTTCCACAATCTTATCTATAAATACAACATATTTGCAAAGTCTTACCACACGTGAAAATTAATTATATGTCACACAATGGTCCTACTACTTACTCTTTTAAAACTACCATACCCTTTTGTATATGTTACACACGATTGAATTAGTGGTCTCGAAATGAGGAGAACTTTTATTCTGGTTTCATCAATTCTTTAGCATTGTGTTGGCTTCAAGATAAGAGGACGGGACATGCATCCATAATACACTCTTATGAAGACGGTTTGGGGTTTTAATTTTGTTGTGTACGTATTACTAATAGTTTGGGGTTTAAATTTACTCGTTATATCTGTTGTACCTATTATACTAACACTTTGCATGATTCTAATTTTATGAAGGAGGATAGCAAAAAAAAAATAAAAATAAAAAAACAAAAAACATCAGGAGTCTGCTAATTAAAACCATGAGCTTCCCAGTGTAGGACGTAATATAATGGTTGGATCGGATTGGGAGCAAAAATGGGAGATTCTGGTTTCAAAATACCCCGACCGTGTTGACATGGAAGACGACCGCTACAGGAAATATGCTGCTACTAGATCAAAAGTGGATGAAGAGAGTTGAGAACTTTATCTTCCTGACCATGAATTGGAAGGCCCCATTCCAAATTTGGCCAATGTTTTAAATCATATTATAAAATATATTAAAAATTATACAAAATTTTACATGTTATTTTTTATATAGATTAAAAAATAGAAAGAGACGAGAGCTAATGATACCTATTTTGTGGAGGATTGCGATGTTGTAAATTGGGTAAAAAAGAATGGATGTCCCCGTTGGGGCGGACACTTTTAGTTTCAGAGGTGACTGGTTTTACATAAGGCCTCCAAAGAGAAAGTAAAGGAAAACCAATGAGGTGGCAAAGAGGTTAAGAGATGCGGATAATGTCGTGACAACATGCGAGAATCCGGTTAATTCGTTCATACCCGAAATCAAGGCACTTATTCTTAAAATATGTTCTCTATTTATGTTCTAAAAATATGTACAAACAAAAAATTAATGACTAACTCTATCCATCTTTTCACACAGTACAAAGACGTGAGCTTTTATGACCATTTTGCTAAAGATTTTCCAACATGGTCTTAGCCACGGAATAGGTGCATCGTTGTTCAGATGGAATTTTACATACAAGGCCATCGGCCATCTGGGTTGTCAAAGTACATGTAGATATGGTGTTGGAAAAATGTAAAGCATACCTTTTGTTGCCTGAAATTGAAATTCCAGATGAGGTAGAGTGGGATATGCAAAGCACATAAGGTAACTTTGTTTAGTGGCCTTGGAGTGTGATGTGTGCTGCGTGTAGCTTATAAAATATAATGGATTGATGATTTAGCTTTTGCACAAGATTGTGTTTTAAATTTATAAAAGTGATTTCTATAAAGACTAAACACACACAAAATAGGCAAGTGTACCTATCGTATATGTAGAATAGTATTGGTAAGAACCAAGTATCGATCCGTGGGCACTAATGTTTCTAATAATGAATCGTTGTTTTACTTTAATCGGAGGTTTTAATCATTTTGGGGTTAATTTTTGAACTTTTTATAAAATATAAATACTTATATATAATATATAGGTGACCAAGACGAGAAATTCTAAACAAGTAGTTCAATTATATGAAGGTTACCATCTAAGATCAAGAATCCACTCCATTTTATCCATGATAATTAATAAGTAAACATGTGGTAAACTTGCCGTAATAATATATGATAGATAGCTCCTCATTTCTAAGCGAGCATCTATGACAAAAAAAAGGAGTAGCATGCACATTTTAAAGTCGACCCTTTCCTAATGTCATGTTACCTCGAGAATGTCTGTTAGTTTAAGTTGGCAAGTACTTCGATTTCTCAAATACCAATTCTAACTACTTCGGATGGTTATAGTTTATCACATAACCTCCCCTAGGTTGATTTAAGTAGGTTATAATTACACATTCCGTTAACATATGATTTCTTTAACTAGCATGATATCTTAAGCAATTGCGTTAGCGATGCCATTTTCGGATTAACAAAACTTAGAGAAATAGATCATAACTTATATCTCATCATCTCTAAGTACAATATAAGAATCCATGTTTCGATAAGTTATCAAAGTATTTCTATCTTTCAAGAACATGAATCGATCATGAATGATTGCCAATAGAATTGACAATCACCAACTTTGAATTGTTGAATTAAGATGGTGAAACATTTCTCATCAAAAGATAATTGCTAGATAACCATGTACCCTACTAGACTAAACCACATGTTTTATATAATTATCAAGTAAAACAAAGATTTTTATAGATATCAGATGGTAAATGGAGTCTAGCTCATAATGAGCATAGTTATTAACATAAGAATGGATGATAAAAACAA
The DNA here is from genome assembly GCF_021521415.1 of Bidens hawaiensis. Lineage (NCBI taxonomy): Eukaryota > Viridiplantae > Streptophyta > Magnoliopsida > Asterales > Asteraceae > Bidens > Bidens hawaiensis. Next base: position 251,551 of record NW_027493206.1, read on the forward strand.
ACATATGATTAAACTAGAACAATCTAACCAATGTGGATGAATCTTCCTTCTTAATGATGATGATGATGGTTGATGATGATGACCTCCAAGCCTTCAAACTCTTCACTATATCTTCAATATGAGTGTTAGTGGGTGTTTTTATAAGTGAAAACCGGATAGAACTCTCTTCAAGGCACACCAAATGAGTGCAACATGAGCCACTATTTGTAGGCAATCTGGAGTGAGAAGCACGACCCCGTGCTTAGGTAAGCACGCCCCGTGTTTTATTATGACATGTGCCAAATTTGTTTTGTCGTTTCTTGTAGATGACCACGACCCCGTGGGCAAGGGGCACGACCCCGTGCTTTTATTCCCAGTTTTTGTCTTTTCTTGTAGTTTTTTTTTCTGGTGTTTAGAAGCATGGGGGCGTGTTTCCTGCTTTTTCTTTCGTTTTTCTTCGTCTTTTCGCTTGTTTTTTGTTTGGGACTTGGTTTCACCTGAAATTGTATTTTATTATGATAAGTAGCCTTCTGTGCTATGCTATTTGATAGTATTTGTAGTTTTAGAGATTATTTGATGCTAAAAATAATGTATAATTTTATGTACATCAGAGTGCAATAAGGGTATGTTTGAAACACAATCATATACTATGTAGTTCGTTTAATAATAAACTAGAACATATATCTATATAATTTATTTACATATTTTAGATTCTGATGATACATCTCCACATGATTCTCCTTACAAGCCAACGTCAGCCTTTATCAAATATATTCTTTTTATGATTATAATAATTAGTTGATATAAAAAGGATTACATATTATCAACAGATTGATTTTCATCAATCCGATGTGGGTTCGGTTGAAGAAGCATTTGACCTGTATAAGCAGGTTAACAATGAATTTGTAATTAAGCAGGTTGAAGAAGCATTTGGCCAATGTGTTTAATTTTGTTTATTTTTAATTTGATTAATTGCTTTTAAATGTAGTGTCCGCAACAAAAATCAGATTGAGAATGTGGTTACTATGTTATAATGGCCATGTACGAGATTCTGATTGCATGCATGGATCATCTAGAAAGTAATTTATATCTATTTTATCAATATATCAATCTAATTTAGGAACTGTGTTAAAACATTTATTTCAATATATATTTTTAGGTGGTGAACTCTTCTTCCTCCCATACCCAGGAATCAATTACAAATTTTGTGCGTGATACTCTAAAAGACTTTCATGACTACCTAAAATCAGAGGATGAAAAAGATAAATTAAAGAAGAAATTGTAAAGTTGGTTAAATATTGTTTTAAAGATGCTAATTTTACATGTAAATATATATATATATATATATATATATATATATATATATATATATATATATATATATGTTTGCTAATTAATATATTTTGTTGGCTGCATGCTTTTAATTGTGTGCATGTTGTAAATACGTACACCATGGTATATATACTATCAAATAAAGTAATGGTTCAATATTAACAAAACAACGGTTCACAAAATTTGTAAAAATATAAAAATACCGGTTGTAATTCCATTGTAAAACCATTCTAAAAAGCGATTAAAAAACTGTTGTAAAACATAAAAATACCGGTTGTCTTTTCGTTGTAAAGCAATTATAAATATCGGTTACAACGCCGTTATATACACATAAATACGCCGATGTGTTTACGCTATTTAATCGTTTTAAACTTGTCATTTTTTGTACTAGTGTTTGAAACTTGGCTACTATTCTATAACATTTTTCCTTATAAATAATATAGTTCTATGATTCATATAAATAGATATTTACATTGGTAAAAAGAATTATCTTACATTGGTAAAAAGAATTAATTGTCTTAATATTTGTTGCTTGCCCGACTCATTTTGTTTTTAAATCGAATTCGAGTTTGTAATTCTAGGGTGTGTTTGTGATTCCTTATTTAAGTTGAAAAGGCTTTTTTTGTGATAATTTGAAAAGGACTTATAACTTTCTAAGAATGAGTTTTAAAAAAAGTGTGGATTAACTTATAAGTCAATGAATCAATAAGTTGTTATTTAAAAAGTGTTTGGCTTAGCTTATTGATGTAATGGTGTAATAGTTAAAGATACTTGGATGGAATGGAAGGTGTAATGGGTATACCTAACCTATAAGTGGATAAGTTGTCAAATTCCAACTTATTGAAAACCCCTTTTTTAGCCTTGTTAATAAGGAGAAAGGTAAACGTCCTTATGTCTTCCCAAATACTTTATAAACATAAAAAGGACTTATTAAACCTTCATAAGTCAAAAGGAGGGGAAAATAAAGAATCGAAAACATACCCTAATTTGATTTAGTTTAAAATGGTTTTCTTTAAATAAAATTCAAATACTTTAATTTAAAAAAAAAGTTTGAATTGTATTTATTGAGAGTTTGAGGGGAGGGGTCCAATTATATGTGCCAGTATTCTTACTATGCTATTAGTAAGGGTTGTTAGTAGAAGTATGTTAATTAGTTTATAGCATCAAGTGTATTGTTTAAGTATGAACATAGGTTGTAATGTGACAATAAGATCATTCAGATCGAAAAATAAGCTACCTATTTTATTATCCGTCTCGTATCCTCAAGTATGCGTGTAATTTGCAATCATCATAAACTATTCTCCATGTTTGGTTCTTCTAGTTGTTTAATCAGGTGGCTGGCCATTGTTTCATCAATCATGAACTCAAGAATTGCAGACTGCATCATGCAAGCAAAAACAAGGTAGAAGTCGTACACAACCGAAATAAAATAAAAAAAAACCCCTACTTTATTTCTTAAATTTATTAAGTTGAAGGATAGTTTTTATTTTTACTAAATAGTTAAGGGTTTGCTATTATAAGTTAGCATTCTATTTAAGCTTTCCCAGATAAAGGTCTATTCATTCATTCATTCATTCATTCATTCATTCCCTCTTATCTCACTCACTAGTTAACAATTTGAAATCCTAAAAATGGTTGAATCCCCCAATAGGAGGCGCAAATTGAACAACCACCAATCTCCAGCCGCCGGAGATATGACTCTCCCGTCGGAAGTCCTCGGTGCTATTTTCACGAAACTTGGCGTTCCGTTAATCTGTGCCGTAGCCCTAGCATCCAGAACCTTCAGCGTTTGCGATTAAGACAGTCTTAAATTGCTCACCGGTTTTTCACCTCCTTGTAATCTATTTTATATCTTCTGTTGTAAAATAAATTCTTTAGGAGTTACATTTCTATATTAATTAATATGTTTATACGGGAAATTGCTTCTCCGATTAATCCATTACGCCGACCGTTGGTACCGAACTCTTCGCTTCGGAGTTTAAAGCTAAATTGCAGGAGGTTGAGTGAGTATAACCCAGATTTGAGTTACTATAATTATAATAATAATAATAATAATAATAATAATAATAAGTAAAAGGCAAATGATACAGTCAAGCCATAACACATAACAATCAAACAAACCATAAAGAAATGGCTCAACAATCTATATAAATGGACATTGGTTACCAAGCAAGGACTAAACCGTGCCATAAAAATGGACATCGGTTGCCGAAGTAAGCAATAACGTTCAAATAAAGCAAGTAAGCAAATAACAAGTTAGGCAAACTGATAAACACACAAGGATAAATAGTTGTGTTTGAATATTATATAATAGAAAATATTTATGAATATATATGTCTTCTAAACAGTTAAAAATAAATAAAAAAAGGGAGTGAATGGATTAGAGTTGTGGTTGGAACAAAAAACTCAACACAGTTTAAATTGCAGGTGTTTGATCACAACTGAGGGCATTTTCAACAAACCTAGTTGGTAAATTGACTGACATAAAAATGGTGGAGATTGTTTCGTGATAGAAAACGGTGCTTTACGGTTGTAACTTTTGCTTCTTGTGTTGTAAGTTATTCATGGGAGACTTATATTTAATATTTATTATTTATGACACATTTTATATTTCCTAGTAGTTAATATTTATGTTTTTATTTAATCTCTACACTACTATTTAAATGTTTTTCACTACTATTTACTATTTTTCTAGTTATGTTGTAAAATTATTTGGGGGTATTACTTGGACACTTGAGAATTCAATGAGTGTTATTGCAGATGCGTTGTATCTTTTTCTCAACTTTACGCCATATGTTGCTGCGCGGCGATTCTTTATACTATTTAAATGTTAATATACATATGTGTTTATAAAAAAGAAAAACTCAAAGGCTAAACCAAGATTTATTTTTTTTTAAACCGGGATGCTAGTTAAATGTTTTGTTTTGCTTTTTTTATATATGCGTTCTTTTTTGTTTTGTAATTTTGTTTATTTTACTTTTTCGTGTGTACATTATGTAAGTGGAAATTAAATGCTAATATACATGCGTACAAAAAAAAAGCCTAAACCGAGAATTTTATATTTTTATTTTTTTAAACCGGGATGCTATATAAATGTTTTGACTTTTTTACCTTTTTCATTTTTACGTTCATTTTTGTTTTACAATATACTTTTTTTTAATGGTTTTCTGATTGACCAAAAATGGTTCTCAATTTTCAAATGATTTTCACACGATCTCAATCAAATATATACATATATATATATATATATATATATATATATATAGGGAGATGATTATGAGAGAACTCCATTTTATGGAGAGAACTAGAGAACTAACAATAAAGTATTTTTAATTTAATTAAAAAAATATTTTTAAATTTTTTTTTTCTTTCATCCTTCTTATACGTTGTTATTCTTCACCACAAAAAAAATATAAAAACAAAAAAAAAAATAAAAAAAATTAACGAGTAATGCATATATGCAATACATCGATTTTTTTATAATGCATATGTGCAATAGTTTGCATTTTGATATTTGAAATAGTGTTGAGTAACATATATATAGTTGTTTGTATTGTTTATTTGCAATAGTGTTATATTATATACAAAAATTAAAAAAAATCGATATAGTACATATGTGCATTAATGTTGTATTTGCATATATTCAATAGTGTGTATTGGATAATGCAATTGTGTTTTATTATATGTAATAAAACACTATTGTATATATGCAATAGACATTAGTGCACATATGCACTACAGTACTACACTGACAAGTTTTTTTTTTCTTTTTTTAGTATCAATATCATCTTATTAGAAGGAGGAAAGAAAAAAAATCACAAAATACTTTTTTTTAAATAGTTAAAAAGAATTCTTTACTAGTTCTCTCGTTCTCTCTTTAAGAGGAGTTCTATATATATATATGTAATAGATATAAGAGAGAAAATGAAAATGTTGAAAATTAAGAGTTTACAAGTTATGTTGCTTGAGGTACAACCTAATGAAGCTAGGGAAGGCTTTTACTCATACAATACGCGGTTCAAGTCAAATTCAAATTAGTGCTTCAAATTTTGAAATCTCTCATCATCACCAGATCCCCACCCCATTCCTTGACTTCACCGCCTAACTTCAAATTTTGAAATCTCTCCATCGTCCACTTCTAATTTCTTGTACAACTGCTGGCCCCGTACCTTCGGTATGGCCCGTCTCAGCCACTTGGTCTCTCCAACGAAAATATAGAATCGAACAACAATGGAGAGCAAAATCCATTAGCAGATGATGATTATCAGTTGTGGTTATAATCCTTACTTTATCGACAAAACTATGCATGTATGCATGCAAATTTAAACAAACTACTTTATTTGAGGCTTTGTTTATATCGGTTTTTAGGTTGCAAAACATCACGCCTCTGTTCGCTACATGTGGAGCAGGTACAACTCCTTTCGGTTATTTTCTATACACTCACCTTGCCCCATGAGATAAACCTTAAAACACTTAACCCATAAATCCCCTTTGTATACTCTTTTGCTCATACTTTCAGGTTTGATGCCTCCCTGCTATACTCTTTTGTTTTAGAGCAAGAGTTTGTTTGGTAGACCTAGGTACATGTAATTAACAAATGAATTGACTGTTTGTAATTTATACTCTCTCTGTCCCATTATAAGTGTCATAGTTTGATTTTTTAAGTATTTTTTGTTTAACTTTGACCGACAACATTTTTGTTTGTGCTATATAATACTTGATGTAATATATATGAATGGATTGGGTTTTAAATGTATTTTACATTGATATAATTTTCATCAAGTATTATATAACATAAACAAAAATATTTACGGTCAAGATTGCAAAAGAAAGACTTGAAAAGTCAAACTATGACACTTATAATGGGACGGAGGAAGTAGTTTGTTTCTTATTACTTTATTCCTCATTAGGCAGTTAATTTTTTATGACATCTAGCATAGATGTAATTAGCAATTAGTCTAATTAAGATTCAAAATTGTTTTTGAAATTTGAGGCGTTTTTATGTAGAGGTAGAAGAAAATGGAGTTCTATACTGGAGTTCTTTACATCCGTTTGAATTGATTCCAGCGGCTATTTTCTCGGTTTTGACTATTTTATTTGTATAAGTATCAAGTTTGAATTGTTTGTATCATAAAACTCGTCGCGTTAACTTTGCTCGTTTATTCTCTCTCTCGATTTATTCGCTTAATCGTCAAAGTGAGAAGTCGTTCCCCATATTTTAGTGATTTTTAAACGTTTTGGGGACTTATGTATACCTTGGTTTTGTTTTGTAATTGTTTGAACATGGTGGTGTATTTGATTGAATTTTAAATGAGTATTTAGATATTGTCATATGAAAATTGCATGATAGTACCTTGTGAGTTGTGAACCAACGCTTCACACCCTGGCATACCACATTGGGGTATGACAGATTGGTATCATAGTTGAATGTTGTAAGATAGTTCGTTAGAAATTCCCTAGTAACATGCTTAGGACCCTATACATGCTTATTTGACAACCTATTGTGTTATATTTATTTTATAAGTTTACAGCTTACTTAATTAGTTATTTATTTGCTTTATTATTTTAATCATTGTCACACACACAAACTCTAGGCTATGGTTTATTCCCAAAAAGATTTTATTTAATAAAATTAAAAAATTGTTTTTATTCTGAGAGATTCCTTAAAAATTCCCTTGTTTTGTTTTTACTTCCTCTCCTTAAGGAAAGGGAGTATGACAAGTTCTCATAGTAACCGGAAGGGGAGAAAACTGTGAGTTGGACCTAGGAAAAATGATTCCGAAAATCAAAGGAAAGATTATATTCTTTTCATGGAGGATAACCTGACCATAGTTCTCTATCTTATAGGCCGAAGAGGAACAAATTTCATACGATGGGAACCTAAAGTGGTCAACGTAATCCGTTAAACGGTTACATTCCTCATATAAAAACCGAATTCACAATGATACGTGGCTAAATTCAAAATTTTTTGATTATTTATATTTTTTTTAAGTGTTTAGTTGGGTGAAAAACCCATGTCAACGCATGGACACTCCAACTATCCATTTCTCAACCCGTTTTAATTTTTACATTTTTGTTAGAACATTATCATTTGTGGTGGTTCACGAGATGCTCCAACTACTCATATTTGGTTTCGTTGATTCGTTATTTAGTTGGGTTAGTTAAAATATCATTGAACGCTCATGGACCTGTTGGGTTTCAATGGTGGTTTGAGAAACGGTTTAACGATTAAACCCGTTTTAATATTTTCGTTAAATTATATAATCATATTAATATAGAAACGAACTAAAAAACACAGCGGAAAAAAAGGAATAACCACGGATCCGAAACCCAATCGAGGATCCGGTTATAACAAATACGAGTACGAACTCAATAATAACAACCATAGATAAAGGAAACGGTTTATACCTCGGTTATACAAAACCGGGTGAGACACCGAGAGATAACGAACAGAGCTAGGATAACGACACAACAACAACCACCAAGAATTCTAGCGAGACAGTGGCGGCGGCTGACGGCGGCGCGTCAGCTTGCGGCGGCGACGGAACAGATCAGGCGACGGTAGCTCACGATGGTGGCGGTGTTCTGTGGTTTGCAGTAGGAAACGGCAAAACCAGCAGCCTCGCAGCAGAAGCACAGCAGCACCGGAGGTGGCGACCGGAGAAGAGGGTCACCGGAAAAATGGGCTCGCCGGATAACACAGTAGGTCGCCAGAAAATCAACTGCAGCTTGCGGCTGAAGCTTACAACCACACCGACGGCTTATATAGGGCGGCAGTGTTGGTTGCGGTAACCAAGGCGCAGCCGGTTATGGCAGGTGGGTGGTGGCCGGAGGTCCGGTGGCCGGAGATGGCGGCTGCCGGATAATATAAGGGTGGTGGCTAGGGTTTTGGTGTTAGTGATGAGGTTAATATAATAATATAAATGATATTATATATAGAAGGGTATTAGGGTTTAATCACCTTTAAACTCAATGGGCGTTTAGCCCAAATCACCAAACCAAAAGCCTATAACCACCATTAGATATGTTCAATTGTGTCTAGCCCAGTTAACAACTTAAGTGGGCTCGGTTTTTGTTGTTCTCGGTGTAACTCTTACCGGGTCAAAATCGGGTCGGCCTGCGTTGACTTGACCCGAACTGACCATTTTTCCAACAGTCTCCCACTAGGATGGATTTGGATCAAGTAGCACAAATCTGACAGCTAGAGGCATTCTAGCTACACATAGTTGTCCCCAACTAATTATGACATTTTTAAATTCATAACCAAAATATCTTGGAATACATTATTGCAAGATAATGAACTTATAGTAATCGTTGTCATATATCCTTTCTGTATAAGTCATCAATTGAACAATGAGACATGGATCGAATAAATCTCATATAGTGTTCAATTATTGTAGTTCTAGATGTTGAGACAAAGTGGTCCAATCAAACACACAGTTAGTTTGGGTGAGGCTTCACACTTTACCAGTTTGAATCAACGAGTGCGCCAATATGTCTAACTATTACATTTTAATGTAAGAGTACATAATCCCATCTTGATTACATACAACTTCCACTGAACTCCAGAATATTCCCAATCAATGCCTTTATGGCTGGCAGTTACGCAACAGCGGTTAACATGATCAAAGAATATTCCTCGATAAACGAAAGTTCCAATATATATCTCAGGTCTAAGGATACTAAATGAGCATACTATTATCAAAACATCTTATGATCAAGATCCATGAAGATGATTTGGTGCGAGTTACATCCAACGTCATTCATAATGAGGTCTGTGAGTTTGGAAGTCAACTCCTTGAGTCAAAAGTCAGAATAGTCTTAATTCAGAATCGTTCCCACGAATCTAACCGACTACGGATAATTTAGAATATGGTATTCATGGATTTAATGTATTAAAAGGAACACAGTTGTATCATTCAACATTTACATTTAACCATTAAATCAAAAGTGAACCGAAAAGTACAACTGTTTAAACGTTCATACATCCAAATACTAAATCAAAATAAATCACTAGCAAATCTAAGCCTGATAGCATCTCTATGCTGATCAGGCTTGTCCCGAGTCATCGGCTTACTGAACGGGTCAACTAAATTTTGATCCGTGTCTACTTTTCTTATCACGATGTCACCTCGTTCCAATATTTCCCGAATAAGATGGAACTTCCTTAGGATATGCTTGGTTATGTGATGAGACCTTGGCTCTTTGGCTTGAGCAATAGCACCGGTGTTATCACATAACACCTCGATTAGTTTGTAGATACTAGGAACCACATTGAGATCGGTGATGAACTTCTTCATCCAAGCAGCATCTGATGCAACTATATATTCGGATTCGGTGGTAGAATCCACCACTTCACTCTTCTTGGAGCCCTTCCAATAAATAGTTCCTCCATTGCGAATGAAAACGAAACCTGACTGTGAGCGAGAATCATCTCGGTCAGTCTGGAAGCTAGCATCAGTGTAACACCTTACAGTGAGCTCCTCTTCCACTCCCCCAAACACCAAGAACATATATTTTCTCCTATTCAAGTACCTTTAAATGTTCTTTACTGCAGTCCAATAGGCAATGCCAGGATTCTGTTGAAAACGACTGGTCATGCTCAAGGCATACGACACGTCTGGTCTAGTACATAACATAGCATACATGATAGAGCCAACCGCAGAAGCATATAGAATTGCTTGCATATGCTTAGATTCAATGTTCGTTGCTGGAGATTGTGATTTGCTCATCACGGTTCCTTTAGTCATTGGAACAGCTCCTTTCTTGGAGCTTTCCATTGAGAAGCGTGCCATTACTTTGTCTATGTAAGTACTTTGACTTAGCCCAAGAATATGCTTAGATCTATCTCTATAGATCTTTATTCCCAGAATGTATGCGGCTTCTCCAAGATCTTTCATTGCAAAACAAGATTCCAACCAGTGCTTAACCTCCTTAAGCATAGGAATGTTGTTTCCAATGATCAGTATATCATCCACATACAAGATGAGGAATGATATAGTGCTCCCACTAACCTTTTTATAAACACAAGGCTCATCTTCATTTTTGACAAAACCAAACTCTTTGATTTTCTCATCAAAGTGAAGATTCCAGCTTCGAGATGCTTGCTTAAGTCCATAAACGGACTTGTTCAATTTGCAAACCCTATTAGGATATTTTGGATCGACAAAACCTTCAGGTTGAACCATATAAACATCTTTAGAAAGATGTCCATTAAGAAAAGCGGTTTTGACATCCCTTTGCCATATCTCGTAGTTATAGTACGCGGCTATGGCAAGTAATATCCTTTTAGACTTACTTATAGCAACGGGCGAAAAGGTTTCATCATAGTTAACCCCTTGAGTTTGAGTAAAACCTTTCGCGACTAGCTGTGCTTTATAGGTTTGTAGATTTCTATGCATGTCGGTTTTTCTCTCGAAAATCTACTTGCTCCATACTGCCCGACCATCGGGGGGTAGCTCAACCAAGTTCCAAACTTGGTTATCATGCATAGATTGCATCTAGGCGGTCATGGCATCTCGCCATTTCTCAGGTTCTGGATCCAATATAGCATATTTTTAGTTAGTAGGTTCGTCATTAGAATCGGCTACTAGTAAGACTTCGGGACCATTTAAATGCCATAAGTATCTAGAATTTGGTACGGGAGTCCCATTACTTTTGCGAATGCTCGTGTTCATGTCTGATGTATCAACAACAACTTATTATTGATCAGATGCTCCAACTTCCTCAGCGGTCGTTTGTGGTTCTTAAATTTCTTCAAGATTGACAATGTTATCTCCAGGAGAAATTCTTTCTCGAGGAAGTGGCCTTTCCTCTTGATAAAAATCGAATTTGTATCAGGATGAAAGAAGTAATAACCACTTTGGTTATAGTATCTGAAGAAAACAAATTTTACGTCTCGGGGATCAAGTTTGTCATCAGACTCACTTGTGATATAAGCATCACATCCCCATACTCTAAGTAAAGACAAATTGGGCTTTCGTCCATGCCATATCTCATATGGGGTTTTGTCTACCCTTTTAGTTGGAGCCACATTGACAATGCGGGCGGCGGCCATAAGGGCGTAACTCCAAAAGGAGTGAGGCAAGTTGGTTCTACACATCATTGATCAAACCATGTTTAGCAAAGTTCGATTTCTCCTCTCGCTCACGCCATTATGTTGGCGTGTGCCAAGTGGAGTGAGCTGTGAAAAAATTCCACAATCTTTTAGATGAGTGATGAACTCTAAGCTGAGATACTCTCCACCTCGATTTGATCGAAGTATCTTAATGGTTTTACCAAGTTGGTTTTCCACTTCATATTGAAACTCTTTGAACTTTTCAAAACTTTCATGCTTGTGTTTCATAAGATACACATAACGTATCGACTATAAATATCGATAGAAGAAACGAAGTATCTTTCATGGTTTCTAGACATAGTTCTGAAAGGTCCACATACATTAGTATTTATGAGTCCTAACAAATCTTTTGCTCGTTCACTTTTGTGAGTGAAGGAGTCTTTGGCGAGTTTTCCAGCTAAGAAAGATTCACAATCGTCAAAAGAGTCCGGTCCTGTGGATTCAAGAATCCATTCGGATTGAAGTCTTATAACTCTTGCCTTGCTTATGTGACCAAGTCAGAAATGCCATAGAAATGTATCATTGATGCCAGATCTGATACGTTTTGAAAGATTATATACGTTATTATTAGTTTGAACATCAATCTCATAAATACCATTTCGAGGTTTAGCCTCAAAATAAAAGATATCATTTAAGTAAGAAGAAATAGCCATGCCATTAAAAACGTACTTAAAACCTTGTTCAAACAACAATGAAACTAAAATGATGTTTTTGGTCAAGCCAGGAGCATACAAACAATTATTCAAAGGAATTACTAGGCCAGATGGACAAGTAAAATGAAATACTCCAGTTGCCAGAACCGGTACTCTCTTCCCATCTCCAACGATGAGTTCCATGCTGCCTTTATTCAGTTTCCTCCACTTCTCAGGTTCCTGCAAGACATTAACGATATGGAAACCACATCTGGTATCAAATACCCATTTGTTTCTAGAGACAATGAAAAGTTCAATAACGTATATGGAAATACCTCGAGAAGAGCCTTCACCATTGGCTCTCTTCATCTTGATCTTTGTGACACCCGGTAAATTCCCAATCCCTTAAACCAAGTAATCAACCTAAATATTAGGTAATTATGTTATGTGCGCCCTGCGCGAGCGCGCCATGTTAGTCAGCGCGTGCATTTGTTATGTGCGCCCTGCGCGAGCGCGCCATGTTAGTCAGCGCGTGCATTTGTTATGTGCGCCCTGCGCGAGCGCGCCATGTTAGTCAGCGCGGGCATATTATGTGCGCCCTGCGCGAGCGCGCCATGTTAAGAACCAGCGTGGGCATATGTTATATGCGCCATGCGCGAATGTTTTGGCTTTATGTTTTCATGTACCTTAACGTTATGTTGTCTAATGGGTTGACCGTCACGCATGATGCTAAGGCGGGTGCACCCTAAATCGTTTATGCGCGTGCGGAAGGGAACTAACCTCCCCGCATGGCGGGAACATTGAGAGCTAGTTTGTCTGAAGCTCCAAGATGGAATTGACTTCAACATAACTGATCACTATGTTGAAATACCAAGACCACCTGGAGAATCTACAAATGAAACTCAATGTCCCTAACTGCGAGAAGGTTACGCACCTACCCGCAGCAAAGAAATGTCCTTCACGCAGAAAGCTATGCGCACAAAGTGATACGCACAGAACACTTAGTCTATTCTCCAGATGTAAGGAGATTACTCCCGCCCAAAAGGAAACAGTAGCGTGTTTCAGAGATTTTCCACTTTTTACTGTACATTGACAAAAGTACTTGAAAAAGCACACTGTAACATGAAAAGTCAACTGTCAGCCACCCTATTCTCACCAACCCCAGACCTGCATGTCCTGACCAAATCAAAATCAAAATCTTTTATCCACTACTCCACTTTTAAATAAATAATAATAATTTCCATACTTTATCATCATTACCCCTAGATATGAAAAGATTACAATCCCCTAAAGCAAGGGATTGTGTTCCCTTGAGTTTGCCTATAAATATGTAACCTAAACTATCACCCAAAACACACTTCAAACTTCTCTTTTAAGAACTGCAACTTGCACTAATCCTCCCCCAAGCATCCGTTGTTTTCATTTCCGATCCTGTTACTAGGTAAGCCGAGAATATAACCTTGAGATCTACTTTCCAACCCTTATATTCTCCTAATTCTTGATCTTAATATATATACTTCTTGTTATTTAATCGTATTCTAGACCTTCAATTCCGAGGCCAAACACCAAGAAAACCCGAATCTCGATTAATCCCTTAACAAGAACCACAGGTGAGTCTCACAGCCCCTATTCTCGCTGTTTTCACTGTTTTTTTAAACTGTTTTCGGGGCGAGGGACACGTACTTAAATAATGTTTTATCATGGTATACTTACAAGCTATGCAAGCGATTATGTGTTTAAATTATATTTCATGATGAGCAATGCGAACGGTTATCTAAGGTTTTCGATGTATGTGCGCTAGAACTCGAGTAAGTGATCACTTTACCATTGGAACTCTAAGGGTAGGGACTGCTGGTTTGATCCACCCACTCGTAGGGGTCGCACCTCTTTGCATGGACGAGTGCCTAGTATGGTCATGGGGCAGTACTATGGGTTTGAGCCCGCTCGTAGGGGTCGCGCCTCTTTGCATGGACGAGCGCCTTGTTTTCCGGCACAACGTCCGCGCGTAACCCGCGGGACGGAATTATTGATTAGCTCGTAGTGGCAGCGCCACTTTGCATGGACGAGCACATTTTCCTGAAACGTTCGCGCGTAACCCGCGGGACGGTATTACTTATTTTAGCTCGTAGTGGCAGCGCCACTTTGCATAGACGAGCACAGTTCCCAAAAATGTTCGCGCGTAACCCGCGGAACGATTTTATCAGAATATGTTGATAGAACTATGTTTTACCAAGCATGTGTTTTAATGATGCTATCAGAATTGTGTTTCAGAATGATTTGTATCAAGATTATGATGCAATACGATTTATCAAGTTACTAAAACTTGTGAACTCACTCAGTTTATACTGATTCAAATGTTTTTACGTGTCTTTCAGGAGATAACTAGGTAGCGCATGGAGTCACACTTAGAGCACCTCACGCCGAACATCTAAAACTAGCTTTTTGGAAGATTTTAGTTCTATCCCTTCGATGCGCGTGGTTGTTCCCGCCGCGCAAGGGGATATGGCGTGGAAATCTTCAACAGTTTTTATACTTGGATGTTTTTATGTAATTTTTAAACAATGTAATGTATTTGTATTAAACATTTCATGCGCAATGAAAATCTTTGAATGTTTGCAATGGCCCGTGCTTAATTATCAATCCCCACTCGCGCGCGCCCGGCTGTTTCAGCCGCTCAGGGCCGGGTGTGACAGATTGGTATCAGAGCCAGGTTATAGCGAACTAGGAAAAGAAGTTTTAACCTAGACTATAACCGTTGGGGGAAATTGCATGAAATATTTTTCAAAGAAAATATTTTCAAAAGAAATTATACACACACTTAGGAACACGGGTCACACAGTGTCTAGTAAATAATGATATTATGTGCTCAGAATACATGCGCTAAGATTGATATATTTTCTCTTTTAAAGCGAGAATGCCTCCAACTAAAGCCAAAGGAATTACCATGACACCCGAGGAACTCGCGGAAATAATCGCGCAAGCGATCGCAACACATGAGGCCAGCAAGGCCGAATCTAGTCAGGGTCGTCAGAACGAGACTCCAGAACCCGAATCAGGAGCCTTGGACAAAGGATGCTCCTACAAGACATTCATGGCCTGTAAGCCTTGGCCATTCAAGGGTACCGAAGGGGCCATTGGGCTCTACAACTGGATTGACAAGATGGAGACAGTTCTCTCCATTAGAGGATGTAGTGAGAACCAGAAGGTCCTTTACGCGACCTGCATGTTCCAAGAAGCAGCTTCGTCTTGGTGGAAGCTTCAAGTGAAAACCTTGGGGCGAGAAGTTGCTCTCCACAAGACCTGGGAGGAACTGAAGGAAATGATGATGAGAAAGTTCTGCTCTCGCGCAGAAATCCAGAGTCTGCAGCAGGAATTCTGGAGCCACACCATGGTAGGAACGGATATCGACGCCTACAACAACCGGTTCAACGAGCTTTGCCAGTTGGTGCCAGACATGGCAAACACGGAGGAAAAGAAGATCGAGAGGTATATCTTTGGGTTACCTCCTGTTGTTAGGGTTCCGCTCAACGCCGCAGCGCCTCCAACCTTTGATGAGGCGGTAGCGCGGTCCATCACCCTTACAAGGGATACGGTCCGTGCGGGTATGTTGACTACGCGCGGAAACGAGCAGCGAACCTCTGATCCCAAGAGGAAATGGAACTCTCACCACCGAGGGTCCGACTCCAAGCAGCCACCGTTCAAGAAGCAGGAGAGCGCAAGGACTTACGCGATCCAAGCCGCGGAGCCATCAAGGAAAGGATACAACGGGCCTTACCCATGGTGCAACAAATGCAAGTATCACCACGAGGGTGAATGCGCAAGAATCGAATGCGCCAAATGTGGCAGACCAGGGCACAAGACGGTGAATTGCCGTGCTAAAGAAGCTGGAGCCAGTGACAACTGCTACGCATGCGGAAAGCCAGGGCATTTTAGTCGGGATTGCCCGCAAAAGGGAAACCAAGCTCGCGGGAGAGCTTTTGTGATCGGCGCGGGTGAAGCTAAAGAAGAGCCGAATGTGGTAACCGGTACGTTTTTGCTTAACGGACATTTTGCATCTGTCTTATTTGATACTGGCGCTGACCTAAGTTTTATATCCGCTGAGTTTAAAGACTCCCTAGGCCTAGCAACCAGTAGGCTAGACACGCCTTATACTATAGAACTAGCCAATGGAAGGCAGTTATGCGCAAACGAAAGAACTGAACAATGTGTTATAGTCATGGGAGGTCACGGGTTCAATATTAACTTGTTACCAATAGACTTGGGAAGTTTTGACATTGTGGTAGGTATGGATTGGTTAGTCGAGAACCGCGCGGAAGTTATTTGCCATGAGAAGCAGGTTCGGATCCCACTGTTGAACGGAGAAACCTTGGTAATTCATGGGGAAAGAAGGGGAGTTGCGACGAAACTGATTTCGTGCCTAAAGGCGCGTAAGTGCCTAAGGAAAGGGTGCTACGCCTTCCTGGCGCATGTCGTAGAGAAGAAAGGAGATGAGCGAAGAATTGAAGACTTACCAGTAGTGCGCGAATTTCCAGAAGTTTTTCCTGAAGATTTGCCCGGATTACCGCCGCCGCGACAAGTCGAGTTTCGTATTGATTTGGTCCCAGGAGCTGCGCCAGTAGCTCGAGCGCCTTATCGATTAGCTCCATCTGAGATGCAAGAGCTATCCAATCAGTTACAGGAACTATTGGATAAGGGTTTCATACGCCCAAGCTTTTCACCTTGGGGAGCTCCAGTACTGTTTGTTAAGAAGAAGGATGGTTCTTTCCGAATGTGTATTGACTATAGGGAGCTGAACAAGCTGACAGTCAAGAATCGGTACCCCTTACCGAGGATTGACGACTTATTTGACCAGTTGCAGGGATCCAGTTATTATTCGAAGATAGATCTACGGTCAGGATATCACCAACTTAGGGTCCATGAGGAAGATGTGCCGAAAACAGCCTTCCGAACTAGATACGGCCATTATGAGTTCTTAGTGATGCCCTTCGGGCTAACTAATGCGCCGGCTGTATTCATGGATCTGATGAACCGCGTGTGCAAACCATACTTGGACAAGTTTGTGATTGTATTTATAGATGATATTCTGATTTACTCTCGGACCAAGGCCGAGCATGAGCAACACCTGAGATTGATTTTGGAATTGTTGAGGAAAGAAAAGTTGTATGCGAAGTTTTCCAAATGTGAGTTTTGGCTTAGAGAAGTTCACTTTCTCGGTCACGTTGTAAACGAGAAAGGAATACACGTTGATCCTTCCAAAGTCAAGGCCATCGAAAACTGGGAAGCGCCAAAAACCCCAACTGAGGTGAGGCAGTTCCTAGGACTAGCTGGCTACTATCGACGCTTCATTGAGAACTTCTCCAAGATAGCTCTACCTCTGACCGCGCTAACTCAGAAAGACAAGAAGTTTGTTTGGGGCGAAAGTCAGGAAGCAGCGTTTCAAATGTTGAAACAGAAGTTATGTAGTGCGCCAATTTTGTCTTTGCCCGAGGGGACGGATGACATCGTTGTTTACTGCGACGCTTCACATCAGGGACTTGGATGTGTCCTTATGCAGCGAGACAAAGTCATAGCGTATGCCTCGCGCCAACTCAAGACCAATGAAAAGAACTACACAACGCATGATCTGGAACTTGGAGCGGTTATCTTCGCGCTAAAGATTTGGCGCCATTACCTCTATGGTACAAAGTGTATAATTTTTACGGATCACAAGAGCCTTCAACATATATTTGATCAAAAGGATTTAAACATGAGGCAACGAAGATGGGTGGAGTTGTTGAATGATTATGATTGTGAAATTAAGTACCACCCTGGAAAGGCGAATGTGGTAGCAGACGCGCTAAGTAGGAAGGAGCGAATAAAAACGCTACGAGTCAAGGCTCTAAGGTTGACCATTCACACAGATCTCTCTACCCGCATCCGAGACGCTCAGCAAGAAGCCTTGAAACCAGAGTTTGTTAAAAACGAATGCCTTGGGGGTATGACTAAGAGTTTGGAACTTAAAGAGAACGGCAATCTATATTTCGCTAACCGCATATGGGTCCCTCTCAAGGGAGGATTGCGCGAGCAAGTACTAAACGAAGCTCACAAGACACGGTATTCCGTACATCCTGGCGCAGACAAGATGTACCAAGATGTTAAAACGCTGTATTGGTGGCCCAATCTTAAAGGCGCCATCGCGACGTATGTCAGTAAATGCCTGACGTGTTCGAAGGTGAAGGCTGAATACCAGAAACCATCAGGGTTGCTTCAACAGCCAGAAATTCCCATGTGGAAGTGGGAACAAATCTCTATGGACTTCATCACCAAACTGCCAAGGACACCTGGGGGTTACGACACGATCTGGGTTATTGTGGATCGGCTAACTAAGTCAGCGCACTTCCTGCCGATCAAGGAAACCGATAAGATGGAAAAGTTAGCCCGATTGTATATTCGAGAAGTAGTTTCAAAACATGGAGTCCCAGTGTCCATCATTTCTGATAGAGATAGTCGGTTCACATCAAGGTTTTGGAGATCGTTACAAGGAGCTCTAGGTACTCGCCTTGATATGAGTACAGCTTATCATCCTCAAACGGATGGGCAAAGCGAGCGAACAATCCAGACATTGAAAGATATGCTACACGCGTGTGCGATCGATTTCGGAGGTAGCTGGGATACTCATCTCCCATTGGTTGAATTTTCTTACAACAACAGCTATCACACAAGCCTCAAGGCTGCGCCGTTTGAAGCTTTGTATGGGCGCAAGTGTAGATCCCCACTGTGCTGGGCTGAAGTGGGTGACAAGCAAATGACTGGTCCAGAATTGATCCAAGAAACAACAGACAAGATTTTTCAGATACGGGATCGCCTTAAGACAGCGCGCGACAGACAGAAGAGCTACGCAGATGTGCGAAGGAAACCATTGGAATTTCAAGTAGGGGATAAAGTACTTTTGAAAGTCTCTCCATGGAAAGGAGTCCCCCGTTTCGGCAAGCGAGGAAAGTTGAATCCGCGCTTCATCGGACCATTTGAGATCCTGGAAAGGATCGGTCCGGTTGCTTATAAACTCCGTTTACCCGCCGAACTCAGTGGAGTTCATGATACGTTTCATGTGTCCAACCTCAAAAAGTGTTTATCTGATGAAACGTTGATTTTACCGTTGGAAGAGGTTCACATCGACAAACAACTGCACTTCGTAGAAGAGCCTATAGCCGTAACCGATTGGAAAGAACAAAAGTTACGCAGAAGCAGAATCAAGTTAGTAAAGGTTCAATGGAACTCGAGGCGTGGGCCTGAATTCACTTGGGAAAGAGAAGACCAGATGCGCATGAAATACCCTCACCTCTTTCAGAGCATGGCTTCTGCCAGCAACGTCTCCTAAATTTCGGGACGAAATTCGCTTAACAGGGGGAGAATGTGACACCCGGTAAATTCCCAATCCCTTAAACCAAGTAATCAACCTAAATATTAGGTAATTATGTTATGTGCGCCCTGCGCGAGCGCGCCATGTTAGTCAGCGCGTGCATTTGTTATGTGCGCCCTGCGCGAGCGCGCCATGTTAGTCAGCGCGTGCATTTGTTATGTGCGCCCTGCGTGAGCGCGCCATGTTAGTCAGCGCGGGCATATTATGTGCGCCCTGCGCGAGCGCGCCATGTTAAGAACCAGCGTGGGCATATGTTATATGCGCCATGCGCGAATGTTTTGGCTTTATGTTTTCATGTACCTTAACGTTATGTTGTCTAATGGGTTGACCGTCACGCATGATGCTAAGGCGGGTGCACCCTAAATCGTTTATGCGCGTGCGGAAGGGAACTAACCTCCCCGCATGGCGGGAACATTGAGAGCTAGTTTGTCTGAAGCTCCAAGATGGAATTGACTTCAACATAACTGATCACTATGTTGAAATACCAAGACCACCTGGAGAATCTACAAATGAAACTCAATGTCCCTAACTGCGAGAAGGTTACGCACCTACCCGCAGCAAAGAAATGTCCTTCACGCAGAAAGCTATGCGCACAAAGTGATACGCACAGAACACTTAGTCTATTCTCCAGATGTAAGGAGATTACTCCCGCCCAAAAGGAAACAGTAGCGTGTTTCAGAGATTTTCCACTTTTTACTGTACACTGACAAAAGTACCTGAAAAAGCACACTGTAACATGAAAAGTCAACTGTCAGCCACCCTATTCTCACCAACCCCAGACCTGCATGTCCTGACCAAATCAAAATCAAAATCTTTTATCCACTACTCCACTTTTAAATAAATAATAATAATTTCCATACTTTATCATCATTACCCCTAGATATGAAAAGATTACAATCCCCTAAAGCAAGGGATTGTGTTCCCTTGAGTTTGCCTATAAATATGTAACCTAAACTATCACCCAAAACACACTTCAAACTTCTCTTTTAAGAACTGCAACTTGCACTAATCCTCCCCCAAGCATCCGTTGTTTTCATTTCCGATCCTGTTACTAGGTAAGCCGAGAATATAACCTTGAGATCTACTTTCCAACCCTTATATTCTCCTAATTCTTGATCTTAATATATATACTTCTTGTTATTTAATCGTATTCTAGACCTTCAATTCCGAGGCCAAACACCAAGAAAACCCGAATCTCGATTAATCCCTTAACAAGAACCACAGGTGAGTCTCACAGCCCCTATTCTCGCTGTTTTCACTGTTTTTTTAAACTGTTTTCGGGGCGAGGGACACGTACTTAAATAATGTTTTATCATGGTATACTTACAAGCTATGCAAGCGATTATGTGTTTAAATTATATTTCATGATGAGCAATGCGAACGGTTATCTAAGGTTTTCGATGTATGTGCGCTAGAACTCGAGTAAGTGATCACTTTACCATTGGAACTCTAAGGGTAGGGACTGCTGGTTTGATCCACCCACTCGTAGGGGTCGCACCTCTTTGCATGGACGAGTGCCTAGTATGGTCATGGGGCAGTACTATGGGTTTGAGCCCG
Source organism: Bidens hawaiensis (assembly GCF_021521415.1). Taxonomy (NCBI): domain Eukaryota; kingdom Viridiplantae; phylum Streptophyta; class Magnoliopsida; order Asterales; family Asteraceae; genus Bidens; species Bidens hawaiensis. The sequence continues at coordinate 272,567 of NW_027493206.1, forward strand.
CTCGTAGGGGTCGCGCCTCTTTGCATGGACGAGCGCCTTGTTTTCCGGCACAACGTCCGCGCGTAACCCGCGGGACGGAATTATTGATTAGCTCGTAGTGGCAGCGCCACTTTGCATGGACGAGCACATTTTCCTGAAACGTTCGCGCGTAACCCGCGGGACGGTATTACTTATTTTAGCTCGTAGTGGCAGCGCCACTTTGCATAGACGAGCACAGTTCCCAGAAATGTTCGCGCGTAACCCGCGGAACGATTTTATCAGAATATGTTGATAGAACTATGTTTTACCAAGCATGTGTTTTAATGATGCTATCAGAATTGTGTTTCAGAATGATTTGTATCAAGATTATGATGCAATACGATTTATCAAGTTACTAAAACTTGTGAACTCACTCAGTTTATACTGATTCAAATGTTTTTACGTGTCTTTCAGGAGATAACTAGGTAGCGCATGGAGTCACACTTAGAGCACCTCACGCCGAACATCTAAAACTAGCGCATGGAAGATTTTAGTTCTATCCCTTCGATGCGCGTGGTTGTTCCCGCCGCGCAAGGGGATATGGCGTGGAAATCTTCAACAGTTTTTATACTTGGATGTTTTTATGTAATTTTTAAACAATGTAATGTATTTGTATTAAACATTTCATGCGCAATGAAAATCTTTGAATGTTTGCAATGGCCCGTGCTTAATTATCAATCCCCACTCGCGCGCGCCCGGCTGTTTCCGCCGCTCAGGGCCGGGTGTGACAATCTTAGCATGGTATTCGGGACATTTTCGCATCCAGTGCCCCATCTTGTTGCATTTTTAGCACTAACGCTCCTCAAAGGGTGGCGGTGGTGGCTTTGCAACTTTCTTGTTAGTGTTGGTGGCAAACTTGGCAGCAACGGTAACCTTCTTCTTGCCTTTGCCCTTATAACCATGGTTCTTTGGTTTAGGCTTCTTGACACTAGCAGATCGGATCATCAGAACTTGATTGGTCGTTGAAGGAATGTTCATCTCAGCAGTTTTGAGCATGTTGTGCAGCTCCGACACTGTCTTCACCCATGCATTCATGTTTGAATTCATTTCGAACTGGTCGTAAGAGCTGGGGAGAGAGAGTTTAGGATGAAATCAGTTGCCATCTCATCAGGTAGGGGATAATCAAGTTTCTTAAGCTGATAGATGTGCCCTTTCACCTTTAGGACATGCGCACTAACGGGAGACCCTTCTGCCATTTTGTAGCTAATGAGATGTTTCACGGTGTCGAAACGTTCTAGACGGGCTTGTTTCTGAAACATGCCCTTGAGTTGCTCAAGCATCTCATAGGCACCAAAGTCTTCCAGGCCTTTAGCAAGCTCAGAAGTCATGGTGGCTAGCATAATGCAGGAGACATCAGCCGAGTCATCCTTATGCTTCTCAAGAACTTATCGAGCAGCGGCTGTATTGTTTTCAGGCTTTGTTGAAACAGGTCCATCGAGAACCTACAGGCGCTTTTCCATGGTGAGAACAAGCCTCAAGTTGCAGTGCCATTCAATGAAGTTGGTACCATTCAGTTTATCCTTCTCAAGGATAGACTTAAGGGCGTAGGGTGAGTTTTCATTTAACGAATCTAATTAATAAAGCAAAAGTAAATTTAATTAGTATTTTCGATATTGTAATCCTATCAATAATGACCCAATAACATTAATATAATAGGAACTTGAGAATATGGTTTCCAGTTATTTAAGGCGGCTGTAGCACACAACATTAATAAGTGGTTAGGCATACTGACAACGATTGCCAATTGTGGTTAGGTAGACTGGCAACGATTGCCAATTGTGAATAGAGCACAACTCTCGGTTATGAGGCCTATTGAGACAACAATTGTCTGAATAGATACGTTTAGCCTCATCTTTGCCCACTCTAAGTCTCTAGACAGCTGTAGCACGTAACAGGAGAGTAAAGTAATAGTCGTCCTAGTACAGTCACATGTGAAAGGGCCGGATGTGTCAACGAAACACTTTCACCTTGATGGGATAGGATAGAAAACAAGTGTGATGCTTTAGCTCCAAACATTTGAATTTTTGCCATATGCCTCAAGTGTGACTTGTAGTAGGATTGGCATAGACTATTGGTTTTAAATTGGGATTAATTTTAGAATTACCGAATAGAGTAAAAGTCAAATTTTACTGTATTTATTATCGAGACAAATTGATAAACCCTTTCATCTATCAGGACACTTAGTTTTAAATAACCTATTAAAAACTAAGTTTGTCACGATACGGCTAACCAATTTTAAGTTAATATAAATCTATCAAGTTATTAGTTTTGGAAATCAAAACACTTTTAATTTGCAAAACATAATTGTTCAATTAAAAATTGTTTATTTTAAATTTATTTGGTATTAGGTTGGTGATATTATAATCCTATTATAAACAACCAAGCAACCACAATAGCAAATAATAATATTGTAAAACCCTATCATATCTCAGATCTAAAGGTTAATTAACTATAAACGGATCTAGTTCATAGTTGCTCTTGATAATTATATGTTATCTATATATTAGTATTAGTTGTATAGATATGTGGATGTATAATATGAAAGGATTAATTAAAATGAAGCTTGAGAGAGAACTTGGGCAGAGGTTCAATACGTTAATCTCAAAAACATAAATTACGCAGAGTATGAACCTCTATATATAGGAAGATGGGTCTAGTTTGTTACACATTCCGTAATGAACTAGCCACCCACTTCGTTACAATACATTAAATAAACAAACATAACGAAACACCCCCTGATTCGGTAAAAATTCTTAACGAATCAGGATGAACTTAACTTATGGTCTAGTTCGTTAAACATCCTTAACGAACTAGACTGTTCCACTAACGAACTAGCTTAAATACTAATATCTTTTACATTAAATAAAACGATAAATACAAAACGATAATTACAAAGACTCGAGACGCAAAACCGTGTACTAATAGACACCCCCCTCGTCTTGAGCTCTTTGTCTTTAATTTACTTGAAGCGCTTGCTCTGCCAATCTCTGCAGCTGTGAATACCATGTTCATGACACACACGAACAACGCGTTGAAATTGCATTGATCGGCCATAGTCTTCACGACGCTTTATCAATATCTTATTCTTGTTGGTCTCTGTCAAGTTCACGAGCCACATCGGATCAATGATCTTTATCAGCCCGGTCTTTAAACCCTTACCCAACACAATGACGGCCTCGCCAGTTCGGTTGTCGTAGTACCAGCGGTTGAAGGATAAATACATGTGTTGGATCAGCGTCTTCACCGGCACACGCTTCATAGTCTTTGGCGGTTTTACTTTAAGAACCAATTTTCTCCAACCCGCCCTTGGATCAATCTTATCGATACGCTTACGAGTTGGAACCTGTGGTTTGAAAAACTTGAACCCATGGTTGACCTCGAACAGCAGATGTTGATGAAACCAATCTGCATGTCGAACTCCCCCACGGTTCATGAATGGTCGACACGCGAGAGTACGAACATCCTAACGCGGTAATGAGAGAACATCGGTAATCTTTTCATAATATTGGATGCCTTTCTCCCATTTCACAATACAAACATTCAAATCAGGATCAAAGCGCCACGAAATAATATCACCTTGAACTTTAGATACAACTTTGAAGGATGTCATCTGATTTTCTTGAGCGCGAGCGACAGCTTCAACCTTTTGCTCTTTATCCACATACCGATACGCTTCAATAATCTTATGAGATTACTTGTTACGATAACCAAAGCATCTCTGAATATCAGCAACAGTTGGATCTCGTATCGAATCAAATCTTGTATCTACAACGCTTTTGCCCTTTGACACCTTCTCCAGATGATCTTCTGTTGCTTTGACGGTTTCCTCAGTAAATATAGGAGCACCCTGATCAACATTAGTGTGTTGAAATAAATCAGGGTATTCCTCAGCATTCATATCCTCAAATCTATCTCCTCGTCTTCATAAATAAAGGAAGTGTTCATCTCAACAGTCGGATCATTTAAAATCTCTTCATCGTTCTCAACTTACACATCGTCCTCAGCCTCTAACACGGTTATTTCATCATCATTCAAACCAAGCAGTATAGAAATCTGATCTCGTGTTAGTGACCATTCAACGAACTTTCCTTCCTCAATTTCATCCGCATTCACAATACTTCTAATCACCCCCGATCCATCAACAAATATGACAGTGTTAGCCTTGATCATATCAATAGGTTTAACAGCTGTAGAATCATGATAAACTATCAACTGCTTCCCCGAATCACCAACTGCACTTGTGCGTGTACCAGAGGACGAGCCGTGAGTTTGTTTAGGCTCACTTCCTCTAGCAGCCGAAGCATCTGGATCTTCATCATCCTTGCATGTCAGCTACAAGATGAGATCCTCTTGCTCTTTGATCTTCACCCCTTGAGACTTAACAATCTCACGAAAATCTTTCGTTTCTTTCTGACAATAAGAGATATATCCCATTAGCTTTCGTTGATTGTCCATTATACGTTCTTGAGTCATTCGGCAGCAGACATTTGGTTTTCATACAAATGAAGTAGACTCAAGACCATATTCATCTGTTGATCATGTGACATTGCAAGAAACGAAGCTGGGATTGGTTGGACAGGACCTTGAGTTCGGTTAAGCCTCAAAAATAAGAAGTCCATCGGTTGTGGATGCATCATAGTCGGTGTAGGAGAAACCACTGATGTAGCAGTTGTAGGCCTTGGTATTGTTGATAAGACAAGTTGAGAAATCATACCAAGCCTAGGATCTGACGTAAGAGTGGTCGTCAAAGTTAATTCCGGGGTGCTAGTAGTAAGCGACACCGCCGGTCTTTGAGGAGCGGATGACCTTGGAGGTTGAACTCCAAATGAGATGCCATCACCAGCCGAAACTCCTCGCTTAGCCGACCCTTCACTAACAAACGCTTTCCTTTTTCTTTTAGATGAGTAGCTATAGCACCAGCTAAAGCAGCCTCAACCGCAACTTGTTGGAGAGCTGGAGTGTCACCATTACCACCAGCACCACCATCATGATCACCGTCATCACCCTCGTTCCCACCTGCTCCTTGCTCACGCTCAGGATCTGAGTCATCGTGGATCCAACGATCATCGTCAGGACATACATAATTAGGGTTTACCAAATGACCGATCAATCTTTTGGTTCGTGGATGAGGAGTTTGACGATACGACTTCATCCTACGTATAGTATCGGTAGTCATGTGCTCCAACTTCAACTTATCATCAAGACGTGTTGGGTCGAGCACCAAATCACGTATAGCATCTTGAACGAACAATTGGATGAAACGAGGATACATCAAGAATTTAGTACGACGATTCACAACAATGCAATTTTCTTTGAGATGATCGAAGATCATTTCAGAGAAGTTGAAGGGTTGGTCAGGATTAACGCAATGAACGCTGATTGAAGCATAATACAGCATTCGTCGAAACCCCCCTTTCGTCCACCAAGGCAATGTATAAGTACATGTAGTAAATACTTGTATATGGGACACAAGTATTCCTTGTTATACATGGACACATCAAGATCTCCAGAATAAAATAAACGTCCAAACAACCCTTTGATCATCTCTTTGTGGTACTCACTTGGGTCATCAATCGTGTAATTGAACCTCAGCACCCGAAGAACGGACTCAATTTATACCACAACTGGTCTCGCATTCACCTCAGCTGCAATGTGGTTCTCAGTCTCCACATATCTCGCCGTATTCCAAAATTGACGAACGATACTGAATTGGACATCAGGATTAGCCATGATAGAATAGTGAATACGCGAGAGATGTAAGAAGTCCAACACCCCACCAAAAACATTCTCATCAGCAAAGTTTATACCAACGAAGGAACAAACGTTGTGTCGTTTGTCATACGGAAGCATAGGAATATCCTGTGCCAGTTGTTGTTGTGGTGGTGCATCAACGGAAGGATCTTGATCCATGTTATCAGCCATTATACTATATAAACAAAGCAGAGAATCAGTGATAATGAATAATAATAACCAGATAATTAAAAGTATAAAGTATAACTTATATATATATATAAACTTTTCATTTAAAATAACTATGGGAATTAAAATAATTTAAAAGATTAAAATAAATTAACATGTCATTCGTTAAACAGTCTGATTCTTTAAAACGAATGGTGATTCGTTATAACGAACAAGCTACTTCCATATCAAGTAAATTGTGAACGAATTAGGTCTAACGAATTATGAATAAAAGTAAACGAATTAAAGTCTAATTCGTTATAAAAAATGAATGAAAGTCTGATTCGTTATAAAGGAAGATTCGTTATCCTGATTCGTGTAATTTGGATAACGAATTGGAAACGAATGAGTTCCAATTCGTTAAACAACAACGAATGGCCAATAATACTTAATGTTTGACTAATCTGGTCAAGGTCAAAATTACCAAGAACATGAAAAGTCAAAATTGTAATTTTGTAATCAATTCCGCCATAAACAACGATGGATAACCGAACAAAGGATCACAAGGATATCAGAAATCCATTGCGATTAGAATGGTATTGAGCTTTAGTACCAAAACATAGTATAAATTGGTTAAGTTAAGGGTTTATATAAAGCATAAAACCCGATAGTAAAATCCAGTAATTAACCCAGCAAACATTCATCAAAGATGACGTAAATCATCACGTTTTGATCCCATTTACCTTTTGAATAAGAATATATGATCAAAAATCGATATAACGATGATCAAAGATTTAGGAAAATTTTGCCAGAGTAGCAGTAGCAAAAAGTTTAGAAGTAAGTGAATAGTGTGAGACGAATCGCCTTCACAAATCCCTATATAGTCTGACACGCACAGTTTTCAATGTAACAAATCATATGATTCGTTTGAATTTTTAAATAACGAATCAGGTGATTCATTATCTTAAATTAACACGTGGCTTAACGAATTAGAGTCAATTCATTAAGTTTCAGACATAAAATTAACTAATTAGCTTTAATTCGTGTCTAGTTCGTGTAAATATTCTTAACGAATTAGAAGTCATTCGTTAAGAGTGGCGGAAGCGGATTAGGTTAACGAATTAGAATGCAGTCGTTAAGAATGACCTAATTCGTTATACATGCATAACGAATCAACTTAATTTAAATTTAAAATTAAATAATTAAATTAATTAAATCAATTAAATTAAATACCAAATGAATTAACTTTAACAAACCAACGAGAATCCATATCTCGATGATCGAATACCTTAACGTGTTTTGACGCTTTAAAACACTTAACTTAAAGAAAATTAAATAATATGTAAAATGAAAAAGCAAAATTTTTTGGTATTTTGATAATTTAATAAGCGGTTTTGGTGTCCGTAGCAGTCGAATAAGTTAAAAATAGTCAATTATACAGAATATTTACAAGAAAAATATCCGAAGATAAAAATATAGAATAGAAAATGTTTTTTTTGTGTGTTTTTGTATGGTTTTTCAAAAGCAGTACATATTTTTGGATTTTTGTTGAGTTTGAGCAGAGAATCATATTGATCAGATTGCCCTTCCTTCACAGTTTTATATTTCAGCGATACTGTGACCGGCATTAAGTCAGTCATTGATATTGTTGTCCACTTAAATCTTATAACAAACTTTCAAGCATTTTTGTGATATGATTAATGGTTCAATTAGCGCACAGAATGTCAGAAACTATCAGCCTCTAATCTCGGTTCAAGCTTAGTTTGATTTTTGCCATATTAACCCAACTTGACTTAAACCATTATAGTGTCGATCAAAATTTTGATTTTTTAAACCATTGAGCAATGCATCAAGTTTCCTTTACTGTGAGTGAGTATGCACGAGTCTATCTGTTGGTTTACCTACATTGTATCCCCTGGGGTCAGTTTCTTATTGGTATTGAGACACGCGCAAGGAAGAAACAAATGTATGACTAACAACGGATTTTGATCTAGTCAGTAATTTAGATTGTACGAAGTACAAAGTGATCAAGTTTAATGACTTTGGGTTTGCTCTAAAAGCGAGTGAAATATTCATGCATATGAATATCCAGATGATAAAGCCACATAAAGACTCACAGTGTCTAGAAACCTAAAGCTTGTTATTTGCTTTATCATATTTTTGGTGATCACACAACTATAAGGCTTGAGAAGACAGGTTATTACATTTCTGCCATCCTCACCGAGATTTTTGCTAGAGACTAACACCTATTTCAATTTGGCATTTCTTTTTGTTTATATCACATACTTTACTCTAACAGCTTGTTTAAGACCTACCAATGTGCCAATGATTAAGCACTTAGTCTTTTAAGCTTATTTCTTGCTGGATATGGGGTCAAACAATCAATGTACTATCATTTCCTCTTTTTTCTTCAAAAACTCAAAATTTTGATGAGCATAAAACAAAATGAACTTAATTGCCCCAGTTACTTTCAGTCTATAGATTAGTGGCTATCCTATCAATCTACAAGTAGATAACAGGACCAATACATGCAAGAATGCTCCACAAAATTAAATAACCGACATAATTTTCAGCAAGAAAGTTAAGTAAAAATGCATAACAAACGCCCCAATTACTTTCCATTGTCAGGTAAATGGCTATCCCGAACATTTATGAATAAACCTCAGGACCAAACATATACAAGTATATATCCTTCAAATATGAGTAATTGACATACTTTTCAGCGAACTTGTGCAAAAATATTTTTGGTTTTTCTCTTTACATACATAAAACACAATCTTTTTGTCTTTTTCGGATTTTTCTATACAAACGAAAGATTCACAGTCTTTTTGATTTTTCAAATTTTCTTATAAATAAATACAAAATGATAATTAAAAAGACTCGAGACGCAAAACTGTGTACTAACAAATATGTAAACCCTTATGGCCAGAAAGGTGATCGGTCTCACTAGAGCCAATTAGCAATACCGATCGGGTCAAGGGATTCACAACACAAAACAACCACAAGGATGGACTCTTCGTGCATCCTGTCATCTTGTCCGAACTCCCACTAACTCTAACGACTCCGTGAGCTCGTCCTCGGTTATCTTCCGGTATTCTTAATTTACAAATTTATAATACTAACATAAAATTCCCTATTACAAATTTGAACCATCCACATGGCCAAAAAAAACCTTAAAAAATAAAAATAACCGTTTACAACTTTGAACCATCCATATGGCCAAATAACAACCTCAACAACCAAACACAAACAATCACACATAGGTCGAGGCTAGATTTACATATTCAAAACAATAAGTTTCGTATCGTTTTAATTTGGTCAAATAAAATAAACAAAACTTTGACCAAAACCAAAATTACCCGAAATCAAATCTAGATCAAAAACTTTAAACGATTTAAAGTTTGTGATGTAGATCCCATTAAACGAACCGGTATCGACTCGTACGTTTGTAACCGCGGTTCTGATACCACTATTGGGTTTCAATGGTGGTTTGAGAAACGGTTTAACGATTAAACTCATTTTAATATTTTCGTTAAATATATATTAATCATATTAATATAGAAACGAACTAAAAAACGCAGCGGAAATAAACGAACAACCACGGATCCGAAACCTAATAGAGGATCAGGTTACAAATAATATGAGTACGAAATCAATAATAACAACCATAGATAAAGGAAACGCTTTATATCTCGGTTATACACAACCGGGTGAGACACCAAGAGATAACGAACTGAGCTAGGATAACGACACAACAACTACCACCAAGAATTACTGCGACACAGTGGCGGCGGCTGACGGCGGCGCGGTAGCTTGCTGCGTCGGCGGAACAGATCTGGCGACGGGAGCTCACGGTGGTGGCGGTGTTCTATGGTTTGCAGCAGGAAACGGCAACAGCAGCAGCCCCGCAGCAGAAGCACATCAACACTGGAGGTGGTGGCCGGAGAAGAGGGTTGCCGGAAAAACGGGCTCGCCGGAAAACATAGCAGGTCACCGGAAAATCAACTGCAGCTTGCGGCTGAAGCTTACAACAGCACCGGCGGCTTATATAGGGCGGCGGTGGTGGTTGCGGTGACCAAGGGACAGCCAGTTATGGCAGGTAGGCGGTGGCCGGAGATGGCGGCTGCCGGATAATATCAGGATAGTGGCTAGGGTTTTGGTGTTAGTGATGAGGTTAATATAATAATATAAATGATACTATATATAGAAGGGTATTAGGGTTTGATCACCTTTAAACCCAATGGTCTTTTAGCCCAAATCACCAAACCAAAAGCCTATAACGACCATTAGCCATGTTCAATCGTGTCTAGCCCAATTAACAACTTAAGTGGGCTCGGTGTTCGTTATTCTCGGTGTAACTCTTACCGGGTCATAATCGGTCGACCAGCGTTGACTTTACCAAACCGACCATTTTTCCAACACGACCATCATAATTGTTTTGATAATTCGTTAATTATTTGGGCCATTTAAAATGCGATGTGTCGGGACCGATCTATACTAAATTAATCTCGTAACCAGCAACAGAGTGTTGACAAGACGGTTACGAAGGATGCTAGTGTGAGGATCCAATGAACATGAAAAGCGGAATCAATGATGTTCAACATGTTGCTAGATGAGGACAAACTAAACAAACACACACAAGTCACTCAAAATATTTCCATTAATATTATCTAAGAATACAATGAAGATCTATTAGGGTTTCTATGTGGAATGTTTAGTGTGAGGCTACTTTCCGTACAAGATATTCCGTTTACAAGAAAGTTGTCATCTGTCAATATTCACTCAGGTCTGTCACCATAAATGTGACTTAATCTTATCTTAAATAGGCACGCCTAACACCTTCTAGAAACCCTAATGAATGTTACAAAACATATTCAAACGTATTCTAAAATTTTACAAGTGTAAACAGGTCTTCGAGTACACTTTATCTTTGTAGAGCAGACCTTGTAACCATAAGTGTGTTTGGAACAGTTTTCCGAGTAAGCTTTACTTATTTAAACTTCCTAAGAAAATATTCTTCAAGCAGACTTCAATCTTCATGATAATATAAAACTTTGCTCGATAAAATCCTATGAGCAAACTTGTTCTTCTTTATCTCTTCAACCTTTTGTCTTTAACTTATTTAAACAAACTAAGTGTGCTAGTGACACTATAGCTTGTTCGAGGTTGAACCTTTCTCGTGGAAGTCCTTAGAATAATTCCATTATAACTTCCTTCAAGTGTGCTTGATATCAATGTTTATTGAACCTTGCTCGACCCACCAATTTACTTGGTTTAAGCTTGGTTAAGTCAAGGTTTTGGTCTGAAACAAACCTTGCTCGACTGAAGAACAACCTTGCTTGATGAAGTGTAGTTTGCTCGAACTAATACTTAGAAGAATTCTAGAAGATAACCTTGCTCGAAAGTAAAATAACTTGCTTAAATAAGTTCTAGGCTTGCTCGAAGTGCCAAGTTTGCTCATATTCCATACTTAGCCATTTCCTTTAGGAGGTTGAGAAGATTCCAATCTTTCTTTTTCAAATCTTGATCCCAAAAATCTCCCCTAGATTGGAACAAACTCAGGTACACCAAAGCTCTTGTAGGTAACTTACGCTTTTAAAAAATACACATCATTCTAAAAGAAACAAATTACATTTACTTAAAGTAGAAAAGTTACATATTCAAAATGTTGTCACTAGGACATTACATATCAAAATCAAACAAAAATAAAAGTTAAAAGGCTTTATCTCCTTGAGGTTCCTGCGTCATGTCCTCTATCAAACTTCACAGCAGCCGCCTTTTGTTGGAACATGGTAATCTCCCTATGATGTGAATGTTGAGATGGAAGGTTCCATCTTATAATGTCGTTAAGATCTTCCACATGGAGATATTCCAAATCAGTGTCATGTTCAATTATACCCACGACCATTCCTTCAGAATTCCTCAAAATGAAAGATCCAGTATTCTTTTCATAATGAATTTGAGAGATTCTTCCATTTCTTTGGACTTTATAATTTGGCCTTGTCATCTGTTGCTTCATACTGATACACTCTTTCATTGTGGCAAGAGGATTAGAGGTCTTTCTTGATTTTCCATAGGACAATTCAGTCATCCTTATGTCGCTCATCCTCCTCTGCCTTTTAATCTTCTCACAGCTTCTGTGTATTCCAACTTTCTCTTCTTATTAAGTAGAGGAAATCCCTTTCTAGATTGTTCTTTCAAGAACTTAGATAGTTCATTCCTTTGTTGTCCTACATACATATTCCTCTGTTGATAGTCATACAAATGAAGACTATCCAACTCCTCCAAGTGTTCCATGTTAAAATCCTGGAAATTATCTTTGAAAACAATGGTTCTTAACTCACTACTTGACATAATTACCTTGAGAATTTTGGTCCTTGAATCAAAGTACAAGTTCTTTGGTAGGTCCACACTGGAAGGTGGCCTTTGTTCTCTTTGATGCCTGGACCTGGTTGTTAGAATAGGGACACTTACTGTGGAAGCCCTTGATGTAAGTTGTCTTTGTGCTTGGGGTCTTCTCACATGCCCTTTAGATTCAAAAATCTTCACAATTTCTTCCATTCTCATCATAATTAGTTTCAAATAATCACCCCCTTCTTTGGACAATAATTTTATTATTTCCATTGTCTCCTTGCCCATTTATTCTTTTGAAGGAGATCTTGGTCCTTGTACAGATTGTCAACTTGAACCTAAATGTTGAGACACCAGTCTTCTATATTCCTCTTCAACTTGCTCCTAATAAACCTTTTCTGTATAAAATAGATTTTTTTAATTGAGATTGACCAAGATTTTCAAATACTCCTACAGGCATCCCTTTCTTTAACATAGCCAGCCTGAGGGTACCTATTTTCTCTTCGTCTTCCCAAGGCATAAGATTAGTCTTCAGTCAACAGAGAAGGAGTTTGAGTTTGTACATTAGTCTTTGATAAATCCTTAAACTCCTCCCTGTATTTGTCAAGTTCAGGCTCATATAAACTCTTTTTTTGTTCAACAATCATGTATTTAACCTTATCACCTTCCCCCTTGCATCCATCAACCTTTTCAGAAGATTCTCTTTTTCTTTAGATAATTATTTTCTTTTCTCTTTGGCCAACCAAGATTTGGCCCTATCTGCCTTTTCATTTCTTATTTTCTTTTCTTCTTCTTCTTCTTCTTCTTCTTCTTGTTTCAACTCTTTCAACCTTCTTTGTTTTAACTGCTCAACAGCAGCATCAGCTTCAAATTTTAATTTTTGTGAGATATACTTAATTTTTTCTTCAATTTCCTTTCTACCCATAGAATCCACAATTTCATAATCATATCCATGTTCAATTAGAAATCCACATTTACCCCCAAATCTGTTGAATATCTGATCTGTCCTTTTTAGTTGATCAATAGTTCTTCTCTCTCTTCTCTTTTTCTCTTCCTCTTCTTCTTTTATTTATGTTGCTTTGTATACATTCTCCAAATCTTCAAAGCTCATGTAGCTTAGCTGCTTTTCAGTGTATTTATGAAGTATGAGATAAGTCAGGTACTGTTTTGTGAGTCTCTTACTTTTGTCCATGTACTTTCTCAATTCCTCCCTCTTCTTCTCAAATAACAAATCAAGGTTTTCTTCAGTTAGTTCACCAAGTTCTTCAAAACTAAAACCTTGGGCCATCAGACTTATTATCCTCAGATTTTCTCTTTTCATATCATCAAGTCTTGCCTGTATATTTTCCATATGAACATCAGTTAAATTTAATTGAGGAGAAGCATGCTCATCTTCTCTATCCTTCAATTCTTCACCCTCCTTATCATCTTCTATGTCTGATGAATCATTCAAAGCTTCAATTTCAGGTTCACTCACATCATAATCTTCAGGTCTAATTGATTGCAGAAGAACAACATTTATTACTCCCTCTTCTTCTTTGGCATTGCTTCTTCAGGAATTTTTCCATCTCCAAATCTTTTCCTTTTTCTTGTATATTTTTAATAAATCAACTGGCTAGCTTTTCTCATCTGACCTGATCTCCTTCAATAAACTTTCAACAGCCTGATCATTTGCCTTTATAATCATCTTCTCTTGTATCCTTTTTACATCAAGATCTGCTACCAATTGCTTATTAGTTTCTTCATTCACAGGCTCAGCAATTGGAACAGTTTGTTCAGGAGTCTCAGTTTGTTGGAATTTATAGATGACTATGGCCAGAGCATTATCTGCCTCCTTAGTTTGTTGTAACTTTAACAATCCTTCAGTCACTTCTTGCTCAACCTCTCCTTTCTCTTCACTAAGTTTCTTTTTCAATTCAATCTCTTCCATAATTACCCCTGCTCCTCAATCTCCTTATTAGTCATGTTATTGTTTAGAATGTCTCTTTGGATCCATTCATTAACAATTTGATCATGTATTTTTCTTCCTTCATTCGCCGATTCATCCACAAACAAGAGTTGGTCACTGGATTCTATTTCCTTTTGTTTTAAAGGCTGCAACTGGCTCTCATGTTTGGCCACAACTTTGCTCCTTCTTTCCCCATCTTTATCCTAAAGCTTAGATGGTCCAATTTCCCTCACTATAGTGGGTGGGAACTCATCTATCTCCCTCATCAAATCCTCCAACTCTTCATCCACTTCGTTTTCCTTTTCTTTCACATTTAAAGATTCAATATTATCAAAATCTCCATATAATATTTCAAGATCATGATCATCTTGACTCATATCATTATCATTCCCGTCATTTCCTCCTACATTCTCAACTATCTCCCCAACCACATTTATAATTTTTTCTCATCATTATGCACATTCAGATCATTCACCTTAATCTCATTCACCTCATTCATATTCACATCAACCTCATCATCAAAATTCATATCCACAGCATCAACCTCGTCCTCTCTATCTTCATCCTCATCAGTACTGTCATATAAATCACCAAGTAATTTCAAGGAATCGGTATTGTCAATGATCAAACCAGTAACAGGTAGATTCTCCCATATTTTGGTGCATCTGAGGTCTTCTCAACCATAGCCACCAGGGTTTGAATCTTTAAGAGAGCATGTTCCAGTTGGGATTCCAAGTCTTGGTTCTTCTCCTTCAAATTTTGATTCTCAGTTTTCAAATCACAATTCTCCATAATCAAATCAAATTTTCTTTTTAAGCAGGTGATGGAAAGAAACTGGAGAAATGGAATCAGAATCAGAAGATTCAGAGGATTGGGTTAGTAGACTTTGATGGGGTGGGCTTTGAATAATCTGCTCACTTGAGCTAGGTAATGGGTTGATTGTTTGGATTCAAGGTATTTGGATATGGGTAGGTGGGGATAAAGATGTGTCTTGTTGGTCAAGATTTAAGGAGTGTGTTGGTGATTGGTATGGTGTATTGGGATGATTTATGAGATGATATGGGATCAATTCTGGAATGTAAGGTTTTGGTTCAGGTTGGGTTTAAGTTCGGGTTTGGGTTTGGGTTTGGGTTTGGGTTGGGGTTTGGGTTTCAGTGTGGGTTTAGGTAAAGGGGAAGGTGGTGGTGACGTAATAAAAGGTTCAAATGTTTGTGAATAATGAGGTGGTGAAGGGATATACTGTTCATGAATTTGGTCCTTAGAATATGTGCTTCATCTCTTAACATATCCTCCTACAACAACATTATCTCCCTCAACGGCATCATCTCCTCCCTTATTGTCATTATCATTAGAATCACTATCATTGTCTTCATCTTCATCACTTTCCTCATCATAACTGCTCACCCTTGGTGAAGCAGGAACCTCCATAATTTCTACTTCATTATCAACCAACCATGGAAGGATATCATACTCCACTTCTGGGTTAAAATTGTCGGTAAGACCCAATCTATTGATTCTTCGAAACACGTTTGGATCCTGTAAGACATGAGTTATGCCAACTATTGAAAGGTCAGGATGCATGATATTTAAAATGATCTGCAGGAAACGAGGATACATTAGGAATCGGTCTCTTTCATCCTTCCTCAAATTTGTTACTAGTCTCTCGAATATCATCCTTGTAAAGTTGAAGGGGAGATCATATACTACAGCAACAGTTGTTGAAATCTCCCTACTCATTAGGGTTCACGTGCCCCTTCTTGGTGTTAAACTGTGTATGATGTGATGAATGAGAAATCTGTAAAGCACCGGGAACATCCCCTTCTGGAATTGACCTTCTTTAACATTGCCTTGATAACCCATTGTATCTTGAAAAATTTTCAACAATATTTGGGTTGAATATGACAGTTGAACCTCAAGGTCTTCTGTAGCTGGAGGCTTGCACGAATCAAGTTTTTTGTAATTTCCACCTCCCGGGCTAACACAGTGGCCTCAATCCTTCTACCTTTAATATCATCTTCAAGTTGTGCTGACCTCCAGAAATCTAGGTGATGATATCTGTAAATAATAGGGTTCTCAGTCAATGTGAAACGAAGGTTGGAGTGCATCAACCATCAGATCATTAGCTCCAGTGGCCTATTCTCCTCTGTTATACGGAGAAAGGCGCACATATTGTGCTTTGGTTTAAACAGATACACCATTTTCTGCATAAACACAAACAAATATACACATTCAAAGCAATAATTAGTCAATTGTAAACATCAATTGAACATGCAAAAAGTTACAATTGAAGAAGAAAGTTTAAAAAGGATAATATTTATGAACATGTTATTCGAAAATTACATAACCTACACATAAAACAGAGATGCCAATAAACATGAAAATCGAAACCCTAAACTCATATAATGAGTGTCGGAAATCATTCAATTGAATCTTACCAAGTCGTAATTAATTGGATGACAATATTTGGGTAGGATTAAAGAGCAACGGTTGGGTGACTTTGGTTGCGAGCAAGCAGATAATAATGTGTGTGTGTGTGTGAAAGAGAGAGAGAGAGAGAGAGAGAGAGAAAAGATGAATTGAAAAAAAATTAATTCCCCCCTTTAATAGTGTACCTTTGTGCATTTGAAAGAGGGTTTTAAATAATTTTTGTCATTTAGTACATGAATACTGCCAAAAACCCATATTTCAAATATTCAAGCACAAAGTTTTCTCGATAGTGTTCATTATCCAAGCTTGCTCGTTCCCAGAGTTTGTTCATGTTTTAAAATTATTAGAAATAAACTAAGTAAATAAAGTGAAAGAAGCTAACTCGAATATACAAGATTGCTTGAGAAATTAATCACAAACCATGTATTGAAGTATATTTGGTCAGATAGGCAACCTTGCTCGAGATCAATAAAGATCCCAAAAATAGTAACTTAGAAATATTTCTAAATGTCAAACCTTACTCGAATACCTTACCAATACAAAGTTTACTCGATTCTACTTAGACAAACAAAAGTTAACATTGCTCAGAGATATACATTCAAGTATACTCATAAAAAGAAGTTTACTCAATAATACTTCAAAAATACAAAGTATGATTGAGAAGACTTGAACTATTATTTTAATATACAAGTGTGCTCAAAGCATAAAGTGTACTTGAGAAGTATTGAAATATGCAAGTATGCTTGAAGAACACTTGAGATATTATTTTAATATACAAATGTGCTCAAAGCATGAAGTTTGCTCAATAAACAAAGTTTACTTGAAAACACTTGCAATTTCAGAGAAAGTATCAGATATATTCAACACTTAAGTAAATCAATATTTTGACAAGTATGCTTGAAAATATACCATGTTTACTCGATATAGCTAAACAGCAAGTAAATATTCAAGATTACTCGAAAAAAATTCATTTTGATCAAATTCAATCATAAGTCATAAAGTATGCTTGAAATAAACAAATTTCAACTAAACACACAAGTTTACTCGAAACACATATTCAAAGCATATTTTAGACACATTCATATCATGCATTCATCAAGTACGCTCGAATGAGTTGAACTTCTAATAAAACACCTAAGTTTACTCGAAGGCTCAGAAACATCAAAGTTTACTCGAAATTACATATTCAGACATATTTATAGCAAACTAGTATCAAGTATGCTCGAATGAGTTAAAACTTCAAATAAAACACCTAAGTTTACTTGAAATTACTTAATAAGACATATTCATAGCAAACAAGTATCAAGTATGTTCGAATGAGTTAAAACTTCAAATAAAATACCTAAGTTTACTCGAAAGTTTAAAAACATCAAAGCTTACTCGAAATTATGTAATCAAACATATTCAGAGTTAAAGTGCAACACTTTTTGACTTAAACCTTATTGTAAAAAGTTTTCTTATTTAGGTTCAAAGTTCAAGAGCAAATGGTGCATAATGAGATCAAATTTCAGTTTCATCAATTTAAATCATTTTCTCTTTTATGAATAGATCTCAACATGGGATCATATTGATTAAGTCACCTTTCAACACTTCATTCTTAGAATTATTGTGACACATTAGGCAGATTAATAGCAGGTAACAACTTAGCATGAATTTCATTTCTTTGATGATATGCTTAAGATTCAATTAGTTGCATAATACATAAATGGATAACAGTTATTGCACTATGATGTTCCATATCTCTTCTCAAGGCTTATTTGGCTTTCTTCAGATCACCCCAAATTGACTTCAACCCCCTGATATTTGGTCAAAATATCTTTTATGATAGAACATTTATAAATTTCTTAGTGAATTCAACTTTTCAAACTTTGAGGTTGAACGTTGGACTTACATGCCTTACATTCAAGGTGTTTAGGACTTATATTGATGCCCCACCTATGTAGTTCTAATTTAAACCCTAAAGTTTGTATATTTATCAACTTTTGGTTGATTTATAATCCTTTTGCTTAATTTTTTTCTTTGTCGTATATAATATTTTTTATTTTGAGTGAAAAAATACCAACAAGCTTGTGTATGACTAAGTACTTACTTTTCTGCCTATCATTTGGAGAGATTTATCTTGAAACTTGCATATTTCAACAATGTATCTCCACATTAAGTTTAACATATTCATTATGTTTATATCACCTCAGTTTTTACACATCATGGATATCTACCATACATATTAATGACTGCACTAATAGTCTTTTCAGCCTATTAAATCAATATGATTGGTATAAATAATCAATCTACCATTATTTCCCAAAAGGTTGGATCAATTTTCATTGAAAAACCTTTTAAGCTTTTATAAAGCTTGAACTGAATAATCTTATCATATTTATGCACCGTTAACTTGCTCAGTTTGTCAAAAGATATTTTACTTTGAAAGCAAAAAAAAAAACATTTTTAGCACAATAGTTTTATAATCAAAGCAAATTTTTGACATAAGCAAACAGTAACATATTCTGTTATAATCAGCAATGATGGTAGGCATTAACACAATCAGATCATAAATAGTCTATCATGTCCTAAGCATACAATCATAGCAAATTATCAATACATGATATCAAATAAGCATGCAGATAATCATTTCAAAGCAGATGTAATCACACTTACCAGATAATCATGATTAAAAACAGAAACATACCTAAGTATCATAGATACCTAAGTCAAATATAGTCAATTAAGCACATTTCACTTATAACAAAATCACACATTTAGACACAAATCACAAGCAAATCACTCAAGACCCCTTAGCAGATAGTCAATTAGCACATTAAGCATATATCCTTAATCAAACTTCATCGGAGTTGATCATGCCTAAAGCTTTCAATAGAAAGTTTAATCTTGTTTTATTAGCTTGGTGAACAAGTCATCCAAGTTGTCAATAGTGTAACCTCTTTTCATTTCCATTAGTCCTTTCTCATTGCATTCTCTAATGAAATGATATTTGATTTCAGTATGCTTGGTTTTTGAATGTTGTACAGGATTTTTAACAATGAAAAGTGCAGCAATATTATCAATGAAAATAGGAGTGTTCAAGTAAATCACACCATGGTAAAGCAGTTGATTCTGAATCCAGAGAACTTGAGCACAACAAGCAGACACGACAATGTATTAAGCTTCAGCAATTGAGATTGAAACAATTGTTTGCTTCTTGCATTGCCATTATACTAGCCTGTCTCCCAAGAATTGACCACCACCAAATGTTGACTTCCTGCCCATGTTGCAACCATCATAGTCACTATCTGTGTAGGCAAGTAGATCAAAAGCATTGTTCTTGGGATACTAAATACCCAAGTTAGGCTTTCCTTTCAGATATCTAAAGATTCTCTTGACAGCAGTTACATGAGCGACTTTAGGATTTGCTTGGAATCTTGGACACACACATACAGTAATCATAATGTCTAGCCTTGAAGCTGTAAGATACATCAATGATCCAATCTTAGCTCTATATTCGTGTTCATCTACAGGCTCGCCCTTTTCGTCAGCTACTATCTTCTCATGTGTGTCCATTGTAGTAGAAGCAGTCCATGTCTTGGCATTTGAACTTGTTCAAGATGTCTTGTACATACTTTGATTGACAAATGAATATTCCATCCATCTTATGTTGAACTTGCAATCCAAGAAAGAATTTCATATGTCCCATAGAGCTCATACAATAATTAGACTTCATGACTTCTTCAAACTCTAAACACATATGTTCATTTGTAGATCCGAAGATAATGTCATCAACATACACTTGAAGTAGAAGCAAATCTCTTCCTCTTTTCTTGTAGAATAGAGTCTTGTCAATGGCTCCCCTTTGAAAACCATTTGCAAGCAGATGAATAGACAACTCATCATACCAAGCTCTTGGAGCTTGATGCAATCCATATAGAGCCTTGTTAAGTTTATACACTCTATTTAGATACTCAGGATCCTCAAAACCTGGAGGTTGAGTGACATACACCTCCTCTTCTATCTTGCCATTCAAGAAAGCATATTTGACATCCAATTAGAACACTTATATTCTTTGAAGCAGCATAGGCTAAGAAGATTCTTATTGCTTCTAGCCTTTCCACTGGTGTAAAAACTTCTTCAAAATCAATCCCTTCTTCTTGTAGTCTTGCCTTGTTCTTCATTCCAATCCCTATTTCATCCCTTTCATTTCTGAAAACCCACTTGGTCCCAATTGCAAATTTTCCTCTTGGTTTGTCAACAAACTCCCATACTTGCATATTTCTGAACTGAGCTAACTCTTCCTGCACTGCTTCTACCCAACTATTGTTCCTCAAAGCTTGAACTATGTTCTTGGGTTCTTCTTGGGATAGAAAACAGAAATACAAACAAATGTTTGTGGATTTAGATGCACTTCTGGTCACTTTTTCATGCAAATCACCAATTATGTTTTCAGCAAGATGGTCTCTTGGAACAGACGAAGTGTGGATTATTTGATTTGAAGTTAAATTTGAATCAAGATTTGTGTCATTGAGATCAGGTTCTTCAATGATTAAATTTGATGTTTCATTGTTAATTGTAGCTTCTTCAACATTCTAAGTTGATGTAGATGCAACATCATTTCCGATATTCAAGTTTTGCAACAGAGTTTCAAATCTTGATTGTCTTTCAGTTTGGTCTTGATCTCGCATGTCATTAGTTTGATATTCATTTAAAACATGATTTTCTTGATCTTGTGGATGATCAAGATGTTCATTTTGTTCATCTTCATATTCATCTTCAGAAGCATTCTTATCAAAAGAATACTCAGGATTCTTATTAGCAACTTTGGACGATAACCTGTCCAAATCAACTTTCCTTTCAGTAGTAGCTTCAGGGACACTTGTTGTATAAAATTTCTCATCAAAATCTTCAAGATGCATCTTGAAAGATTTGATTTACTTTTCCAGATCAAATAACCATGATGCTCCATCAACAGTGTTAAACTGAGTTTCATTAAAAGTTATATCAGAAGATTCAATCATACTTAAATGATATTTCACATATACTCTGTAGGCCTTTGAGTGTGATGAATATCCAACAAAGAAACAATCTAAAGATTTTGATTGAAACTTGTTCAAGTAATCTTTTTGTGTTCAACAAAGAGCATTTAGAACCAAATGGCTTGAGAAACTTGATGTAGGGCTTCCTTTTAAACAAAATCTCATAGGGAATTTTTCTTTGATTTTTGTTGAGAAGGACTTTGTTCTGAACATAACAAGCACTATTAATTGCTTCTGCCCAAAATGTCACAAGAAAATAAGCATATGCAAGCACGGTTCTTGCAGCTTCAATAAGTGTTTTGTTTCTTCTTTCTGCAACCCCATTTTTTTCAGGATTTCTAGGGGCATTGAATTGTTGAAATATTCCTTTAGCTTGACGAAATTCAGTCATTGAAATATTTGAAAATGTGCCTTGTTCTATATGTGAAACTGTTAAATCTAGGTTTGAGTCATTGAAAGAACATAATGACTTATTGGTCAAAGAAATTGCTTCAATCAAGGATACATATAGATAATCACTAAAATCATAAATGAGGTCTAGGGAGAAAATAGAAGCCATGTCTATAAGTAACCATGATTTGAAAGCCGAATTTTCTATCTAAATGACAATCAATGATCAAAAATTTCAAGAAATTCTCAAACATAGAACAAAGATAACTGAACTTCAAAATGAGGTTCTTGATTTGAAAAGAAAATTGGACAAGTTTTGAAATTCCTCGTTTTTGTTAAATGAAATCATTGAGGTGTCTGGTAAGCAAAAGGATTCAAAGAAAGGAGTGGGACTTGTTGAAGTTCCACCACCATTTCATAATGATTATACTTCAAATCCATTTGCGGGTAAAGAGGAAATTGTTAATGAACCAGTTGTTGTTGAGGAAAAACCTACATTGGTTAAAAATGACAATGTTAATGTTCAAACTTCACCTCAAAAACCTCATATTCAAAGTAACAAGGTCTTTGTTGAAAATGTTGATAAAATAATCATTGAGGATGTATTTGAACCTGAAGTTGCACACAAAAACAAGAACATTCCAAGTTCGAATCACATTTTATGTGAACCTCATGAATTTGAGGAGGCTGTATATGGTTCAAATGCATCTCAAGTGAAAAGGGAGAAATTTGTTATTGTTAAGGTTAAGAAATTAGAAAAACCAAAGATTTCTGATGAGTATTTGATGCGTTTTGTCAATCCTGTTACTCCTAAGCTAATCACGGGTTGAGTGTTTAAGCTGAAAGGCATCAGCACAATGTTCACTGAGAAAGACATTCCGCTTAATATTATCAAACCTGAATTGACTGAAAGCGTCTTTGACAATGAAACTTCCATGGTACAAGATCTTGAACATAAGTTTGTTCATTCCAAAACATGAAATGCAACAGATCCATTGATAAAGCCAAACAATTGTTAAAATCTTCTAAGAAAGTGAAATTCGTTAAATCAAATGGAACTGACACTTTACAAGTTTTTCAAATTGCTCAAATCTTGATTTTTACATGAAAACGAAGTTTGTGACATTTGATGATTTGGACAAAGGTCCCATTCCTGGTGTTTTTCATCAACCTTCTGTTGCACAAGTTTCTACTAAACGACAACGTAAGCGTGTTGACATAAGAACGTGTTTTCTTTCTGGTGAACAAGGTCATATAGTCAGAAATTGTGAACTAAAGAAATCACAAAATCTTCATCCATCTATCAAGGAACAATCCAAACCTGTTCCTTTGATTAAGGAGATTTTGAAAAGACCCATGTCTTTTGATGATGAAACCAATATCATGTTTTCTAATGTGAATCCTCGCAAAGTGATTCATGTTAGTGAAAATTCGAGTAATTTAAAACCCAAATTTGTTCCTATGGAACCTATTTGAAAGAATATGAATACGAATGTTGTTCAAGCTGCATACTTGAGACGAAAGTTGAAACGATCTGTGACTTATTCACAAGCAGCTAAACCACATTTGGATTCACTCACCATTAAAACTTCAAGTGAAACTAAAGAGGTGCCCAAGACTGAGGCCTGGGCTGCCTTTTTGAACTAATCATTTTTCATATGTGTGCAGAGTTCATCCAAGACTATTTCTGGTGAAAACTAGATTATGGATAGTGGATGCTCTCGTCATATTACCGACAATATCAACCTTTTAACAAATGTCAAGAATATTCAAGGAGGATATGTTGCTTTTGCGGTTAATTCGGAGGGAATGATTACTAAAGAAGGTGATGTTTCAAGGTTAGTTATTGCGAGAAAGTGGACCACAATTTGTTAAGTGTGTCACAAATCTGTAATAAGAAATACACCACTTTATTTAATGATAAAGAGTGCATAATACTTAAACCTGGATACATAATTTCTGAGGACATGGTAGTTATGCGATCTCCTCGATCAAATGATATTTATGTTTTAAATATGACTTCTAAGGTAACACTTCTGTTGAAACGTGTTTTGTCTCGAAAGCAACTAAGAAAGATTCGATTCTATGGCACAGGCGGATGGGTCATATCATGTCAGAAAGATGAACTATCTTTTGGCTAATGAATTGGTTGATGGGGTTTCATTAAAACACTTTAAACTGACTGACCACTATGTTGCATGCAAAAATGGCAAACAAAAAAAGAAGTCACACCCTTCTAAGTTAATTAATACCATTGATACTCCTTTGGAATGACTTCATATGAATTTGTTTGGTCCTGTGAATCGTGCGAGTATTGCTGGTGATTGGTATTGTCTAGTTGTCATGAGATGACTATTCTAGATACTCATGGGTGTTATTTATGAGTTCGAAAGATCAAACACCAAATCTTGTTCAAAATCTAATCACTAAGATCGAATCACTGTATAAACTCAAAGTGAGACGTATTCAAAGTGATAATGGTACGGAGTTCAAAAACAATGTACTAGATTTCTTTTGTATTCAGAAAGGAATTCATCGAGAATATAGTGCTCCATATGTACCTAAACAGAATTAAGTTGCAAAACGAAAGAATCAAACACTAATTGAAGCTACACGAACGATGCTAGCAGATTCTAAGCTTCATGTTTAATTCTGGAACGAGGCAGTGAATACTGCTTGCTACAGGCTTAATCGTGTTCTGACTATGAAGAAGCTACAAAAGACAAGCTACGAACTTCTGAACAAGAGAAAGCCTAATTTAAAGTATTTGGAGCCATTCGGATGTCCTTGTACTATGTTGAAGAAAGATGCAGGAAAATTCGAAGAAAAAATGATTGAAGGTTATTTCTTGGGTTATGCATCACCTAAGAAACGGGTATTTAATTTTACTTCGGGTTGTGTTGAAGAGTGGTACCATGTTAATTGTCAAAGATACACTACACCTCCCGCTGGTAAAGGTCCTGATTGGATGTTCGACTATGAGAGTTTATTTAACTCATTTAATCAAACAGTTGATCAACCTGATGAAGACTTGGTGCGTGCTTATTTAGAAGACCAACTTCTACCACCAAGATTTTCTATTACTAATTACGATGATGCTCCACAAGCTGATCTTCCTGATACATCTGATGTGATTTTATCTCGTCAGATGATGGTCATTTTGTTGATTCTTCTTCAGCTCCATTTCCAGAAACACTTGTGATTGGTGAATCATCTCATGATGCTAAAGAGTATCTGACTAATTTAGCTGATAATGTTGTTGTGCCTGAGAATCCAACTCTTCGGATTCATACTTATCATCCTCAGGACAACATTTTTGGTGATCTTGATGTAGGTGTGCAAACACGTCATCAGATTGCTACTTCAAGTGATGCTACCGTATTATATGAGTATGCCTATATGCACTTATCGGGAATTATGAACCTTGCAAAATACACTTGCTTTTATCTCAAATGGAACCAACGAGTGTTCTTAAGGCGCTTGAAGACTCTTCATGGGTAGAAGTAATGCAAGAAGAATTGCAACAGTTTGCTTGACTGGGTGTTTGGGATCTTATTGACAAGCCTGCTCGTGTTAAGAAACCAATTCCAACAAAATGGGTATTTAAGTGCAAGAAAGATGATCGTGGAGTAATTGTCAAAAACAAATCTTGTTTGGTCGTTCCAGGTTTTCATCAATAAGAAGGCGTAGATTACACGGAAGTATATGCTCCAGTTGCTCGATTGGAGGATATATGACTATTTTTGGCCTATGCAGCTTTCAAAAACATTAAAGTTTATCAAATGGATATCAAAAGTGCGTTTCTTAATGGGGAACTTCATGAACATGTGTTTGTGTTACAGCCTCCTGGTTTTGAAGATCCAGATTATACGGACCGTGTTTACCGATTAAACAAGGCTCCTTATGGTCTACACCAAGCCCCAAGAGCTTGGTACGTCACACTTGCTTACCATCTAACTGATAATGGCTTCGAATGAGGAACTGTGGATTGCACTCTCTTTTAAAAGAATGTTGGTGATGATTTTCTCCTTGTCCAGATTTATGTTGATGACATCATATTTGGTTCAATAAATGACAAGATGTGTAAGGAATTTGAGAAGTCGATGCAAACAAATTTTGAAATGAGCTCAATGGGGGGTGGGTGAATTTCTTTCTAGTGTTGCAGGTTCATCAGTCTGACACGGGAATCTTTATGCATTAGACAAAATATGTGAACGATGTCTTGAGCCGATTCGAGATAACTGCCGGAAAATCCCTTTGATGCCTCTTCCCGTGGGTCACAATTTGTCACCGGACGAATTGGAGGATACTGTAGATCCAACCCTTTACCGAGCAATGATTGGTTTTTTAATCTATTTAACTGCTTCTCGTCCTGATATAATGTTTGTTGTTTGTTTGTGTGCTAGGTATCAATCGAGTCGTCAAGTGACTCATCCAGCGGCGGTTAAACGTATACTTCACTAGCTGAGGGTAATCCTGACACCCGGTAATGGTATCCCAAGGATGATAGTTTTGATCTCATTGTGTTTTCTGATTCTGATTATGGAGGATGCAAGATCAATTTCAAATTTACTACAGCGGGTTGTTAATTTCTAAAAAGCCGGCAAGTTTCCTGGCATTGTAAGAAGCAGACAACGGTCTCCACTTCAATCGCAGAAGCAGAGTATGTGGTAGCCTCGAGTTGTTGTTCACAAGTTCTTTGAATCCAACAATACTTGCGGGATTATGGTTTGAAGTTTCTTACTACTCCCATATTTATTGATAACTCTGTTGCTATTAGTATCAACAAGAACCCTGTGCAACATTCAAAGACAAAGCATATCAAAATTCGATATCATTTTATCCGTGATTGTTTTGAAAAGAAATTAATTGACATTGAAAAGGTTCACACGGACTTTCAGAAAGCTGATCTATTTACTAAAGCATTTGACAAAACGCGTTTTAACTTTTTTATTGGTTTAAACAGATTAAAAACTCTTGCTGATATTCTTAAGCAATGATAATTATCTTTCCTTTTATTTTGTCTATTTTCTTTTGTTTATTATTTTATGTTTTGGGTTTTGGGGGTGAAAATGAAAATATAAAAATATTGTGATTTTTGTTTGTATAGAGAAAATCCGAAAACATTAAAAACTTGAAAATCCACAAACATCGAAAAGTTTGAAAAGACAAAAAGATTGTGTTTTTTTTTTGTATAGAAAAATTTGAAAAGATAAAAAGTTAGTGTTTTTGTTTGTATAGAAAAATATGAAAGACAAAAAGATTGTGATTTTAGTATGTACAGAGAAAAACCCAAAATATTTTTGCACGCTCTCGCTTAAAATTATGTCAGTTACTCATATTTAAAGGACATGTACTTATACGTGTTTGGTCTTGATATTTACTTGTAGATGTTCGGGATAGCTATTTACCTGAAAATGGAAAGTACTTAAGGCGATTTTCGTGTGTTTTTATTCTTTTGCTGAAAATTATGTCGGTTATTTAAGTTTGTGAAACATGTTTACATGTTTGTTCCTATTATCTACTTGTAGAATTATAGGATACCCATTAATCTATAAGCTAAAAGTGACCGGGGCAATTGAATTTTTTATGCTCCTCAAAAATGAGTTTTGAAGCAAAAAGAGAAAATGATAGTATATTGATCATCTGGTCCCATATCTAAAAATAAATAAGCTTAAAAGGTTGTGTGCTTATTTGTATTGATGCATTGATAGGTCTTAAGCAAGCTGTTAGGGTAAAGTATGTGATATAAACATAAAGAAATGTCAAATTGAAAGAGGTGTTAGTCTCTTCCAAAACTCTCGGTAATGATGGTAGAAATGTAATAGCCTATCATACTCAAGCCTTATATTTGTCTTATCACCAAAAACAATAAAGCAAATAAAAGGCATTCGGCTTCTAGACACTGTGAATCTTTATGCGGCTTAAAAATCTGGGTGTTCATATGCATGAATATTTCAAACGCTTTAAGAGCAAACCCAAAGTCATTAAACTTGATCACTGATGTACATCGTACAAATTAAATTACTGACTTGATCAAAATCCACTGTTAGTTATAAATTTGTTCCTCCCTTGTGCGCATCTCAATACTAATAAGAAATGGACCCTAGGGGATACAATGTATATAAGCTTACGGATGGACTCGTGCATACTCACTCACAGTAAAGGAAGCTTAGTGCATTGCTCAAAAATATCTAAAAAATCCTAATTATGATCGGCAATATAATAGTTTAAGTCAAGTTGGGGTGATTTGCTAAAAGTCAAATTAAGCTTGAACCGAGATTAGAGGATGATAGCTTCTGATATTATGTGCCCTAATTGAAAATTAACTCATATCACAAAAATATTCGAAGGTTTGTTATAAGATTTAAATGGACAACAATATCAGTGACCGACTTAACACCAGTCATAATAACGCTGAAATATAAAACTGCGATGGAAGGGCAATTTGGTCAATATGATTCTTTGCTTAAACTCATAAAAATATGTACTACTTTCCTAGTTTAATTTTTCATATTCGCTTTTGTGTATATTTTTAATTCAAAAATATTCAAAAAGATAAAAATATTTTATATTCTACCTTTTGTTTTCTGGATTATTTTTCGTTTTTCGGGTTTAAGAGTAAATATTTGAAAAGTAAAGAAAATATCAAAAGATTTTCTCATTTTATTTATTTAATTCTTTTAAGTTATTTGATTTTAAGTTTAATGTTTTGAACTTAAAACACGTTATGGTATTGTATCTTACTGCGACTGGTAAGATTCGTAAGGTAAAGTTCATTAGGACACGGGTTTCGATGCATTATTTAATTCTTTTTAATTTTTAAAGAGAAAAAGATTTAATTTCTAAATTAATAAAGTCCATTCGCTATCAATCTGGATAACGAATGAGGGTCATTGATAACTAATTAGTCCATTTGTTATCCTAATTCGCTTCCACTACACTAATAGAGAATGACCCCATTCGTCATCTGATTGATAACGAATGAAGCACGAATTTATGTTAATTCGTTATGACTGTTAACGTATAACTTATTTGTTGTCGGTGCTTACGAATGAGATAACGAATTAGTCCATTCATTAATATTGAATTAATGAATTAGCGTATTCGTTTTCTAGGAAATTGTGCGGGTTTGTCATATATAATGAACAGGATAAGAAAGAATCATCTCATTCGTTCACATCACTATTCACCTTCATTAACAAACCTTTGGCCGATTTTTCCAGAAATCTCGAACATCATAAAATCTTTGTTTTGATCATCATTTAAGACTCTTCAGATAATTGTGATCAAAACTCAATTAAAAACGGCAAAAACCATGGACATTTCAAGGGTTAATTGTTTGATTATATCTCCGACACTTTACCTATGAACATAACTTAATTATAACAAGTTTTTACCTAAAATGGTTGTATTGAATCGGCCATCGACGCTATTGCGAACCGATTCATGCTCATTATTAGATAACACATCCGTCTAACATGGTTTAATTGTGTCTGATAGTGCATGTTAGACTATCAGTGTTCATCCTCAATTTTGAATTTAACTCTTTATTGTCAAAGTTGATATTTATTGTTGACCATTCATTACTGCTAACGAATGGACACCCATTCATGTTCAAGATCCTTTTGTGATCCAATCGCTAAGTTTAAACTAACGAATCAAGTCTTTCGTTATTTATCACGAATTAAATTATTCGTTATAGCGAATGACCTCATTCGTTATAACGAATGAGTCAAGAAAATAACGAATGATTTTTTTAATTATTTTCAAAAACCAAATATTAACATTGTTAAATAAGTAATGTTTGAATGTTCGTTTTTACTAATTCTTGGGTTTATATATTTTCGGATATGGCAGATGAAAATGTCTAGGACGTTCCCACAGCTGATCAACAACATGTTCAGCAACAACAAGAACCTGAGATTTTGATGTTGCTTTTTGACAAAAAGCATAACATTTGTGCTTTTGTTCAAGAGCATTTTCTGACGAGGACATGTTCCGAGTCATAATTGCGTTTATACGAAAATCTCGGATAATTTATGTTGTTATTGCTGATACAACAGTCTACTTCAGTGCCATTCGACCTTTTTGGAATTGAGCTTGTTATGTTGAGTCTGAAAACCAAATCATCGCTGAAGTCAACAACAAACCGGTTGTTATAACACCTGGGGTAATCAAACGGGTGTTGAGGTCTGTAGCCAACACGGACAATCCATGTGAATTTGATAGATTGTTGATTCGAGGGTTATTTTGACGAGTATTCTATACTGATGACCTTGAACATTCCCAGTACAACAAAGCTTACTTGTGCACCCCGTACAAATATCTACTTCATGTGCTTATACACTGCCTTGGGGGACGCAAGGATGGATACGACGAATGCCGTATCATGTTGCAATCGGTATTCGTTTCTCTGATTTTGAACAAACCGTTCAACTTCTCTGAGCTGATCTTCTATCATATTAAGGAAAACTGTTTGATCAAGAACCGATGCAGTAAATTCCTGATGTATCCACGGTTTGTCCAGCTGCTCATTGAGGATTTAATTCCTGATTTGGAGATTAATCGGACTTTGGAGAATGATGTGTTGAGGCTGGAGCACATTTATGCGGATACGGTGAAGAGGATGAAGTTGTACAGGGGTAAGGATCCACAGGATATCCCAAGGACCAAACGTTTTATTGGTCATTTGTCGAATTCGGCATATGAATGTCCATCTATGGATCACTGGATCCACGGCGATTCAGATTCCGAATGAGAAGAGGGAATAGGTGGGAACGAGGGTGGAGATGATGGAGATGATGGTGGTGATGGTGGAAATGATTGGTGATCAATGACGTGCTGATGTTGAGGTAGCAAGCTCCTACGCTGCTTAACGTAAGCATAAGGGCAACGCGTTAGCGACAGATCAACCGCCCAAGCGTCGAGTGAGGCATGGATCTGGCGTAGAAATTGGTTCACGTGAGCCGAGGTCATCTGCTTCTCAAAGTCCGGCGGTTCCTCTTACTACTAGCACTTCAGCACTCACTTTGACGACCACGCTCACATCTGATCCGAGGCTTGGTGAGATTCCTCATTCTGTTTTTTCTTCTATACCAAGGCCTTTTGCTGCTGCATCGGTGGTTCCTCCGACACCGACCATGATGGAGACACATCCTATGGGCATATCTTTTATGAGAATCAGCTGTCCACTGGGTCCGGTACAACCAGTTCCGGCATCTTTTCATACCTTACCTCCAACCCATCATATGGACATGCTCTTGAGTTTGATTCACTTAAACGAGAATCAAATGGCGGCCGATCGTCAAGCTCAAGAGCAAATGATGCTTAATCAACGTCGTCTGATAGGGTACGTCTCCTATTGTTAGAAGGAAACGAAGGAGCTTCGTGAGATTGTCACGACTCAGGGGTAAATATAAAGGAGCAAGAAGATCTCATCCTTCAGTTGGCATGCAAAGAAGATGTTCTGAAGAAGCTGAAGAACGATGATGACGATCCTGATGCTCCAAGTAATGGAGGAAGTGAGTAGAAACAAGCTCATGGTTAATCCTCTGGTGCTGGCACTAGTGGTGGTGACGGAAATGATAAGCAGTTGGTGGTTTATCATGACTCGACAAACGCTCAACCTATCGAATCAATCAAGGCCAACACCATTGTATTTATGGATAATGAAGGGGTGGTGAGAAGCACTGAAAAATCGAATGAGAGTGAAGAAGGACAGTTCATCGATCGTGCCCTAACTCACGAATAGATCTCATTATTATTAGGGCTGAACGATGAAGAAATGGACGCGTTGGAGGCTAAGGAGGATGTCGAGTTTGTGAACGCTGATGAGTATTACTTGATGCCAGTATTCCATATGGTAATACGTCATTTATGTATGAAGACGAGGAGATTGAGATGGAGGATGTGACAGCAGAGGAATACCCCGATCTATTTCAACGTTCAAATGTTGATCAGGGTGTTCCCACATTTACTGAAGAATGCGTTAAAGCCGCTGAAGACAATCTGGAAAAGACGACAAAGAACAAAGCCAAGATGCCTGGACGAGAATCTGATCCATCAGTTGATGACATTGTTGGCTGGTTCAAGGCTCGTGCCAAGGCTCGAACCACAAAGATCATCGAAGCCTATCGGTATGTGGATGAATAACAGCAAATGAATGTTGTTACACGAGCTAAAGCCAATCCGAAAACATCTTTCAAGCTCGTGCAAACAGTGAAAGGTGATATAGTTTCTTGGTTATTTGACTCTGAGTTGAAAGTTTGTATTATTAAGTGGGAGAACGGCGTTAAGTATTTCCGAAATATCACTGACGTTCTCTCACTGCTGAGGTGGTATGTTCGCACACTCGCTAACCAGCCATTTATAAATCACTGTAAAAATCGACTAGCATAATGGTTTCATAAACATTTGCTATTCGAGGTTAACCGTGGTTTTAAGTTCTTTAAGCCACATGTTCCAACCCGTAAGTACATTGATGAGATTGATCCTCGTATGGGTGGGTGGAAACTTGTACTTAAGGTGGGTGGAAACTTGTACTTAAGGTTGAACCGCCCAATACGATGAAGCGGGTACCAGTCAAGAGGTTTCTGCTGAATCTTAATTTATTGTTTAATCGTTGGTATTACGTTAACCGAACGGGCAAGGCATTCATTGTGCTGGGTAAAGGTTTGAAGACCAGCTTTATAAGAGTTATCGACCCGATGTGGCTCGTTAATTTATCTGAAACCGACAATGACGTGCTTTTTGAGAACAAGATTTTGATCGAGCGTCGTGAAGATTACGATCGAGCTATGCAATTCCAGACCGTTGTACATGTCTATCATGCGTTCAGGATTCATAGGTGTCAAGATTGGAAGTTGAAGCGTTTCAAGGAATTTAAAGATAAAGAGCTCAAGACGAGGGGTGTTTGTTACTGCACGGTTTTCTCGTCTCGAGTCTTTGTAACTTATCTTTTCTAATTTATTATTATTATAATGTTTAGGGGTATTTATGGAAAAACAATCTCATTCGTTATGTAAAGGCTCATTCGTTAAGGTTGTTTAACGAATGAGCCCATTCTCTATTTGTACAGTCCATTCGTTAGGGATGTTAAACGAATGGACCTTAGTTCTTTTCGTCATGGAATGTTGACGAATGGGGGTATAGCGAATGAGTGACTAACTATACCTTTCGTTTAACGTATGTAATGTTAACGAATGGCGACCTTTCGTTACGGGTTGTGTAACGAATGGGATCCATCGTCTATATAAGGCAGGATGTTGCCTTCATAATTCAAGTAATTGTTTAAGCTATAAGCCGAACCTCTGTCCATTCTCTCTCTCACTAATACTTCGTTAATATTATTACTATTATACAACTACATAATTAAGAGCATATAATATAACTAGATCTACGATCTAATCAATATATTATGGACATGTGTTCATTGGATATAATCGGTGTTCAACAAACTATCCATTTCTCAACCTGTTTTGAATTTTATGTTTTTGTTGGGACATTATCATCTGTGTTGGTTCACGAGATGCTCCAACTACTCATATTTGGTTTTGTTGATTGGTTATTCAATTGGATTAGTCAAAATGCAATGGAGCGCTCATGGGCTGACCAACTTAATTGTTTTGATAATTCGTGAATTAGTTCGGGTCGTTTAAACTTCCATGGAAGGCTCACGGGAGGCCCAACTCACATAGTGTGTTTCGTTATTAAATTTTTTCTCTTGACTTACCATGGAAACCCATGGAAAACACAACTTAATAAAATTTTATTTTGAACGTAAATTTTGAAACAAAAAATAAAAAAACGTTGTCTACTTGTCTAGATGTCTCAAACTGGTCACATTATTTTAAATTCTGACTCATCCTCAAGTTATGAATCAATCATTGGCATAATTTATATAAATATCATTCCTCTAATATATTACATCAACTCATGAAATTTACATAACTTACCCTTCATCTTATGCAATTTCATCTTTTGTCCTTGCGAAATGTCTTCCCTAACAAATCACCACCGTACTCAACGTCGCTCATCTGGTTCTCATGATCTCCGCTTGGCTACTAGAATCACCAAGGAATTTTCCGCTGTGATGCCTACTATTGTAACTCAAATCCAGAGTCTCAATTCGAATGGTTCTGCTACATCTGTTGCCCCAAACAATTTTCACTGCAAGAATTTCACTAGTGCTAAACCTCCCAAGTACCTTGGCGAGAAGAATGCCACTAAACTCCTCCAATGGTATGAGAAAATGGAGAATGTATTGATCCATTGTGAATGTCCGCACGCCAAATGAACTAATTTCGCTTCTAGTGTCTTTGAAGAACAGGCTCTCACTTGGTGGAACACGTTCAAAACCATCGAGGAACCGAGTTGTCTATGGCATGCCTTGGGATGAACTCAAGGAAGGTATGAAGAAATAGTTTTTGCCTTGAACATGAGTTGCACAGGATTGAGACCGAGTTTGGGAACTCAAGCAAATTGGTGGTAATAACTCTACCTTGTCGAACCGTTTCAAGGAGCTCAGCCGGCTAGTACCCCACCTCGTAATACACGTGTCCCGTGGTATTCGAAAATATTTATGTGGCTTACCAACAACCTTCCGAGATGTTGTGGTTAGTCATGATCCTCTCTCCATCGGTGAGGCTATTGCCCTTGTTGCTTCCCTATCCAATGACCTTGTCCCGAAAAGATTCCAAATCAACCCCGACAAGATCAATGCCGAGTCCTCAACGGATGCTAGAGTCGAACCCGAACCCGCTCAAAAAAACAATCCCTCTTCCCACTACAACAAAAATAAAAAAAACGTAAATCCAGCCCTCAAAACTATGTTGTTAACCAATCCAATCATTAACCTCATCAAAACTAAAATACCCCGAAAACGAGACCCTACACCGAACCTCGTCCATTATGCTATAAATGAACTGTCATCATCCTGACCAATCCTCGTGCCGTCTTTGCAACCAATGAAATTAGTGCGGTCACCTTGCTAACACTTGTCGTGTGCCGCCTAGTACGCAAACCATTCCACAACAGTCTATGCCACCTGCAACTACCCGCTACTATGCCATATGCTCAACCCGGTGCACCTACCACATGTGCTTTCTACCATTGGGGAGATCCTAAAAATTTCCGCAACATGTGTCCTCATCTTACCAATGCTCACAAGCCCAAGTTATGCATGCACCCTATTATGCCACCCATGCTCACCAGGCTCAAGTTATACTCGCACCTTACTACATTACTCAAGCCTATAAAGTTCAAACCTATCAACCCAAAGTCCCTCAAGGTTTTGTACCTCTGGCCTTATATTCCTCAAGTTCCTTAGATCATGGATCCTCCAACTGCACCAGTACAAGCCCCTGCTATCCACGCTCCTCAATCAAATCAATTTGCTCATGCATCCAAAGGTGCTAATGGGCCTGCTTCTATGATGAATGTTAGGCAACCTCAAAACTCCAACTATGGAGTGAATGGTACGTTCCTTATTAATGTTCATTTTGATTCAGTTTTATTTGATAATGGTGTCGATAAGAGTTTTATTTCCTTGGATTTTGTGTATATCATTGATAATCATCGGGATAAGTTATCTAAGACTTTTACCATAGAAGTAGCGAATGGGAACTCTTTATTGTTGATTTGGTTATTCAGGATTGTATTTTAACTCTTAATAAGGTCAAGTTCCGTATTGATCTCATTCCTATGCAAATTGGTCATTTCGACGTCATTGTTGGACTGGATTAGCTCACTTTAAATCGTGCTTAAGTAGTATGTTTTGAGATATTTCTACATATACCTCTCAAAGATGGTCGTACTCTTAATGTTTTCAGTAATGCGCCTACCTCTAAGCTTAACATAATGTCATGTTTCCAAGCTCAATGTTATTTTTGTAAGAAGTGTGTTGTTATCTTAGCTCTCGTGGTGGAAAAATAGCATAAAGAAAATAAGATTTTTAAAATATGTTGTTGTACATGTTTTTCCCGACGTCTATCCTTATGACGTTTCCAGACTTCCTCTTATTTTTTAAGTCGTTTTTAGTGTACCTGGAATAAATCTCATTGCCAAAGCACCTTATCTTTCTTCTCCTTGGGGCGCACAAGTACTTTTTGTGAAGAAGAAAGATGGCTCTTTCCACATGTGCATCGATTATCGTTAGCTCAACAAACTCACCCTCAAGAATCGTTATCCGCTTCCTCGCATCAATGATCTTTTCAATCAACTTCAAAGAGGCACATGCTTCTCAAAGATAGGTCATCATTCGGGTTATCAACAAATTCTCGTTAATGAAGATGATATCATTAAAACCGCATTCTGTACTGTTATGGGCATTACGAGTTTTGTGTTATGCCTGTTGGACTAACCAATGCACCCACAGTTTTCATGTATCTCATGAACTGTTTGTGTACACCCTACTTGGATAAACTCGTAATTGTTTTCATCGATGATATCTTGATCTACTCTAAGACTGAAAGTGATCATAAAGAGCATCTACATGCTATCCTTGATCTCCTACGAAAAGAAAAATTGTATGCCAAGTTTTCAAAATGCGAGTTTTATCTTAAACAAGTCGAATTCTTGGGTCATATTGCCAGTGACAAATGTCTTCATGTTGATCCCACAAAAATCAAAGCAGTCAAGAATTGGAAAACATCGACTTCTCCCACCGAAGTTTGTTCTTTTCTTGGTTTGGCGGGATATTATTGTCATTTCATTCGAACTTCTCAATGATTGTGTTGCCCCTCACATCTTTAACACACAAGTGTAAACCTTATGTGTGGGGGTCAAAGCAAGATGAAGCCTTTCAGACCATAAAGGACATGCTTTGCAATTCTCATATTCTTGCTCTTTCCGAATGTAATGAAGATTTCATCATTTTCTGTGAATCTTTTAAACAAGGTCTTGGCTGTGTACTCATGCAACGAGGTAAAGTTATCGCATACGCTTCAAGACAAGTCAAGGTACATGAGAAAAGACTGTACGACACATGACATTGAACTCGATGCTATCGTATTTTCCTTGAAATTTAGAGACATTATCTTTATGGGACCAAATGTGTAGTGTTTAGCCACCATAAGAGTCTCCAACACATCTTTGAAAAAATAAGAACTCAATATGAGACAACCTCGGTGGGCTGAGTTGCTTAGCGACAACGATTGTGAAATTCGCTACCATCGTGGGAAAGCGAATGTCGTGCTGATGCTCTCAGTCAAAAGAGGCAAGTCAAAACTGTTCTTCTTACGTGTGTACTTATTCAAAGTGATCTCGAAAAGCTTATTCTTGACGCACAACACGAATCCGTCACCGAAGGCAATATGTATGACGAAATGTCGTGTGGTGAGATAACTCAGCTGGAATCTAAGCCCAATGGTTTGCTCTATTTTCTTACCCTTTTATGGATTCCCAATCGTGACAATCTTCGCACATCCATTATGGGCAAAGCTTACAAGTCATGGTATTCTATTCATCCAGGTTCGGATAAAATGTACGCATATTCAAAATATTCAAGTTGTGCGTGTTTTTCCTGACGTCTTTCCTAAAGACGTTTCCGGACTTCCTCCTATTCGTCAAGTTGAATTTGGAATTGGTCTTGTTCCAGGATCAAATCCGATTGCCAAAAAACCCTATCGTCTCGCAACTTCCGAAATGGAAGAAATTTCGAGTCGATTACAACAACTCTTGGGCAAGGATTTTATTCGCCCAAGGTCTCGGAGCCACATGTTCTCGTAGATCATAGTCCCTTATGCGTGGGTGATCATTGATCGGTTGACTAAATCTACTCATTTAATACGCATCAAGGAAACGTATTCAGTTGATCAGTTGACGCGAATTTATACGGAAAAGATTGTTTGTCATCATAGAACTCCGTTAACCATTATCTCTGATCGAGATTGTCGTTTTACCTCTCATTTTTGGAAGTCACTTCAATTAGCTTTGGGAACTCATTAGGATATCAGTAAGGCCAATCATCCACAATCCGATGGTTAGTCCGAGCGTACAACTCAAACTCTAGAAGACATGTTTCGCTCATGTGTCCTTAATTTTGGGGGCAATTCTCATTTACCGCTCATCGAGTTCTCATATAACAACAGATTTCATTCGAGCATTAGAATGGCACCTTTTCAAGCTCTTTAGGGTCGCAAATGTTGTTCTCTGATTTGTTGGAACAAATTCAGGGAATCTCAAATCATCGTTCCGGAGTTAGTTCAAGAAACGACCGACCCCACTGCTCAAATCCGTCAAAATATTCTTGTTGCTTGTAGTCGTCAAAAGAGTTATGCAGTTAAAAGTTTGAAACCTCTTGAATTCAATGTTGGTTATCGAATTCTTCCTAAAGTGTCTCCGTTGAAGTGACCTAGTAACATGCGTAGGACCATATACGTGCTTATTTTAAAACATAATGTGTTCTATTTATTTTATGTATTTACAGCTTACTTAATTATTTATTTATTTGCTTTATTATTTTAATCATTTACACACACACAAACTCTAAGGCTATGCCTTATTCTAGAAAAGATTTTATTTAATAAATTAGTAGATTGTTTCTATTTTGGGATATTCATTAAGAATTCCTTTGATTACTCCTTCACCTAAAGGCAAGGGAGTATGACAAGTTCTCGTGGTAACCAGAAGGGGGAGAGAATGTGAGTTGTGCCTTGGAAAAACGATTCCAAGAATCAAAGGAAAGTTGGTATTCCTTTCCTAGAGGATAACCCGACCACAGTACTCGATCTTATAGGCCAAAGCAGAACAATGTCACACGACCGGAACCTTAAGTGGTCAATGTAATCGGTTACGTGGTTACATTCCTCATATAAAAACTGAATTCACGGTGATACGTGGCTAAATTCTTAAAATTCCGACCGTTTGTATAATATTTTTAAGTGTTTAGTTGGGCGAAAAGCCCATATCAACCCATGGACACTCCAACTATCCATTTCTCAACCTGTTTTGATTTTTATGTTTTTGTTGGAACATTATCATTTGTGGTGGTTCACGAGATGCTCCAACTACTCATATTTGGATTTGTTGATTCGTTATTTAGTTGGATTAGTCAAAATGCAATGGAACGATCATGGGCCAACAAACTTAATTGTTATGATAATTCGTTAATTAGTTCGGGCCGTTTAAACTTCCCTAGAAGGCTCATGGGAGGCCCAACTCACGTAGTATGTTTCGTTATTCAGTTTTGTGGAAACCCATGGAAAGCACAACTCAATAAAATTTTATTTTGAACGTAAATTTTGAAACAAAAAAATAAACAAACGTTGTCTACTTGTCTAGATGTGTAACATTCGTTACTTTTCTAACCCGAAAATCCGACCCGTTTTAAATTTTCGGTTTTTATTTATAGATATATGTATTTACATAAATAAAGATTTCAGTTTTCGTCTTATGATGTCTCGATGTATTTGTATATTTTGTTTATCGTCTATACAATATTCTCGACAATTCACGTTATAATTCAATCGTTTATTATTCGTTTTTGTTGTTTATAATTAACTGTTTCCATCTTTTAACAAGAGAAAGTGTTTGGTCCAGTGGTTGTGTATATTTTGTTTGGTCGTGGAGACTCGGGTTCGAACCCGGGTCACCGCAGATCGTTTTTATTTCTTTTAAAAACAATATTTTTTTAATTTTAATAAATCAAATATATATTTATAAATCATACCAAATAAATAACTTTAGTTTTATAGTTAAATAAAAGATGTTTTAATTTACGTTAGCAATTTCGTTCAAGAACCAACTTTTACAAACCCAAACCGCTAGTTTAAACTCGTAGAATAGTTATATAAATAATATATATAACGATGTAATTTATAAATCCTAACATAAACCAACAAACATTCATACTAAAATAAAACAATACCGGCAATGCTATAATTCCGTTAAAAACCCATAACTCAAACATTATAAATCTCAAACCCGTCAAGTTCGTTTAAAAGCTAGTTTAACTTATTTATATAGATATATGCTTGTATAGATATTTTCGTTTGTTAAACCTTAAATTCATTAACATATTCGGTTTTCAAAATAGAATATATCGTTGACACCCATATTTCTGTAACCCTTAAAATATTCGAACATGATATTAATCTTATAATTTAAACTAATATTAAACTAATAAATTGTTAATAATTCGTTAAAATTCGTTAATGTACAAAATAATATTATAATCCAACTCTATAATAAAATATACATTCAACACTTCAAAATCCTGACACCCCGAGTTATTTACTTTTTTATAAGACGATAGTTAATATTAATTTTATACTTTTAATTCTAGTTCGTGACGTTCAATTGCTTCGGTTTCATTTATGCACTTTCGGTTTTATTTCAAGTTTGTCTTCAACTTCAAAGTAAGTTTCTCAGACCCCCTTTTTACCCTTTTTAACTATTTTAGGGGTAGCATATATATCCTATCAATAATTCAATTTCGTTTATTCATTATTTACAAACTACAATTCGCTACATGGACTTGTGTGTTTACTTGTTACTTGATACAAAATTACTTGCTCATGGATTACTTCAAGATAGTATGATCATACGCCCCCCTTTGCGCTCAATACATTTGTTGTTATGAGTGGAAAAAGGGCCTCATTATCCGAGTACGTTGGTGCACAATCCCAACTGGAAAGGACCTTACTTGCGCTTATCTGAGTACTAGCTGGTGCACAATCCCAGTTGGAAAGGATATTACTTGCTCATTTACACTTGTTCATGGAATTGTATGATTTTTATGTACGTATATAAAAACTTGTGTGAACTCATCAACTATTCGTATAGTTAACATTATTTTATATATATGCTACAGGTACATCTATACGAAGTTGACACATGAAGAAGACATAGAACTTAGGATATATCAATAAATGGATAAGTTGTGAAATTGTTCTTGTAATTTTCCTTGTATTTCTTGTTATAAACTTGTGCACTTGATGTTTAAATCAATTAATGATAATATTGTCACTTAATAGTGTCACATGTGTTTTGGGCAATCTGTATGTCACACTCAGGCATTTCCGCTTTAGCCGGGGTGTTACAAGATGTCTCAAACTGATCACATTATTTTTAATTTCCGACTCATCCTCAAGTTATGAATCAATCACTAGCACAATTTATATAAATTTCATTCCTCTATTATTTACATCAACTCATGAAATTTACATAACTTAACCTTCATATTATGCAATTTCATCTTTTGTCCTTGCGAAATTCCTTCCCTAAAAAATCACCATCGTACTTAATGTCACTCATCTAGTTCTCATGATCGTCGCCTGGCTGCTAGAATCACCGAGTAATTTGTTGCTGTTATGCCTACTATCATAACTCGAATCCAGAGTCTCAATTCGAATGGTTCTGCTACATCTGTTGCTCCGAACAACTTTCACTTAATTTCACTAGTGATAAACCTCCCTGGTACCTTGGCGAGGATAATGCCATTAAACTCCTACAATGGTTTGTGAAAATGGAGAACGTATTCCTCAATTGCGAATGTCCGAACGCGAAATGGACAAAATTCACTTCTAGTGTCTTTGAAGAACGGGCTCTCACTTGGTGGAACACGTTCAAAACCATCGAGGAACCGAGTTGTCTATGGCATGCCTTGGGATGCACTCAAGGAAGCTACGAAGAAATAGTTTTTGCCTTGAACATGAGTTGCATAGGCTTGAGACCGAGTTGTGGGAACTCAAGCAAATTGGTGGTAATAACTCTACCTTCTCGAACCGTTTCAAGGAGCTCAGCCGGCTAGTACCCCGCCTCGTAATACACGTGTCCCGTGGTATTCGAAAATATTTATGTGGCTTACCAACAACCTTCCGGGATGTTGTGGTTAGTCATGATCCTCTCTCCATCGGTGAGGCTATTGCCCTTGCTGCTTCCCTATCCGATGACCTTGTCCCGAAAAGATTCCAAATCAACCCCAACAAGACAAATGCCGAGTCCTCAACTGATGCTAGATTCGAACCCGAACTCGCTCAAAACAACAATCCCTCTTCCCACTACAACAAAAATAACAACAAACGTAAAGCCAACCCTCAAAACTATGTCGTTAACCAATCTAATCTTTAACCTCATCAAAACCAAAATGCCCCGAATATGAGACCCTACACTGTACCTCGTCCATTATGCTATAAATGAAACTGTGATCATCCTGCCCAATCCTCGTGCCGTCTTTGCAACCAATGCAATTGTTACGGTCACCTTGTTAACACTTATCGTGTGCGGCTTAGTGAGCAAACTGTTCCACAACGGTCTATACCACCTGCTATTAGACCCGCTACTACGCCATATGCTCAACCCGGTGCACCTTCCACCTGTGCTTGCTACAATTGCGGAGATCCTAACAATATCAGCAATATGTGTCCTCAGCCCACCAATGCTCACAAGCCCAAGTTATGCATGCACCCTACTATGCCACCTATGCTCACCAAGCTCAAGTTATACTCGCACCTTACTATACTACTCAAGCCTATCAAATTCAAAGCTATCAACCCCAAGTCCTTCAAGGTTTTGTACCTAAAGCTTATATTCCTCAAGTCCTTAGATCATGTATCCTCCAACAGCACCAGATCAAGCCCCTGCTATCCACGCTCCTCAATCAAATCAATTTGCGCATGCATCTAAAAGTGCTAATGTGTGTGCCTCTATGATGAATGTTAGGTAACCTCAAAACTCCAAGTATGTGGTGAATGGTACGTTCCTTATTAATGTTCATTTTGATTTGGTTTTATTTGATGCTGATTTCGATAAGAGTTTTATTTCCTTGGATTTTGCGTATATTATTGATAAGCATCGGGATAACTTATCTAAGACTTTTACCGTAGAACTAGAGAATGGGAACTCTTTATTATTGATTCATTTATTCAAGATTGTATTTTAACTCTTATTAAGGTCAAGTTCAGTATAGATCTCATTCCTATGCAAATTGGTCATTTCGGCGTCATTGTTGGAATGGATTGGCTCACTTTAAATCATGCTCAAGTAGTATTTTTTGAGATATTTCTACGTATACCTCTCAAATATGTGTGTACTCTTATTGTTTTTAGTAATACGCCTACCTCTAAGCTTAACATAATGGCATGTTTCCAAGCTCAACGTTATTTTCGTAAGAAGTGTTTTGCTTTCATAGCTCTCATGGTGGAAAAATAGCATAAAGAAAAGATGACTTAAAATATTCTGGTGTGCATGTTTTTCCTAACGTCTCCTGATGAAGTTTCCGAACTTCCTCTTATTCGTTAAATCGATTTTCATATTGATCTTGTACCTAGAACAAACCCTGTTTCCAAAGCACCCTAAAGTTTCACACCATTTTGTAATGTAAGAACTTTCGAATCAATTACAAGAACTCTCATACAAGGTTTTTATTCGCCCAAGTTCTTCTCCTTGAGGCACACCGGTACTTTTGGTGAAGAAGAAAGTGGTATTTCCACATGTGCATCGATTATCGTTAGCTCAACAAACTCACCCTCAAGAATCGTTATCAGTTTTCCCGCATCAATGATCTTTTCGATCAACTTCAAAGAGCCACATGCTTCTCGAAGATTGGTCTCCATTCGGGTTATCATCAACTTCGCGTTAGCGAAGATGATATCCTTAAAACAGCATTCCGTACTCGTTATGGGCATTACAAATCTTGTGTTATGCCTTTTGGGCTAACCAATGCACCCGCGGTTTTCATGTATCTCATGACCCGTGTGTGTAAACCCTACTTGGATAAACTCGTAATTGTTGTCATCGATGAAGCCTATGGGGGGTCAAAGCAAGATGAAGCCTATCAGACCATATAGGGCATGCTTTGCAATGTTCATATTCTTGCTCTTTCTGAATGTAATGAATATTTCATCATTTTCAGTGATGCTTTTAGCCAAGGTCTTTGATAAAAAAAGAACTCAATATGAGACAACCTCGATGGGCTGAGTTGCTTAGCGACAACGATTGCGAAATTCGCTACCATCCCGGGAAAGAGAATGTCGTTCTGACGCTCTCAGTCGTAAGAGGCAAGTCAAACCGTGCTTTTTATATGTGTACTTATTCAAAGTGATCTTGAAAAGCTTATTCTTGACGCCCAACACGAATCCTTCATCGAAGGCAATATGTTTGACGAAATGTCGTGTGGTGAGGAAACTCAGCTGGAATCTAAGCCCAGTGTTTGCTCTATTTTCTTACCTATTTATGGATTCCCAATCGTGACTATCTTCGCACATTCATTATGGACAAAGCTTACAAGTCATGGTATTCTATTCATCCAGGTTCGGATAAAATGTACACATATTCAAAATATTCAAGTTCTGCGTGTTTTTCGCGACGTCTTTCCTAATGACGTTTCCGGACTTCCTCCTATTTGTCAAGTTGAATTTGCATTTGTCTTGTACCCAGATCAAATCGCATTGCCAAAGCACCCTATCGTCTTGCACCATCCGAAATGAAAGAAATTTCGAGTCCATTACAACAACTCTCGGGCAAGGAT
This sequence comes from Bidens hawaiensis, assembly GCF_021521415.1. NCBI lineage: Eukaryota > Viridiplantae > Streptophyta > Magnoliopsida > Asterales > Asteraceae > Bidens > Bidens hawaiensis. The sequence goes on from NW_027493206.1 coordinate 317,091, forward strand.
TTTATTCACCCAAGGTCTCGGAGCCACATGTTTCTCAAGGATCATAGTCCCTTATGTGTGGGTGATCATTGATCGTTTGACTAAATCTGCTCGTTTCATACCCATCAAGGAAACGTATTCAGTTGACCGATTGGCGCGAATTTATATGCAAATGATTGTTTGTCATCATGGAACTCCTTTAACCATTATCTCTGATCAAGATAGTCGTTTTACCTCTCATTTTTGGAAGTCACTTCAATTAGCTTTGGGAACTTATTTGGATATCCGTAAGCCAATCATCCGCAATCCGATGGTTAGACCGAGCGTACAGCTCAAACTCTAGAAGACATGTTTCGCTCATGTGTCCTCGATTTTGGGGGCAATTCTCATTTACCGCTCATCGAGTTCTCATATAACAACAGTTTTCATTCGAGCATTAGAATGCACCTTTCCAAGCTCTTTATAGTCGCAAATGTCGTTCTCTGATTTGTTGGAACGAAGTCGGGGAATCTCAAATCACCGGTACGGAGTTAGTTCAATAAACGACCGACCCCATTGCTCAAATCCGTCAAAATCTTCTCGTTGCTCATAGTCGTCAAAAGAGTTACACAGATAAAAGTTTAAAACCTCTTGAATTCAATGTTGGTTGTCGAGTTCTTCTTAAAGTGTCTTCGTTGAAGTGAGTGGTTAGATTTGGAAAGAAGGGAAAGCTATCTCCGCAATATGTTGGTCCTTTTGAAATTCTTAATAGAGTTGGTCTTGTTGCCTTTAGACTTAAAGTTCCTCTTTAACTCTCAAATTTTCATCCGGTGTTTTGTTGGAACCCGGTGTTAATTCTATAACTATAAACAGATCTCAGATCTGTGTTAATATGATTAATACCTTAACGCGGATCTAGCTCATAATTACGTTTGATTATATGTTATATGTGTATATATATTATCAGTATAGTAGTAGTTGTATTTTTTGAATAATATTAAGATAAAGATCGAGAGCGATTTGGACAGAACTTCGTTAATTACTCTCAAAACTTAAATTAAACGTGAACAGTGTTCACCAATAAATAGAAGATGGACCTAGTTTGTTAACATCCCCTAACGAACTAGAGTCTGCTTCGTTACATACATTACAAAGTAAATAACTTAACGAATCACCCCCTGATTCGTTAAACATACTTAACGAATCAGGGGAACTTAATTTAAGTCTTAGTTCGCTAAACAACCTTAGCGAACTAGACACTTACATTAGCGAACTAAACATAACTTAATTGTTTATTAAATTAAACAAAAACAACAAATACATTTAACGATAAATACAAAAACTCAAGACGCAAAACCGTGCACTAACAGACACCCCCTCGTCTTGAGCTCTTTGTCTTGGTCTTCACTTGAAACTCTTGGACTGCCAGTCTCTGCAACTTTGAATTCCATTTTCATGACAAACACGCACAACGCGTTGGAATTGCATAGCCAGGTCATAGTCTTCATCGCGCTCAAACAGAATCTTGTTCTTATGCAGCACATCATTGTCGGTTTCAAATAAATTAACCAACCACATCGGGTCGATTATCTTGATAAGCTCAGTCTTCAATCCTTTACCAAGCACAATGACGACCTCACTAGTACGATTGTCATAGTACCAGCGGTCAAACGAGAGATGCATGTGTTGGTGCATCATGTTCACAGGCACCCGCTTCATCGCATTTGGCGGCTTTACCTTAAGAACAAGTTTCCTCCAGCCAGTCCTTGGATCAATCTCGTCAATACGTTTACGTCTCGGGACCTGGGGCTTGAAGAACTTGAAACCATGATTGACCTCGAACAGCAAGTGTTGATGAAACCACTCACCTGTCCGGTCGCCACCACGATTGATAAATGGATGACACGCGAGGGTACGAACATCCCAACGCGGTAGCGTAAGAATGTCCATTATCGTTTCGTAGTACTGGATTCCCTTTTCCCATTTAATTATACATACTTTAAGCTCGGAATCATAAAGCCACGAGACGATATCACCATGTACCTTGGATGCCGTCTTGAAAGAGGTCACTTGATTTGCTTTGACCCAAGCTGTAGCTACGTCTTTTCGTTCTTGATCAACATACCGATACGCCTTGATAATCTTACCCGCCGCTTTGTAGTTGAACCACTTAGCAATATCGGCATCAGTTGGGTTCTCAATCGAGTTGAAACGAGTGTCCACAAACTTTTACCCTTTGATGTCTTTTCCAAATCATCTTCAGCTACTTTAACCGTTTGCTCATCAAACACTGGAGCACCTTGATCAACATTTGTGTGTTGAAACAAGTCAGGGTACTCCTCAGCAGTGACGTCTTCCATCTCAAAATCCTCGTCTTCATAAATAAAATCCGTATTCATTTGAATAGACGGATCATCTATTATACCTTCCTCATTCACGACCTCAACGTCCGGCTCAGTCTCTAACACAGTCAACGTTCATCATTCAACCCAAGCAGTATGGAAATCTGCTCCCGTGTCAGAGACCTATCAACGAACTCACCAACCTCGATCTCATCCCTATTCACCACATTTCTAACCACCCCCAATCCATCCACAAATATCACAGCAGTTGAATTCTGATACACAACAACCTGCTTACCCGAGTCATCACCGCCACTTGTACCAGTACCGGAAGATGAGCCGTGCATTTGTTTAGGCTCACCTCCTGCACCAGACTCGTCAGGATCTTGATCATCATTCTTGATTTTCTTTAAGGCATCCTTTTTGGAAGTCAACTGCAAGATTAGATCCTCTTGTTCCTTCATTTTCACCCCCTGAGACTCAACAATCGCACGGAGCGCTTTAGTCTCCTTTTTACAAAATGAAATATAACTCATCATCCGTCTTTGATTCTCCAATAAACGTTCTTGATTCTGACGATCAGCAGACATTTGGTTTTCATACAGAAGAAGAAGATTTAATAGCATATTTGTCTGACGATTCGGTGACAAGTTGTACAGGGATGGATGAACTGGTTGGATCGGTCATTGAGGCTGAGTGATTCTCATAAAAGAGACATCACTAGGAGGAGGAGGAGGTGGAGGAAGAGGAGGCCTCATGGAAGGTGTTGGAGGAACAGTAGAAGATGTAGTAGGAGGCCTTGGTATTTCAGATAAAGCCATCTGTGGAATCAAACCAAGCCTTTCATGAGACACCATCGTCATCGTTAATGTGAGCATCGGAGTGCTAGTAGTAGGCGGCACTACCGGGCGTTGAGGCGTTGTTTGACGAGGTGGTGGCACACTGATAATTACACCAGCCCCAGCTGATACACGTCTCTTCTTTGATGGTTCTCCAGTTTCCACTTCTTTCCTTTTTCTCTTCCTTTCTCGTTGAGCTGCAATAGTGGCAGCTAACGCAGCATTTACAACATCTTGTTGCTCTTGAAGAGCAGCATCACCAGCTCCACCACTACCACCATCTCCATCATCATTATCATCATCATTGTTACCACCTTCTCCTCCCTCACGCTCGGAATCCGAGTCATCGTGGATCCAGCGTTCATTGGGAGGACACACATAATTCGGATTAATGGTATGACCAATCATCCGTTTGTCCTTAGGTTTCTCCTTACGGTAAATCTTCATTCGACAGACAGTGTCAGCCGTCATGTGTTCCATAGGAAGCACATCATTCACCAGTGTTTGATCAATAACTAAATTTGGTATCAAATCTTGAATGATCAGTTGTAGAAATTGTGGATACATTAAAATTTTCTTTTTCTGAGTCGTTTTCTGAACCTGTTCTTTCAGATGATCGAAAACTAGCTCAGAGTAGTTAAATGGCTTGTTGAGGATAAGTGCAACAAAAGCCGATTGCACACTGCTTCTGCATTGATCAAATCCACCACGACGACCACTCATACAATGAATCAAGACATGGAGAAGATACTTGTATGGTGGGCATAATCCATTCTTGTTCAACATTGATTCATCAATACCTCCACCGTAACGTAAACGAGTAAACAAACCCTTGATCAGCTGCTTGTCAAATTCACTTGGGTTGTCATCATTGTCACCAAAACGAAGCACATGGCGAACCACTCCCACATCAATTGTAATAACAGTTCGATTAATCGTGGCTCGAATGTGATTCTCCACCTCAACATACTCAGCAGTATCCCAAAACTGCCTAATAATGCTCAGATAAACTTTAAGTCGAGCAGTGATTGTATAATGTATCACTGAACGTCTTAAGAATGTCAACATGTCTCCAAACTCAGCAACATCTTGATCAACATAAGCACAGATGTTGTGTTTTGTGTCATATGATAATAAAATAACTTCTTCTTGTTGTTCTTGATGTGGTTTTTCTTGTGGTGGTTGTTCTTGATGCCCTTGATCAGGAGCCGGTGGATCTTGATTCAATTGATCAGCCATTTTACTGAATAGAATTTAAGCGAGCATAAGTAATGTGGAGATATAATTTACAAGTAACATTTATCTATTTATCTATAGATGGTGTATTTAATTTTATATGTCGTGTGTAATAAATATATTTACGTGTTTAGACGGTTGGAATAATTCATTAATTTCAAAAGTTAATTGAATTTAATTAAATAAATGAAATGTCATTCGTGTGCCTATCAATCTGATTCATTACACATATGTAACGAATCAATTGATTCGCTATCATGTAAATATATTAACGAATTAGACCAGGCGAATTAACTATAAATATTAACGAACTAAATCCCAGTTCGTTCCAGTTTTAACGAATCCACATTTGATTCGTTGAGAAAGTGATTCGCTGAGCTAATTCGTATACATCCTTAACGAATTGGACACGAAGTAGTTCCAGTTCTCTAAGGTTAACGAATGGCCAATAATTAGACTTAATGTTTGACAATTCTAGTCAAAGTCAAAATAAATATGAATACTGAAGGTCAACAACATGAACCCAGCATCTATTAAACCATAATCATCGTTGGATAACCAAATCAACAATCTTAGCAGACTCGGAAATACAATACGAAACACATGATGTTGAGATTGAGGCTCAAACACCATTAAGGATACTCGAAGTGTTAACAGAGCCTAACACCCCGAAAACATAAACATTTAATCGTCCCGGCAAACAATAATCGAACACTGATTAGAGTCCACCAAGAGTCTCGGAATCATATTCTGACCAAAATGAAATCAAAATAAACTCTAATAACACAGTATGATGTCGATTACCCAGGGTTTATCAAGCCATAAAAACCCTTAGAACAAAATCACATAATTAGACTATCAAAACAGTATCATTTTTGACGTAAAGCACAAAGATGTGATAATCCATACCTTAGCAACACAATGGAATACTCAAAAATTCGAAATTCGAAGGTCGAAAACTCAGAGAAAAATTTGAAAAGGGTTGCTTTAGGTATAAGGAAGAAATAGGAATAGTGAGGGACGATTCATATTACTCTTGTCCTTTATACACAGTCCTTGCACGTTTTCCAAGATACGAATCAGACCGATTCGCTATGAATTTGAACTAACGAATTAGTGAATTCGTTCTTCAAATTACTCACGTAGTGTAGTGAATTAGATTTGACTCGTTGTTTGATTCGTTAAATATGTATAACGAATTAGAAGTGGTCTGTTACAGAGTGCGGAAGCGAATTAGGTGAGCGAACTAGAGAGTAGTTCGCTAGAGAACCACCTAATTCGTTATCCATACTTAACGAATTAAAGTTTATTTAATTTTAACTTAAATAATTAAATGAATTAAATAAAGAATTTATTAAATATTATCCAATAAATAAATGATTTAACTTAAAAGAATTACCGAGGACCTTTATCCCGATAATCAAATACTTTAAAAACGTTTCACGTTTTCAAAACATAACATAAAAATATTAAATAATATGTAAAGTGAAAGGATAGAATATTTTTGGTATTTTGTGAAAAAATAGAGAATGTATTTACAGAAATATCCGAACATTAGAAAAATAGACAATCTTTTTTGTGTTTTTCTATGATTTTTTTCAAAAGCAGTACATATTTTTGTGTTTTTGTTGAGTTTGAGCAGAGAATCATATTGACTAAAATGCCCTTCCATCACAGTTTTATATTTCAGCCATATTATGACTGGCGTCAAGTCGGTCATTAATATTGTTGTCCACTTAAATCTTATAACAAACCTTCGAGCATTTTTGTGATTTGATTTATGGTTCAATTAGCGCACAGAATATCAGAAACTATCAGCCCCTAATCTCGGCTCATGCTTAATTTGATTTTTGCCAAATCACCCCAACTTGACTTAAACCATTATAGTGTTGATCAAAATTTTTGAATACCAGTTATGAAATTTTGAGCAATGCATCAAGTTTCCTTTACTGTGAGTGAGTATGCACGAGTCCATCTGTCAGCTTACATACATTGTGTCCCCTGGGGCCCGTTTCTTATTGGTATTGAGACGCACGCAAGGGAGGAACAATTGTATGACTAACAACGGATTTTTGATCATGTCAGTAATTTGGATTGTACGAAATACAGCAGTGATCAAGTTTAATGACTTTTGGTTTGCTTTAAAAGCGAGTGAAATATTCATGCATATGAATACCCAGATGATTAAGCCACATAAAGACTCACAGTGTACAGAATCCTAACGCTTGTTATTTGCTTTATTTTATTTTTGGATGATCAACAACTATAAGGCTTGAGTATGACCGGTTATTACATTTCTGCCATCTTTACCGAGACTTTTGGCTTTTCTTTAGGTTTATATCACTTACTTTACTCTAACAGCTTGTTTAAGACCTATCAATGCACCAATGATTAAGCACACAGTCTTTTAAACTTATTTCTTACTGGATTTGGGGTCAAATAATCAATGTACTATCATTTTCTCTTTTTGCTTCAAAAACTCAAAATTTTGAGGAGCATAATAAAAATGAATTTAATCGCCTCAGTTACTTTGAGTCTATAAATAAATGGCTATCCTATCCATCTACATGTAGATAACAGGACCAAAACATGCAAGCATGCTCCACAAACTTAAATAACTGATAAAATTTTCAGCGAGAAAATAAAGTTGAAAGCTTAACGAACACCCCCAAGTACTTTCCATTTGTCAGATAAATGGCTAACCCGAATATTTATGAGAAATTATCAGGACCAAACATATACAAGTATATGTTCTTCAAAATAGAAGCAAATGACATAGTTTTCAGCGAACATAAGCAAAATAGAAGCAAATGACATAGAATCTTTTTGGTTTTTCTCTTTACAAACTTAAAAACACAATCTTTTGTCTTTTTGGATTTTTCTTTACAAAAACGAGAAAATCAAATTCTTTTTGAATTTTTCAAAATTTTCTGTACATGTAGATATCACAATCTTTTTGGTATTTTCTAGTTTTAAGATGTTTTTGGTTTTTCAAATATTAAACTAAAACAGAAAAGAATACAATATGTTTGATTTTTCAAAATTTTTCAATGTTTTTGGGTTTTATCTATACAAACAAAAGAACACAATATTTTTGTATTTTTCTAAGATCATCCCTTAAAACCTAAAACAAAATAAAATTTAACCTAGAATAGACTAAAATAAAGGATAATCATCCTAATTTTAGGATCTCAGCAAGGGTCTTCAATCCATTTAAACCAAGCAAAAATTGAAAACGTGTTTTATCAAAGGCTTTGGTAAATAGATCGGCTTTTTGAAAATCAGTATGTACTTTCTCAAGGTCAATTAATTTCTTTTCATAACAATCCCGTATAAAATAATATCGAATTTCGATATGTTTCGTTTTAGAATGTTGTACGGGATTTTTGGTGATACTAATAGCAGCAGAATTATCAATCAAGATGGGAGTAGTAAGAAACTTCAAACCGTAGTTGCGAAGATGTTGTTGTATCCAAAAACCTGGGAACAACAACTCGAGGCTGCAACATACTCAGCTTCGGCGGTTGAAGTGGAGATCGTTGTCTACTTCTTACACTGCCAGGAAATAAGCCGGCTTCCTAAGAATTGACATCCCGCTGTGGTAGACTTGAAATTGATCTTGCATTCTCTATAGTCTGAGTCGGAATAAGCGGTAAAATCAAAAGTATCATACTTGGGGTACCATAACCCAATGTCAGGATTTCCCCTTAGATATTGCAGAATACGCTTGACCGCTGTCAGGTAAGTCACTCGGGGACTAGCTTGATACCTAGTACATAAACAAACAGCAAACATTATGTCGGGTCGAGAAGCAGTTAAATACATTAAAGAACCCATCATAGCATGATAGAGGGTCGGATCAACGGTATCCTCCAATTCATCCGGTGATAAATTGTGACCCACGGGAAGAGGAGTAGAAGGGATTTTTCCAGCAGTAATCTTGAATCGGCTCAACACGTCGTTCACGTATTTTGTCTAATGAATAAAATTCCCTTTGCAGACTGATGAACCTGCAACCCTAAAAAGAAATTCATCTCTCCCATCGAACTCATCTCGAACTTGGTTTGCATTGACTTCTCGAACTTCTTACACAACGTGTCGTTTGTAGACCAAAAAATTATGTCATCAACATAAATCTAAACAAGGAGAAGATCATCACCAATATTTTTATAAAAAAAGTACAGTCGACAGTTCCAAGTTTGAAACCATTATCCGTTAGTGTAATGTTCACCCAATTCATGAGATGAAACATCACTATCAAGTTCAATAACTTGATCCACAACTGTATTATCATCGGATGAAGTAGAAGCATTATCAAAATGAGCAGGAGACTCATTATCAGGTTCTTCTGTTGGAGCATCGATTGGAATTTCAACATCATTAGAACTTACAAACCTTGGAATTTCCAAGTGTTCTTCAAAATAAGCACGAACTAAATCTTTATCTGGATGATCGGTTGTTGGAGTAAATAAATTAAATAAGCCATCATAGTCAAACATCCAGTCGGGACCTTTTCCTTGAGAAGGCGTAGTGTACTTTTGACAGTCCACATGGTACCATTCTTCAACACAACCGGACGTAAAGTTAAAAACTCTTTTCTTAGGTGACGCATATCCCAAGAAATAACCTTCAATGGCTTTTTCATCAAACTTTCCCACATCCTTTTTCAACATAGTATAAGGACACCCAAATGGTTCCAAGTACTTTAAATTAGGTTTACGATTATTCAATAATTCATAACTGGTCTTCTTGAGTCTTTTAACAGTTAGATCTTAAGTGAGTGTATAACAAGCAGTATTCACCACCTCATTCTAAAACTGGATAGGAAGCTTTGAATCAGCAAGCATCGTTCTAGCAGTTTCAATCAAAGTTCTATTCTTTCTTTCAGCTACACCGTTCTGTTGTGGTACTATGGGGCACTGTATTCTCGATGAATTCCTTTTTGGATATAAAATAAATCTAATACAGTATTTTTAAATTCAGTAACATTATCACTTCGAATTCTTCTCACCTTCTGTTTGTATAGTGATTCGATCTTAGTGATTAGGTTTGGAACAAGACCCGGTGTTTGATATTTTGAGCTCATAAATAAGACCTATGAATATCGTGAATAATCATCTGTAACTACTAGGCAATACCAGTCTCCAGAAATACTCGCACGACTTACTGGACCGAATAAATCCATATGAAGTCGTTCAAGCGGAGTATCAATGGAATTTAATAACTTAGATGGGTGCGATTTCTTCTTCTGTTTGCCCTTCTTACAAGCAACACAGTAATCGGATAATTTAAAATTCTTTAACGACACACCCTCTACCAGATCATTTGCCATCAGGTAGTTCATCTTTCGAACATGTATATGACCCATTCTTCGATGCCAAAGCACTGAGTCTTTCTCTGTGGCTTTCGAGACAAAACACGTTTCGATTGATGTAGATACTTTAGAATTCATAGTCAATAAATAAATATCATTTGATCGAGGTGATCGCATGACAACCATGTCCTCGGGAATCACATAACCCGGTTTCAAAATTAGACATTCTTTATTTGTAAATACTGTAGTGTATTGCTTATCTGTCACACCCTCAAAATCCACTAACGGAGTTTTATCGTCAGAGGGTGTGAACTAACAGGATCGGAATCATTAGTTATAATCAAACCATAAAACAAAGTTTCAAAACCATGAAAACATTTACGAGTAGTTAAATGCGGAAGCGTAAAACCATAGCAGACAATGTTACGTCACGCAGGACAACTTAAAACCCAATGATAACAGTTTAAAAATAAGTTTGTATAATTAAAATGTTTCAAGCAATGCATGTTCCTAAACCGCGCGCCCGCCTCGGCTACCTGAGAATAACATACTAAAAGTGTCAACACAAGGTTGGTGAGTTCACAAGTTATATAAAAATAGAGCATTTAGCGTTTCGCGTTAAGCGTTTTGCGTTACAGCGTTTTGCGTTACAGCGTTTTGCGTTACCAGATAGTGTTATGTCAATTATATATCTATAGGTAGCTAGCCTATAAAACAAGTATCACTAAGTGTTCGACACCGAAGCTGACTGTTTATCATTTGCCTTGCCACCAGGTCATCCAGACCATGGTATGTGTTTAGCCAAGATTACACCCACTCGAGCTCCAGTCGAGTTTAGCGTTGGGTGGGGTTTGTCAAACCCAGTAGTACTACTCAACAATGACTCGCTATTATCCAATATTAAACGGTTCGATGTGAATGAAGGACTTTAGTTAACGCGTTTGCCACTTAGTCTTTACAAGTGATATATAATTTATACTAACAAAATCTTAAATGCGTTTTTCAGAATATGTTATCTCCCCAAGTGAAAAGCGTTTGAAAACAGTTTAAAAGGGGTAAGTGAACTCACTGTTTGCGAAGTATTCCCAAAAATAAATCACCAAGTGTTGCGTGTCGCAGAAAACTCTCTCTAGCGTTCTAAAACAACAAAGAGATTTTCTAAGTATCGGAACTAATATCGAGTCTCTAGACCCGGCACATAATTCCTAAGCACAAGATACCTTTCGTGTTTGTTTATGAATCGTGTGTGACTTAACAAGTACATTTGTGATACATTACGTGCGTGAGCAATTATTTACGTGTCATGTATTAAAAATGTACATCACTAGCAATTACTCCCCGTAAGGGCAATTTGGTCACACATAACAATTAACTAGCAATTATTCCCCATAGGGGCAATTTGGTCAAAACATAGCAATCAACTAGCAATTATTATGTTTCATGCATTTTCACAAAATTCAGCAGCTAGTTTCACCGAGACAGAAATTCTACTTGAAAGATTGTACTATTCCACCGATCATAGCATCACAATTAATTTACCAAAAATCATCACAAAAGAATATATGTCCTAGGTTTCCAGAAAATATTTTATTATATTTTTATTCCACATAGGTTTCTCACAATAATCAAATCATTACAGCAAACTCATAACAGTCAAATTCATGCGCAACAGAATGTTATTTGAAATTCCCGTAAAACGAAAAATCCAATAAATGCAAGACCACTTGGGTTAGGTTCCTAACTCAATAAGTCAACTTCCAGAAGTGGAACCAACCCAATTGGTCTCGTAGTTCATGAGATATAACATTTACAAAACAACCCAACAGCAGGTCTAACAACTCAGCTTTGCACAACGTTTTTGTAAAATCATAAAGGTTAACTTTTACACGTCCAAAAATTGCAAATTTACATTCTTTAGAAACTAGACTCAACCTAGTTTACTGTAGTATCAATTATCTCAATCAAATTTTACTTTTACACCCCGTTACAGTCAATCAAACATCAACAACACAATCTGTCCAGAAACTGTTTGCATCCAAACTCAACAATTTAACTATCTATGGACCACAAATCATTCATATAACATTCTAGACACCATAACTACTATCCATGCATATCAATTACACCATACATACATAGTTAGGGTTTTATTTGATCTCAAACTCAAAGACACAACAATTAACATGCAATAATATCAAAACTAGTTATCAAATCATCAACAATACACCATCAAATCAACAACAATCATATGAACACCATACATAGAAAAAATCGGACCTAGGGTTTGTAATTTATACCTTCAAAACACCAATACAAGAAAGAGGAAGGTAGGAGATGGCTAGAAACGGATGTAGGATGCTTCAATTGTGAAAAACCAAGATCAAAACCAAGTGATATGTGTGTGTATGTGAGCCGATTGTGAGGAGAGGGGGAGCAAGGGGCTGCCGTCGGTTTTTGTGAGAGAAAGGAAGAGGAGTTTAGGGTTTTATAATATTATTAATAATAATCAAGTTACATCTAGGTCCCTCCACTTCCAAATGTTACTTTTCTAGCTTAATTAACTTAGTTTGCATTTTGAATTAATGTTATATAACATGTTATCACATAACACATAAGTCTAACACATAATTATCACATAATTATTGTTTTGACGTTTTTCGTTTATTCACCAATTGTTTGCGTCAACTCGTTTGCGTTTCGGTGCAATTCCCGAAAGACTACACATGTAGTAAGTGTCAAGCGTCATTTAAACCCTAGTTTAAATGTAATGAGGTGTGCGTTATAGATTCAGTGATCTAAAGTTTGGATTGACGGAGTTAACGGAGTTAACCTGAAATTGACGATTGTCACATTATCACAGATTTGCGACACATTTAATAAATTATGGTCCACTTTATCACAATAGTTAACTTTCTTAAAAGTAATCTTCTCATTCGAAACATCACCTTCCTGTGTAATCATACCCCCAGAATTCCCAACAAACGCCACATAACCCCCTTGAATATATCTAACATTTGTTATGAGGTCGAGATTCCCAGTAATATGACGAGAACATCCACTATCCATGATCCAGTTTTCACCAGAAATGGTCTTGGATGTACCCTACACACAAATAAAAGTGATTAGTTCAAAAAGGCAGCCCAGGCCTCAGTCTTGGGCACCTTTTGGTTTTCTTGAGAAAAATTAACCTTAGTTGCACTCAATTGTTGTTCAGCAACTTGAGAATAAGTTACAGGTTTCTTAGACTTTCGTCTTAAATACGCAGCTTGAACTACATTTGAATTAACATTTTTGCAAATTGGTTCGGTTGGAATAAACTTAGGTTTAACAGAACCATGAGTTTCATTCACATGAACAACTTTTCGAGGATGTACATTAGAGAACATAATATGAGTATCATCAACATACGACACAGGTTGTTTCAGAATCTCCTTTACCAAAGGAACCGGTTTGGAATGGTCCTTGATAAAAGGATGAAGATTCTGATTGTTCTTCTGGCCACAATCTCTTACTACATGACCTTGTTGACCGCAAAGGAAACAGCTTTGCATGTCAACATGATGATGTTGAAAATTAGTTGGAACATGTGACACAAATGATGAATGATGACTCACATTTTTGGTCATGCTCTTAGCAAAATCATCAGATAATTCAGATTTCTTTTTCAAGTAAAAATCAAAATTAGAATAATTTGAAAAACTTTTCAACGTATCTGTCCCAGTTGATTTCACAAATTGAATTTTCTAAGCTTGTTTTAAGACTTGCTTTGCTTTAGTCAATGGATCAGATGAGACTGATGTTTTCTCTTGAGCATATTAACGTTCAAGTTCACGAACCTTGGAAGTTTCATTGTGAAACACACTCTCAATCAGTTCAGGTTTAATGATACTTATTGGAATGTCTTTCTCAGTGAATATCGTGTCCATCCCCTTTAATTTAAACACACGAGCAGGTGACGGCTTAGATGCATTGGGATTTATGAAATGTAACAAATCCTCATCAGAAATTTTGGGTTTTTCTGATTTCTTAGCCTTCACTGGTTTGACATTAACATGAGCATCTTGTTTCACCTTAGTTGTGTGCGAACCATACACAGTCTCCTCAAATTCATGAGGTTCACAAAGTATGTGATTAGAACATGGAATGTTCTTGTTCTTGTGTATAATTTCAGGTTCAAGCACATCCTCAATGATAACTTTGTCAACATTTTCAACAAAGACTTTGTTGCTTTGAACAAGAGGTTTCTGAGGAGCAAATTGGGTTTTAACAGTTTCAGACTTACTAGGTTTAGATTTTTTTGAAATCACGGGTTCTTTAAGAATTACATCTTCCTCAGTTGGAGCAAAAGGGTTAATTTTATAATCATTGTGAAATGGTGGAGGAATTTCAACAAAACCTATACCTTTCTTTAAATCCTTTTGTTTTCCAGAAACTTCGATAATTTCATTCAACAGAAAAGAAGAATTTTGAAATTTACCCAATTTGTTCATTAACTTAAGAACCTCATTCTCAAGCTCGGTTATCTTTGAACGATGTTTCAAGATTTCTTGAAACTTTTGGTCATTAATTGTAATTTTCACAGATAACTCAGCTTTAAGATCATGATTACTTGTCGACAATGCTTCAATCTTTTCACGAGATCTCATTTGAGATTCGAGAGATTGTCGATAAGTATCTTTTAGTGAAGCAATTTCTCTTACTAAATTGTCATTGTGATTCTTTAAATATTCTAACTTAGGTTTGTTAGATTCACATTCAACACAAGTTACTTTAACCGATGATGTAGCAGAAATAGAATGACTAACCTCATTAATCTTAGCCATGCATGCAAAGACATTTGTAGGCTTGTCACAGGAGTCATCAGAATCAGATCCAGAGTCATTATCAGAAGACAACTCACTTCCACTTGCATCATGAGACTTTTGAGTCAACCCAAACAAAGCCAAATTAGCTTGATTATCATTACACAGTAATTGTTGTGACCAATCATTTCCATCAGCTAACATTGCTTGTGACCCAGAACTTGAAGGTTTCTTCTCAGCATCATTACCTCGTGGTGTTGAATAATTTTGATTTTGACCACGAGAACCAGTATACTCCTTTTTCAGTTTGTCACATTCTTTTGCAAAATGTCCGAATTCTTGACAATTATAGCATTTCACCTTTAACTTATCAAATCCCAATTTCTTGTTCAGGGCAGGAAGATCTTTTCCTGTTTTTTGCATAAATCTTTTCACCTTACGAACAATCATTGCCGTGTTCCACTTTAAATCCATGGTTTTTAAGTATCTGGATCAATCTGATTATAGTCTTCATCAGTCAGATCACTAGTAGCAATTTTGCTACTCGCTAGATTTTCGTAAGAAGTCATGAAAGCTGATAAAAAGGCAAAATTTTGTTCAGCTTCTTTCATGTTGATATTTGGAGGTGATGAGTATTGATTTGTAGTGGATGAACTTCCTGAACCAGCTGAAACATTTGGTGATCCAGAATTACCAACAGTATAAAAACATGCTCTAGGATTACTATAAATGGTTGTTTCATTTTCTCTTGCATTCTAGGTAAGAAATGCAGTAATCGGTGAAATTGTTGAACTTAGAGGCATGCTACCAGCATAGAAAGCAGGATCTTGACTTTTCTTGGATGATTTTTGACACTTGAGATCATACTCACAAGCTTCAATCTTTTGTAAGAACTCACTTGCAGTCAAGTCTTCATTGAAATAACTGTTTTCTTTTAATACCATTAGAAAAGTAGAGTACGAACTTGGTAGTGCACTCTTAATAGTATCAATCTTGTCAATCTCAGAAATTTCCAACTTCATTTTATCCATTTCTGCAATCAAGTGATTGAATCTCGTTGTCATTTCTTCAACCGTCTCACCTTTGAGTAAATTAAAGTTTCTGAATTGAAACTTAAGCATCACCTTTTTGCTTTCAGCCGTGTTTCCCATACTTCTTATTCAGATATGTTGAAACAAAGAGGCACATATTTTTATATTACCCATTTGGTGAAAGATATTTTCAGGTAAAGCCATGTTTAGAGTAGAATAGGCTTTTGTCTCTATCTCTAATGCTTTCTTCTCTTCTTGTGAGTATTGAGATATAGCTTTAGGTCTGAATCCGATGTCTCATCCCCAATCATAGGAACGGTATAAACTTCATCTAAACAATATGAGCAGTCAGGATGAACTGATCCTAGATGAGCACGAAACCTAGGTTCCCATTTGGCAATGTCACTAAACTTTATCAATCTTGGACATTTCGAATGTGAACTTATCTCGGTATCAAGTTGTAACATTTGTTGCATTAACATATTCTGTGAGGCTAGTGCATACATTCCAGCCATTTTTGACAAGTATCAAAAATTTAAGGATTAAATGTAACGAACTCTAAACAGTTGTAGCGAACTGTGAACAGTTGTAGCAAACTGTGAACAATAAATTAACGAATCAAATCTTTAGCGAATCTAAAATTGATCAGATAGCGAATCAAGATTGAACTTAACGAATCAATCCAACTAATCAGATAGTCAACGAATCATATTCAACAATAAGTCAAACTAACGAATTGACTAACGAATTGGCTAGCGAATTGCTAAGTGTAACTTTAATGAATTAGAAGGTTTTCAGTAACGAATCGCTAAGAAAGACTTAGTGAAATAGATAACGAACCAGCTACAGTTGATAACGAATCAACTAATAGCGAATCAGGTTGTTACAACGGTTTGTAACAAACTCTGACACCGAATGCCACGTGGCAAAATTTGCTATGACACAAATTCCAAGGTAGACAAGTGTCACACGAATCTGTTAACACGAATCAAATGAGTTAGCGAACTGATTAACGAACCACTAGGATTTTATAACAAATTGACTAAATTAGTTAGCGAATCAATGTGACCAAGATGACGAATCAACATAAGAATGATAACGAATCATACTTATCTTCAAATCTTCAAATCTTCAAAGATAATTTCCAGAATTTCTGGAAACGATGAACATCAAAACCAGAAACCCAGAAACTTAAATTCGTAATACTACCTCAATTCGTAATCAAATTGCACAAATAACCTACCAAACGACTCGCAAACCAATCGTGAATCCAAAACACCAATACTTGTAACCGATTAACACATTTCTCAATTACAATTGTACCAAAACCAACCATCTGTTTCAGTCACAAACCAGAACCAATACCAAAAAAAACCAAAATCAAATCAAACTTCAATTCCAATCCTCCAAACCTTTCCTATACCTTAACCAAATCAAATCCAGTCCAAACCTTCCATAATTCAATCGATTCACCTCAAATTGATCCAAATTTACTCAAACAGAACACTATCAATACCTAATACTAATTAACAGTCCAATACTCTAAATAAACAACCAAATCAAGTGTAATTGAGCCCCGAAAGCTCTGATACCACTTGTTGGAACCCGGTGTTAATCCTATAACTATAAACAGATCTCAGATATGTGTTAATACGATTAATACCTTAACTCGGATCTAGCTCATAATTACGTTTGATTATATGTTATATGTGTATATATTATCAGTATAGTAGTAGTTGTATTTGTGAATAATATTAAGATGAAGATCGAGAGCGATTTGGACAGAACTTCGTTAATTACTCTCAAAACTTAAATTAAACGTGAACAGTGTTCACCTATAAATAGAAGACGGACCTAGTTCGTTAACATCCCCTAACGAACTAGAGTCCGCTTTGTTACATACATTACAAAGTAAATAACTTAACGAATCACCCCCTGATTCGTTAAACATACTTAACCAATCAGGGAAACATAACTTAAGTCTTAGTTCGCTAAACAACCTTAGCGAACTAGACACTTACATTAGCGAACTAAACATAACTTAATTGTCTATTAAATTAAACAAAAACGACAAATACATTTAACGATAAATACAAAGACTCAAGACGCAAAACCGTGCACTAACATGTTTCATTTGTCAAACCTCAAGAAGTCTCTTGTCGAGGGTAATATTGAAATACCTCTCGATGAAGTTCGTATAGATAAAACCATGCATTTTGTTGAAAGACACGTTGAGATCATGGACCACAAAGACAAAGTTACCAAACAAAGCAGAATACTGTTGTTAAGGTTCGTTGGGAATCTAAACAAGGCGCAGAGTTTTCTTGGGAGCGTGAAGATCAAATGAAGCCAAAGTATCCTCATTTTTACGCTACAACTCATTCTTTAGTTTCGGGACAAAATTCCCAAAAGTAGGGATCTTGTAACATTTCGGATCTTTCGTATTCATATTCGTATTTGTTTACCTGATTTGAGAATGTAATTCATATCTTTCATTTCAATAAATCATGCATTTAATAGTAATTAACTGTTTTTAATTTAGTACATAATTTCATAAAGTTCTATCATTCCAAATAGTCATTAGAAACTCTTAAAATCGCTTAAAATGGCTAAAATCGCATTTTTGGAACTACAGGGACTGACTTTGCCACAAAACAAAACCTGATGGAAACTAACCCGCCGCGTATCGCACTAGCATGTATTACATATTATATATTACACACTAGCAAACTGTGAATATTGTGTTAATAAATTAAATGACTAATTGCTATTTGTTTAGTTGTTTTATTTTATTGCATTCGGAGAGGTCCATTATAAACTAAATATAGTACGATCATACGACTATCATAGTATCCAGAGCTCAATTTTGTAGGCAATGGTAACTGACACCAACTATTTTCTCATGGTTTAATTGATTTATGCTCACAATATTAGTTTTGCTCTTTCATTTATATATTATTATCATATCAAAACTGGTAACTTTCTCACTCAACCTCGTGTTGACAAACTATGTTATATTGTACGCATTTGCATGTTATCATTTGGTTTGAAGTTAAGGTGAAAAATCATTTAGGGATACCTTAAGTTAATTTAATAAAAAGATTAGAGTGTTTAGTTTATTTATTTTGAGATATTTGAATATTTTTGGGTTTGATCTCTAATTGTTTGAACATGGTGTATTTGATTGAATTTTAAATGAATAATTTAGATATTGTCATATGAAAATGCATGATAGTACATTGTGAGTTGTGTACCACGGTTCGCACCCCTGCATTCAACCATAGGTTGGGGTGTAACATGTATAAAGAGTAAAATGTTTGGTACTTGTAACTTTTGTGTCTTAATAGTACAACATGTGATGGGCTAGATAACGAGAGAACACCGCCACCAATTGTTCTTTGGATGAAAAATAGACTAGAGAAAACTCAAGAAATGAATAATGATCGGTTTAGATTTGTAAGGCCCCGAACCCGGTAGCCTTACTTTAGCGTCGAATTTACTCATAAACATAGTTCTTACAAATCAGAGTTCATTAAAACTTTCGCGGAATATAAAAACTTTCATGAAACGTTACAACAATCCAAAACTTGCCTTAATTAAACATTCTTGTCTTTCAAAATAAACGTCAATTACATTAAAACATCTTGAGTCTTCAGATGCCAGTCTCCTATTCGCCCACCATGTGCCCGCTCAAGCTAGCTGTCTCATTCTACTCACCTGCGTGCATACTAAAAGTCAGCTACGCTGAGTGAGTTCTAGTTAATCAAGCAACTTATCATACAACCACTACATGCATCATATACGTGTCTGAAGACACTTAACCCACTGTCTAACCCGCTACTTCTCAACCACTTAATTATCCCTACAGCTTAGCCAATTAATTACCCCTACAGCTTAACCATTGATGCCACTTATGCCACTTTATGCCACTTATGCCACTTTATGCCACTTGTGCCACTTTATGCCACTTATGCCACTTTATGCCACTTGTGCCACTTTATGCCACTTATGCCATTTGTGCCACTTTATGCCACTTATGCCACTTGTGCCACTTTAATAACGAAGACACGCATAGACTCACTCTACCACGTGCTCACGTTATGCCCCTAACTCTATTACTAGACCCCTATCCACTTCTATCAGACTATACTTCTACTTGTCTATAACCCACTTCCTATCAGCACATTATTTACATACTAAGCACGTAACATCAACAATCATACACACATAATAACGATGGAACGTACAGGCTTTCCCTATCACGCGCTCACGTTATGCCACTAACACCCTTACTAGACTCTTGCCACTTCTAACACACTCTACCTCTCCCTGCCTATATCACACTTCATATCAGTTCAGTATTTACGTAATAAACAAGTCACATCATAACATTCATACACACTATCAACCACTTGGAATTTACTATCCTTGGCGATAGGTGCAATATCCGAAGATCGTTCACGTACCGACAAGCATTATAAAATATATACCTCATATAACATCCATAGCATACACTTACCACTTAAGGTAAGTGTATTCACACTTCACATCGAGTATGCACACAGCCCCGAAAACATAGCAAGGAAATGGGGCTAGAAACTCACCTGAACTCTGCTTCTTCCTCTGATAGTTGTAAATCCCTTCTTTAACTGTGCTCGGCTGACTATATAAGTTACACGTATCAATACTCGCCTGATCTAATCTGGTGGCCTAGTATTAGCTTACTTTTACTTATCGTTTTAATCTATTCTCTAATCGAACTTGACTTTAGGCGAAGTTAAACCTTAGGCGAACTTAGCTTTAGGCGAAGTTAAACCCTAGGCGAACTTAGCTTTATGCGAAGTTGTCATCAGGCGAACTTGGCTTTAGGCGAAGTTGTCATCAGGCGAACTTCGCTTTAGGCGAAGTTGTCATCAGGCGAACTTGGCTTTAGGCGAAGTTGTCATCAGGGGAACTTAGCTTGCAGGCGAAGTTCATCAGGCGAACTTAGCTTGCAGGCGAAGTTGTCGTCTGCAGCTACTGTTCGTTCTTAAATCCTTCGTTTCTTAACCAAATAACTCGATTTAGGTATCCACGGAATCGTCTGACCAGCGCCTACAAACCCCAACCATCCAATCGACCTAACATCGATGTTTAAAGGGTGCGATTTAGGCATATAGGTTACGGGTTCTTTTTATCAATCGATTAACCCATCAAATCATAACCATTTTCAGTAAGATTAGCTTTGTTGGATTCGTTTTTACCATACAAACTCAGATCTATCATTTCTCAAATCAAACCGAACCTATACGAACGATTTCTAACTATAAACGTACCTTTAACGAGTCGAACTACGAACACGGTTAAGCCTTGATGTTGTTTTGGTCCGTCACGACGTTCCAGCACCAACAAGCTTGGGTTTTCGCCTTCGGATCTTGGTTCGGGTCGTGTGTGTATGGAATATGTGAGAATGAGGATTAAAGGGTGATTAATGGTATTTATATTTAGGGATCATGGGCTTAAGCCCATGGACTCTCCTTCCTTCTTTCATAACCCAAGTCCATAACCCATATCCATTACCCAACACTAGCCCGACCCATACCAACTCCTACTCTATTTATTTATTTCCCGATAACACGAGTAAACTTTCCCTCTATTATTAAGTAATATAATTAATATCATTTTGGAAATTTCGGGATGTTACAAGTCTTACCTCCTTAAAGAGGTTTCGTCCCCGAAACCAAACTTATTCCCTATAAAAGGAAAATTTCTTATATTTACACACTTTATCGAATCGCCTTTGCCTTCTGGGTTATCCTTCTTACTCCCGACTTTGCAGGCATCGAATGGTGGTCATGTATTTTAGCTATTTAAGGTAGCTCGTCCATGAGACCCTCGATGTACCAAGACTCATCTCATCCTTCCAAGGCTTCGATTAGTACTTTTAACACTATTGTCTAAAACAACCTTTCATCATAGCATAATAATCATTCATAACCAAACTCAATATATTACACGTCACTGATAAACATAAGTTTTAAACCTTAACACAAAACAAGTCCTTAAGCAAAAGTAACTTAATAAAACCATTGCATGAGCAATTATTCCTTCATCAAGTGTTCCTCTCTGCAGTTTCCCCAAGTCTTTATCCTTTCACACCTCCCGTCCCTGATTCCTTGCAATCCCTAGCCATGTGGTCAGCTTTTCCGCATTTGAAGCACTTTGGACGATCAGGGCATTCTCGAGAATAATGCCCACTCTTTCAACACCGATATCACATGTCTGTCCCAGTCTTGCATTCTCCCCGGTGCACTCGCCCACACGTCTTACATGCATCCTTGTTCCCAACCTTGGCCTTCCTCTCATCAGTTGTTGTCACCATCTCGCCAGACCGCTTAGCAGAGGTAGCCCATTTCTTTTCCTTCTTTTCCTCCACCATTATTGCTCCCCCACAATCTCTAGCTAAGTGACCCGACTTACCACACCTATAACATTTCTGGTCCTCGGTGCAATCACGAGTTATGTGTCCCTTCTTCCCACATCGGTAGCACTGATTTGGACCAGCCTTGCATTCTCCTAGGTGCATCTTCCCACACACTTTGCATGTTTCCCTCCCCGCAACCTTTGGTATCTTTTTCCCCGCATACTCCACGACATCTACAGATCTTTTGGTTCCTTTCGCTCCTCCCTTATCATCATCACCCTTCTTACCGTCTTCTCCTGCCTTCTCAGTGGCCCTTGCATGGTTTTCGGCAGACTTATCAGTACGAAATTTCTTCTCTGCAGCAGCTACAGCGTAAGAAATGGCAAATTGAGCAACAGGATCCAGATGATACCCTTCATTGCTGCTTGGTCCTTGCAAAGTTTCACTTTTCTCCTTTTTCGTTGTAGTAACTAGTTCTTCAGAAGGTTCTCGGACAACGCGTATTCCAAGAGGACGTCCAGTGTGACCTCCCTTACCAACAAACCTTCTTGCTCCAGCCATTAGTATTCTAAAAGGGAAAACACAAACGTCATCACTCAAGAAACTATTTAGTACAAGGATAGCAAGGCTAACAGGTAATAACAGTGGCCAGCTGTGACTAGCTGATCACGTTGCTTTCCGTGTACTATACACTTCCCTTTATGAGTCTCTTTGTGCTGGTTCTACTTAAGCAGTTAGTCAAATCAAACAATCAATTATTCCTATCCCTAACCTGCACTCATTCTTCATTTAGCAAATAAGCCAACATTAACATACACCATTTACCATACACTTTACCTTTACTGAGCTTGCTTGAGTGACACATGGCTATCTTGAACTGGCATCTTCTTTCTTTCTCATTTTAAATCTCATTCTCTGTTCGATTCTAAGCATGTAGGATGCTTAAATCTCTCGAACTTATGCTCTGATACCAACTTGTAAGCCCCCGAACCCGGTAGCCTTACTTTAGCGTCGGATTTACTCATAAACACAGTTCTTATAAATCAGAGTTCATTAAAACTTTCACGGAATATAAAAACTTTCATGAAACGTTACAACAATCCAGAACTTGCCTTAATTAAACATTCTTGTCTTTCAAAATAAACGTCAATTACATTAAAACATCTTGAGTCTTCAGATGCCAGTCTCCTATTCGCCCACCATGTGCCCGCTCAAGCTAGCTGTCTCATTCTACTCTCCTGCGTGCCTACTAAAAGTCAGCTACGCTGAGTGAGTTCTAGTTAATCAAGCAACTTATCATACAACCACTACATGCATCATATACGTGTCCGAAGACACTTAACCCACTGTCTAACCCGCTACTTCTCAACCACTTAATTATCCCTACAGCTTAGCCAATTAATTACCCCTACAGCTTAACCATTGATGCCACTTATGCCACTTTATGCCACTTATGCCACTTTATGCCACTTGTGCCACTTTATGCCACTTATGCCACTTTATGCCACTTGTGCCACTTTATGCCACTTATGCCACTTGTGCCACTTTATGCCACTTATGCCACTTGTGCCACTTTAATAACGAAGACACGCATAGACTCACTCTACCACGTGCTCACGTTATGCCCCCAACTCTATTACTAGACCCCTATCCACTTCTATCACACTATACTTCTACTTGTCTATAACCCACTTCCTATCAGCACATTATTTACATACTAAGCAGGTAACATCAACAATCATACACACATAATAACGATGGCACGTACAGGCTTTCCCTATCACGCGCTCACGTTATGCCACTAACACCCTTACTAGACTCTTGCCACTTCTAACACACTCTACCTCTACCTGCCTATATCACACTTCATATCAGTTCAGTATTTACGTAATAAACAAGTCACATCATAACATTCATACACACTATCAACCACTTGGAATTTACTATCCTTGGCGATACGTGCAATATCCGAAGATCGTTCACGTACCGACAAGCATTATAAAATATATACCTCATATAACATCCATAGCATACACTTACCACTTAAGGTAAGTGTATTCACACTTCACATCGAGTATGCACACAGCCCCGAAAACATAGCAAGGAAATGGGGCTAGAAACTCACCTGAACTCTGCTTCTTCCTCTGATAGTTGTAAATCCCTTCTTTAACTGTGCTCGGCTGACTGTATAAGTTACACGTATCAATACTCGCCTGATCTAATCTGGTGGCCTAGTATTAGCTTACTTTTACATATCGTTTTAATCTATTCTCTAATCGAACTTGACTTTAGGCGAAGTTAAACCTTAGGCAAACTTAGCTTTAGGCGAAGTTAAACCCTAGCCGAACTTAGCTTTAGGCGAAGTTGTCATCAGGCGAACTTGGCTTTAGGCGAAGTTGTCATCAGGCGAACTTCGCTTTAGGCGAAGTTGTCATCAGACGAACTTGGCTTTAGGCGAAGTTGTCATCAGGCGAACTTAGCTTGCAGGCGAAGTTCATCAGGCGAACTTAGCTTGCAGGCGAAGTTGTCGTCTGCAGCTACTGTTCGTTCTTAAATCCTTCGTTTCTTAACCAAATAACTCGATTTAGGTATCCACGGAATCGTCTAACCAGCGCCTACAAACCCCAACCATCAAATCGACCTAACATCGATGTTTAAAGGGTGCGATTTAGGCATATAGGTTACGGGTTCTTTTTATCAATCGATTAACCCATCAAATCATAACCATTTTCAGTAAGATTAGCTTTGTTGGATTCGTTTTTACCATACAAACTCAGATCTATCATTTCTCAAATCAAACCGAACCTATACGAACGATTTCTAACTATAAACGTACCTTGAACGAGTCGAACTACGAACACGGTTAAGCCTTGATGTTGTTTTGGTCCGTCACGACGTTCCAGCACCAACAAGCTCGGGTTTTCGCTTTCGGATCTTGGTTCGGGTCGTGTGTTTATGGAATATGTGAGAATGAGGATTAAAGGGTGATTAATGGTATTTATATTTAGGGATCATGGGCTTAAGCCCATGGACTCTCCTTCCTTCTTTCATAACCCAAGTCTATAACCCATGTCCATTACCCAACACTAGCCCGACCCATGCCAACTCCTACTCTTTTTATTTATTTCCCGATAACCCGAGTAAACTTTCCCTCTATTATTAAGTAATATAATTAATATCATTTTGGAAATTTCGGGATGTTACAAGATTAGATGAACTCAGAGAGCTATACGAGGGTGAGGTTAATAACTATTTTGGTACATGTGTATAAAGTTAGTGTTTGGTATTTATATCTTTTGAATGTTGTACGTATATGTACATCAGGATGTCATAAAAGACATGCCAAGTTTGTTGTTATTTCCCAAGACATGCTAAGATTCATCCTCATTTCTAATGTAAATAGTGTGATTCAGAATTCTTGTTTGAAGTATATGTGTCGTGGTGCTATAATTTCTTGGATTTGTTGTGAAAATCTGTTGTGGAACTCTTTATTTGATTTATGTAGTAGTAAAACATGTTAATGTTTTTTGTTTCTTATATGTTTTAGTGATATTATCGTACGGTATTTATTGTTATTTATATGCGTTTGTAATTCAATTTGTAAATAATAATATAGTTTGGTGAGAGGAAATAAAAAATAAAAGTAAAATAGACTCGTTTAAAGTGGGAATCGGAGTTGAGTGTATAGAACTCTGAAATCGACCTGTCTTTTATAGATTAATTAGTTGGCAAATGTATAATTTGTTAATTTTACAAATATATAAAATAAATATAATATTCATATGTGTATAATATGTATAGGATTATAATATACATGTATGTATAATGCGTATGATATATGTATTATAGCATAACTTTATAGCAAACAGAAACATGAAAACATCATGTTCTTGCCATTAAAATGCAATAACTTAAAGTTAAACATAAATTGAAAAACAATAGTAATGTATAAGTTAAACATTAGTGTAAAGCATTTTATCCTTACTAGTTTGTTACAAAAATTACATTTTCTCCTTTTCTTTTTGCTCTTTTTCTTTGCCTTCTCACATGGACCAATTGGATGTTTATTTATTCAGCAACTTGTCATTCGTATTCCCTTTGGTGTTGTAATTGAGACTTCTGTGAGTTTTGTTTGGGATAGCAATTCTTCAATTAGAGATGATTTGTTGTATGAAGGCTCAAATGGGAAATCTTCAAAAGTATCATCCTTTATTGCTCTAATTTGAATATTAAATTCTCTAAGTTTATGGGTATTGTATTGCAGCCTATTAGTGCACATCCGAATATTATCACTAACTCGATGTCTAATTATCGACATTTGTCTTTAGTCGGCACAGTATATACTGAATTCAAAAAAAAAAAGTTGTTAAATAATCTCATAAATATACAAAATAAATGAGAGTAAGCATATAAAATATAAATCTATATATATTATCGGAAAAATTTAAACCTTGTACTCATTGACAAAAAAAATTTAATGCTCTTGGTGAGCAACAAGGTAACTACGTATAATATCTTACTAAGTTATTGACCCGTGGGCGCCACGGGTGGAAAAATATAAACTTTTTAACATGAAACGGTAATATTAAACTGGAAAACATAATTTCATACATACATGTCGAGACGATAAAAATAATACACAATGGTTAATAACGTGGGTAACAAAATAAAAACTTTACTAAACATAACTTCAAAAGCAAAATAAACTGCATTTTACAATCATTCTACAGATTAAAAATAACATTTTGATATATTACTAAAGAGTTCCTTATAAACAACATTTGTAGTTTGTCACTTTTCCTTCCTTCTCTAATATAAGCATTTTAACACCGTCTCTACTCTTCACTCGTGATAAAGCAACATATAGTTGACCATGCATAAACACCGGTGCTCGTAGGTATATGCCAACTCTTGCGAGTGATTGGCCTTGACATTTGTTAATGGTCATTGCAAAACAAACCGAAATAGGAAACTGTTGTCGTTTTAATTTGAATGGCAGTTTCTTATCTGTAGGAGTTAGACCACTACGAGTTATATAAGTGTGAAACCCAATATTGGTACCTGAAATTACCTTGACTTCGATAAAACGCCTCCCCAAACTAATAACTTGTAATCTGGTCCCATTGCATAAACCGTTCTTCTGATCAATATTCCTTAGTAGCATTATCGGCACACCAACTTTTAGAACCAAACGATGATTAGGCATACCAGAAATCTTTAAACCAATTAGAAAATCCGGTGAGTGTAATGCTGCATCGAAACCAGGACCAACACCTTCAGAGTTGTCTAAACTATCAGAACTAAGATATTCAACTTCTTCGCAAGGAAAAATAGACAAAAATCTGTCATTAATTTCTTCGACAACCTCATTTAAAGGTGCAAGTATGGCCATTTCTTGGAAATATGAAATATCATTACATTTTTCCAATAATGCTGGATAAACAAAATCAATCAAATCAGAAAGAGGATCGTTAGAATCAAGAATCAAAAGATCATTCGGTATCTCTATAATGGCGTTACCATCATTGTCACCACCAAGTTTTCCTTCACCGAGCTCCAACAACCATTCAGCAAATCTAATGGTGTCTTCCAAATTTGATGATTGACATCCGATAGTTACCCTCATATTTTTTGTTAACCTAAGAACCTTGCATTTGGTCCAAATGTGGGATGAACTAAGTGAAGCATTTACAATGTCACTACGTGACCCATTTTGTACCACGCGTAGGATTTGTCTGAAATCACCACCAAAAGCAATCACTTTACCACCAAATGGATTCTGACAGTTGCTACAGTTACCATCTTTTATAACATCTTTTAAAGTCCTATCCATGGCTTCAAAAGCATGTTTATGTATCATAAGAGACTCGTCCCAGATAATGAGATCAGTTTTGTTGATTAAGTTGCAAATATCCGGATTTCGTTTTATTGAACATGTAGAATCCTCAGTTAGATTTATAGGAATTAAAAATCTATAGTGAGCGGTTCTACCTCCCTCAAGTAACAAAGATGTTATACCGATGGAGGCAACATTTAAAACAATTTTACGTTTTGATCTTATGGAAGCCGATAATGTCTTCCATAAAAAGGTTTTTCCTGTCCCTCCATAATCGTACACAAAAAAATACCACCCCTCTTTTAATCAACTACTTCCATTATTTGATTATATACATCTCGCTGCTCATCCGTTAATGAAATAAAAAGATGTTCAAACTCACCAGTCATGACTTCTGTGTCATACGCTAGCTCCTCATTCATAAAACGATTTGTTGATGCCAAAATACTATCATCATCAGGGAAAGGCATTGTAGGAAAACAACGGAGAGTACAATTACTTCTGAGAAGGAAGTTCTCAATTTCAAGTAACACGAGGTTCTTTAGTTGTGTCTTTGAAAGCACCAAATCTGTAACGATAAATATAAAATATTTAAACTGACTATTTAACTTAACATTTTTATGAATTTGTGAAAGAAGTTCAAAAAATCACAAATTAAAAATAATTTGTACCTGGATTTTTCTGGTTATTTTGTTGTTTGTAAAGAATTCCATCAATTAAATAATGCCAACAATTTTTCCACACGTCGTCTGGTCTAGATAAACAGTATGTGATTAACATTGTAGCAAATAAACTACGTAAATAATAACCACTTGCTGATTACACTCCATCCAAGCAAATTTTGTTGGAAACTCAGTGTAGGTTAGCGTTCGAGCAAGACCATATTGCTTATTACACTCCATCCAAGCAATGAATTTTGAAGAACCAACACTCGGTTTGCTTAAAACGTCTTCCACGGCGTCGTCCTCTGCGAAAACAACAGTTTGTTGTCCAGGTAAATGAAACGGAACCCGAGTCACAGAAGGTACTCTGTAATGGACGTCAAAAGCAAAAATTCTCCATGCAGCCTCACATGCAGAAAGATATCTGCAGTCATAAAATGCCTTAACTTCGTCGACCACTTCTCCTTGATTGTCAGTCTTGTCTTGTACAAGTGATATAGTAGCATAATCCGGGCCTTTATTAATGTACTTAAACAAATACTTAATCGAACCCTCTTGATTACACCATTCAACATTGATATGGGCCTGATATTTTTTTAACAATCTGCTGTTTTATGGAACAACATGTATGTTGTCTAAATTCACCCCAGACTTGATAACAAAATTACCCAAATCTCTTCTTCAGTAAACAGGAAACCCATTCGAATCAATTGACGTCTCGTTCTAAAATTTCTTTGGGAATTTTTTAGAACACGAGTTATCGACCATTCACGAGCATTTTGGATTAGCCACACCGCAAGGACCATGCATCATGTGGTCGCTTACAAGAGAATACAACTCTGGATCTTCATTCGGATCTGGAATTTCGGCTTAAATAAATTTGTCTATATTCTCAGGATTATGAATTTTGTGCTCGGAATGCAAAAAAAAGGCAAATATGTGCATATGGCAATCCGCGTTTCTGAAATTCAATTGTATAAACAACTGCAAAATAGAAAATAGTTGTAGATTAGAAAAGTTATTGAATACCAATATTATATATGTTAACAATATAAGTCATATTAACATAATTTTCATAAAATAATTATGATCAACAAATAAAAAGAAACCATTGCCGGCTTGCAGCTTTCCAAACAGAGCCCTATCCTTCAGGTCTTTCATTAACGAATCAAGCTTTATCTTGAATAACCTACACAGTAAATCTGGCCTGTCTTTGGATTTTTGATTTTTGTTTAGTAAAAATCACTTGATTTCTGGCCAGTTTGGGTTGCATGTTATGGTGAGAAAGAAATCTAGATAACCAAACCATCTACATATAGTCATTGCATCCAGATAATTCTGCATCATATATCGAGCACCTCCGGTAAATGATGATGGTAAAATGATACGTTGTCCGACGATAGAAACATCGAAGGTCCCAGCCGAATGTATGTTTCTTAGGTTCTCATAAGTTTCAAACCTAAGATTTTTTTGTTGTGCGCGGACATAATGCAACCTTTGAGTCTCTATCATTGTATAGACATCAACAAACAGTTGCTGAGTTAGTCTTCCGCCGTTTAAAATCAACGAAAAACCATGTGGCCTATCTTGAAACCGGTATGAAAAGAATTCACGCACTGTGCATTTCTTGCGTTTGCGCTTTGTCGACCCTCAAAGTTCACGATGCGCTATGTCAATTCTATAACCATCTTCACCATATGGAAAAAATATAGGGTACTGAAGAGGAACATAACAAGGGTGCAATTCACTAATACGTTGTAAAGCTCCACTTTGAGTTGTAACAATTATATCTCGTTTATCAATTGCTTCACCAATATCTCCAATGATTAACGCTGCCACTTCAGATGTTGTTGGCAAGTTGTAAGTCCTTGCATCTGTCTGTCGTGTTCCAATTATTTTCAACTTTGAATCCATATTTGGATTTTGTTGAAAACAATCCCTTGCCATCCGATAACTTTTAACCAATGGATTTTTAGAATCCAACATGTCTTTAAGATAATTAATTATCTGGTTATCTAATACTTCAGAATTTGATTCTTTATCCCTAAATAACAAAATAAACATGAGTTAACATATAGATATGGAGAGAAACTTAAGTTGATTTAGTAAGGTATAAAAAATTTAGATTTCAATATTTAAAAAATGAGAATACTTACCGAAAAATGGATCGTCTATTTGAAATTTCGTTCTCCGTATCGTAAATGTATAGTTGAGGGAAACGTGGGTCTTGACCAAACATACGAAGAAGACTTCCCAAGGAATGATAATTCTCTTCACCAAGTCTGAAACTGTATGGCGCATTTCCTTTATTAACTGAATTATCTACCTTCCCACCAAGAGACGTAAACGAAAACATGGAATTATATCGCCTGATGTTTTTCAAAAAAAACTTGCTCGTACTATCATGACCAAGGAACAGATTTACGTAACTCAATGGTGCCGACTTCATCTCAGGAAGTTGCACGTCACTATAACTACAACAAAGTGAGTAAGTTGTAATCCCATTGATTACTCTCCTCTTTTGCTCTCGGCTTCCCATAATAATGCATTGCACATTCCACACATGAATTTTTGATCACCATGATCTAAATACGCTGTAAAAAAAGGAATAATTTTATAAAAAAAAACAAAATAAAATTTATAGGAAAATTGACTAAAAACATGTACTTAAAAATACACCAACAATCATTATTAATTTTATGCATACCTATAGATATCCCTTGGTAAACATTGCCATGATCTGCTGATGCGTCATTCGCTTCAAATTCATCTAAGTTAGGCATACGTATGGGTATATGAACATTTCTGTGAGATGTACGCTGCGTTGATGACGATCCAACACTGAATGTACTAAAAGTGGCCGAACATCCATGGGTTGATATATTTGAAGAAGAGCTAAAATTTTGCTTCGTAATATTAGACAATGGCATCAACTGATAAGTGGATGAGACACTAACACCTATAAACAAAAAGTAGTTTAATTTTATAAAAACAAATAAAATCCTTGATGACTATTACAAACCAAATTTTTTACTACAATGCCATTGGATCTGGTATTTAGTTGTATTACCTGAATATATTATTCCTTGTCGTTGATTTGTATTTTGAGTATTAGCGGTCTTTTGTCTTTCGTGTAAAAACATCATCTCAAGCGTTTTGTTATCCGATAACGGACCATGTAATGTGCGGGTAGAATAAACTACAAAATTAGTAAATAATTACAACTTAACTATAAATGTAATCATTTAATTACGAAAAGATAAAATTACTAAAATGAGGATGTACATTACATAAGTAAAATTTTACTGACCTAAACTACTTTGACCGGTGGCATTAAATGTGGATAACGATGCCGATTCTTGATAGTCTGGCCCAATTTGTGAAGTGGTTGCATTAGTTAATGTTATCGTCTTATTTGATCTCCTAACATCGGTAGTTGCCAAAAAAACTAATTAGAAAAAGTATTTGTGAATGTATAAGTTAAAATTAAATTATATTAATATATATTCTAAAAATATATATCGTTTTGACATTATTTATTTTATTCTAGTGTTGAATATTATTAATCATTAATTACTACTTAAGGAAATTGTTTTTAACAATCTAAATTTCAAAGTAATATATTCTATTAGTATAATCATAAAAGATACTTACCGTTTGATGTAGAACCTCTATTTGGGTTATTTCTTTTATTTCTCCTTTGGTCGATAACCATCTTTCTATGTCTTTGATTGTCAACGGCAATTGCTTCTTTGGTATGTATGGTGACAACTATTATTTTTTTAAAACATAATAAATATTAAATAAATATTTTTGTATAACATATCAAATCAAGTATGTATAGAAGTACTATATCCAAATGAGTAAATGATTAGAAATAAGTAACATGTGTTATTTGAGTTGGTACATATGGAGCCTTCTTGATTGGTTGGATTGTGATTCTCTTTTCCAAAGTGTGATTGAGTAACATTAGTTGATGTGATTGGACAGCAAACTATAAATACTTATTTGTTAGTACATAAATGTAACCCTAGAATAAAATAAATTATACATTATTAAACAACTGAATTATTATGTATAAGAAAGTAAGGTATATCTGTTAACATATTTACAACAATGATTATGTAATCCGTTAAAATTAACAAAAACCCATTTGCTTATATATAAACATCAATAATCAAATTGTCTAAATTTATATGAAATTGATTGTTAAAACAGACTTTCTAAAACAACTCATTTATAAAACACATATTTCAGTTTAAAACATAGATTGCTTGATTTTTATAAAACTTGTATGTAATTATACCTAAACATTTATTTCAAAATGGTTATAAAAAAATATTATATATAAAGTGAGAGGTATTCTAAAACAATGGAGTAAAAAAAATTCTTTTGGTGTGACTTTTAAATTCCTTATAGTAAATATATCTATCATTATGTATGGTCAGTTTGTATTTAACATAATCAAAAATATTTTATCAATCTATATGTTTCAAATTAATATGGATATATGAAACTATATTAACGCCAAAAAGATAAATACATTACCGTTGGATATGATACTCAATTGTTCTCTTAACGATGACACTGCACGTATTTAAAATACGAATTAATATAACATTTATAGGTTAACAAAATCTATATACAATATACGAATTAATATAACATTTATAGGTAAACAAAATCTATATACAATGACTAACCGTTTGACTGATTTTTCTTATTGGAAGAGGGTGACTCTATAATACTTCGTTTCTTGGATGACATCTAAAATATAAAAAAACTTACGGTTAGCATATGAAATAAAAAGAAATAAACAAATTAAGGAAAACGTAATTAGAATGCCGCATGGTTATATTTTTTTAACAAAACATTGCAATATACAACAAAAGCGTTGATACACATATGAAATAATTCACATATGTAACCTTTTTAAATAATATTTTCATACATACGAATCAAATACTTTATCATTCAATATCTAATGTAAAACCAATAATATCTAAAAAAATAATGAAAAATCTTTAAATCATCTAAAACACGCTCCTTTACGTTCATACCTTTGTGAACTACAATTATATAATACGATTAACTCTTCATGGAATGGAAGTCATTAACAATCTTGAATAACAAACTTGATAACAAATAATGTGTTGGGTGTTATAATATATATACTTTCGGAGGAAATCATTAAAGTAAATGAATATATAGAATTTACGTATCAAACTTTATGTATTATGGTAAACATAAGTTAAGGGAAGACCAAGCTATCAATTTGGCATAAATTATGTTTCTGGTAATTAAAGATATGATAAGTTAATATTATATTAGTATATTTACCTAATATTTGAATTTTTATACATGATTCTAAAATATAATAACATAAGCCTCCAATTTAGCCTTATTTAGAGGGATACTTGTTATTACTTTTTTCACATATGTAAACTTTTGAAAAATTATTTACATACATACGAATCAAATACTTCATCATTCAATATCTAATGTCAAAACCAATAATATCTTAAAAAATAATGACAAATATTTATATCATCTCAAATACACTCCATTTTTATAAAGTTAATGTTGATCATCTGTTATATTTAGTTAGTATGGAGTATTTCAGTTAGACTTACTGAAAATATGTAAAATATACACATATTATATAATATCAAATCCGAAAAATAGGGTTAATAATTATTGGTATACTCTAATAGATAGCTATCATTATTATAAATCCTTGGAAACATAAAATCGTCATTTACTTTATTTGGTAAAATTGAAATCCATTATTATTTTTCATAGTTGCATTCGAAGGGTTTCTTCATCTCTCTAAGAATTTTATAATCCATTTTGATAATGTCCACCATTGTTCGTTGGAAATACTGTCCGTATTTGAGGAAATACGAATTTGTATTAAGTGATTTAACCACGGTACAAAGAGACAATATCGAGTCGGTTCTGTTATTCAACAATCTGTGGAAGCATCAAATACATCAAATAGGACTTAGGAAAGAGATACCATGTGAAGAGGAAACCAATCTCATTACTGTTTTACGTGAGTTTCTTGAAGAGCAAAACCAGCCGGTTGTCCCATATGTGAATGTGAGGGAATGGTTTTACTACCCAAACCAAAACAAAGTGGTGATAAAGTTTCAATATGGACAAAACAAGTTGATGACTCCTAAGTCACTTTTGGAATCTGATGATTTGATTATGCTTAGAGAGCTGGATGTGTTGAAGCTTGGGAACGGAAGAAAGGATATTGCACACATGGATCTGGAAAATGAACTGACGAAGAAGGTGAAATGGTTATCGGAATGTGATAACTATGAAAGCGATTTTGATGATGTGCCAAATTTTATAGATTGTGATGATGAACCATCAGGTAATGCATTTTAACAATGTTTTAAGATTAAGTTTATTATATTCATTTTATTATTATTTTTATTGTTTCTTATAGTATGTTTGCAAAATTAGTTTAAAAAAATATTAGGATGTTTGATAATATAGTAAATGGTGTATCATATTGGAATGCTATTTTTTTTTATATTTTTTATATTTTCAAGTGATGAAGTGATTTAAGTATGCTATGTTTTTTAAGTTTGAAGAAGCGGATGGCTCACGGATATGAAAGTTGATGTTGGCGTGTTTTGTGATAGTTGTTTTGTGATTGGGAATAGACTAAGTTATTGTAAATTTTAAACTATAATATGTAGACAATGACCCGTGTTATCTTTTTTATCCAAATATCCGGGAATTTGGATGTGTGTTAATTTAGACGGTATGAAAGTTTGAATATTTGCTTTAATAGTCGTGTAACCCGCATTTATATCCTACTAAACAGTATATTATAGTAAAAAAAACCCATTGTACAAATTGTATGGTAACAATTAATATAATATTAATAATTCTTGTAGTATGTTAAAGAAATTGCAAATTCATAGATTAAACGGAAATACGAGGTTGAGGTAGTTTATATTTTGAGTAGAGCTATAAATAAAAGACCTAAATACCATAAATAAACGTGGGCCTTTAGTTTACAATCCAATACCAAAAGAAAAACATTAAACATAAATTTGTATGGAACATTATTATTCACCATCGCCATCATCATATAAAGGAATTCTTGCCTTAGGTATGATAATCTTCAAGAGGATATACGCTGTCATGTACGTAATAAAAAGGTATTATATTAGGTATGTAACGTATTGTTATGTAGCATGTGTTTATAAACAAAATTATAAATAATAAAACACTAACAATTGGATTGTACGTGGTCATGTTTGACAATTTATCTGACGTTGTTTGATGGCAATTCTTGTTGACCTTGTGACTTTGGATTTAAGGATGCTTTACCATACACAGGATGCACACCAAAATCGATGTGCTCAATACGGTCCTTGCTAAACACATGCATTACTAATTCATTGTAATGTTTGGTATCAAGCACTATGTAATCATCGGTTCTTAACTTAACATGACGAGCAAGCTTAGACCATCCACTTGTAAATCCATGTTTGTTAGTATTGGGTATAACTGTTAAAATGACATCCCATGACATTCCATCAACAGTACTTATAACCCATTGGTAATCGTGATTTAAGGTACGATATGTCTTTAGTTGATATCCCTTAAAGCCTACAAAATTTTTATGGTAAAATAATGAAAATTAACAAAACAAATTAAATAATTGTTGTAAAACAACAACCTATTAGCTACATAGAATATATGTAATCATAATATAGAGAGAAAGTGAGAAGTAGAGAAAAGGGGAAAAGTTCTTATTCATTGAGATGTGTGTTCACTACCAAATACAAGAGCCGCTATATATAGGGCTAGAACATTAATACAACATAATTAAGGATGTAAGTTATGTATGTGGAAAGTCACTACATTATGGTTCATTCATAATAATGATTTAATAACATAATATAAATATAACAATTATTAATAAAAGGATACTAACCAGATACTTTAAAGTCGGGTCGACAACAAATGAGTCAAAAACCCAGAAATCCATACGTGGTTTTTGATGGACGGATATAAAGTTCCATCGTTTTTGTTCCATTGGAATAAATACCAAAACGTCACCAAATTCAGAGCCTGATTCGCTAATTAAACGATCCCAACCGGATATGAATATATAATTACCTTCAACTAATTGAACTTCAAGAACCCATTCATCCCATAGACATTCAATAAGAACACGATGTACATCAAAGGTAGGCGGAAATATTTGGACACATGCATTATTGGGAAGGCCTATTCGTTAAAACAAATCATACCAGAATTAATCGAATCTTCGAATAATATTATTGTTGTATAAAAAAAACTATAATATTATTGGAATTAATCGATATGTATAAAAATGAAGTTTCATCAAAGATGTTTCGATTACCGTTTCTTGTAAAGAAGAATCATAACATATATAAAACCAAGGATAATCCATCTACAAAAAAGAAATAAATGTTACATGTTAAATGAATAAAAAGTACAAAGGAGAATATCATTGTAAATAAATTCAAAATCCAAATGTGTATTAATTAAAATTCAATTTAAAATGTTACATTTTAATTTGTTTTTAAGATAGTGAAAAACGAAATCTCATTCTCAATACGTATAGGATTGAATAACAATCATATAGGTATTTAACATACAAAATCACATTCAAAAATTAGTATTGACCAAAAAAGAAATAGTTTATAGACTACATGAATAACAATGATGTACCTTC
This sequence comes from Bidens hawaiensis, assembly GCF_021521415.1. Taxonomy (NCBI): domain Eukaryota; kingdom Viridiplantae; phylum Streptophyta; class Magnoliopsida; order Asterales; family Asteraceae; genus Bidens; species Bidens hawaiensis. The sequence continues at coordinate 354,248 of NW_027493206.1, forward strand.
TAACAAATCAAGACTACATTCTGAATCCTGTCACAATAGAATAATAATTTATAGACTTTAACATATTATTGTTTTAATGTGATTTTAGGTATAAAAGGAAAATATCACTAATTAAGCCACACTAAAAGTCCGGAATATAATAACATGTGCATATTATTTGGGCTAATTTATAGGATTACTTGTTTGTTTGAACAACTGGATAATACTAAAAGTCTGAATTAAAGGGAATTTATATAGAACTTTTTATTTTATATTATTTTCTAAAATTTTGTATTATAGACTAAAAATGTGTGGTGTATCATAAATTTTTAAAAACTAATGATAACAAGTTATAAATTATTCGGTAGTAAGAAATATATAAACATATATGTTTTAAAATACACACGTGTAGGAGATAATTAGTGTAATTGTATGCTAAAATATAAATATACATTATACAATTGTTATAATATTTAATTTCTAACCATAAGAATTGGTGTGAAGGTTGATAAAAACTTCAAATAGTTGGAAATAACATGTCATATAGTGAACTTAATGTTACTAACATTTTAAGTTGAATAATAGGAACACAAATAATTAAATAGATGAATGGTACAAAATATAATGAGTCATGAAAATACGTATTGAAAAAATTTTTATTAAACCATTTGATGTTACAGTTACACTTAACCACCATTTGAGTTAAAACAAAAAGTAAATACAAAATAAGATAAAGCTTCAATAAACGCACATAATTAAATTGTAAATTCAACATCAAACCTTAAATTCCAAATATTAAATGTACAACCAAAAGTAAGCATGTTAGTTCTTAGTCATTACATTAACATTAACATGGATAACCAAACTGAAAAACTTCGAAAACATAAAGGCTTCAACCTGCTAAAAAAACTTGCTTTAGGATTCTACCAGGAAATGTTAGGATTGATCATTGAATTTCATAAAGTATCAACGAACGCGTGTTTCGGTTGTACTCGAAAACACAACGCCGGCCAATTGGAATACGATTAGCAACCCTAAACTGTTCCCAACCATGAACCCGGTAGCGGTCTTTAAGTCCATTTTTTTCGATGCGTATCTCGGTTAAAACATCTGATCCAGAGGGATTTGTGAGAATGATATCTGTTTCAACATCCAATCCGTTCTCATGTGCAAATTCAACGGGCAAACGCTAACAATAAAAATTTGGAACGTGTCAAAAACATTTCATATTAACATAATATAAGGTGGAAAAAATACATGTATAATAACTAAATGTTAAGCAAACCAATAACTTACCCATCTCTTGCTAACAACAACATCTACAAAGTTGTTTGCTTCGTAATCAAATTCCTCATCAGAAATGTCTTCAACCATCTCATCACTAACTTCCAACTCCTCATCACCCACTGAAGGTTAAATGAAATAAAGAATTAGAAACACATATTTCAAAAATGGTTTTAAAAAATTTAAAACAGCAAATGATAGAGTATCAAACCGTCGATAAGGTCTACGTATTGAATTTCTTGATCACTATCATCTTCAAAAGGAAATGGGAAAATGCCAATTTGTGGATTCACTTGAGGACCATAATACACATAAAAGGATTAAACTCAATGCGTTAAATGCCATAGACGTCAAAAACATACATTCTGTAGGTCGTATCACGAATATGTTGAAAGACAACATGCTCACGGGCCGCTAGATTAACATAAAATGCAACATCCTCCCACACACCACAAAGTGCAAAAATAGAATAACCGGTGTTCACCATACAAATCGGTATATCCCATGAAGGACCGCCAGCGATATAAATATGAAGACTTATGACATCAGCCGCGTTTCCAAAGTAGCAAGTACCCTGATCGTCTCTCAACGGCTAATACATGTTGAAAATCATCATAAAAAAAGTTAAAATACATCAAACTAACACATAAGAAATTGAAAACATATTAACAACTATGAAGCTAATAAGTAAAAACCAAAAACACATACAAGGTACGTTAGAGTCGGGTATTTAACCGATGCTTCCAAATGCTTTTCATTATAATTAGGCTCATACGGAAGAAATACAAACTTCCATTCATGTGAATTATCCGGAACAAACACAAAAACATCACATGCCATCAGATTATGTCGCCGAACAAGTTGAGTCCATCCCAGAGTTAAAACATATTTACCATCGATATACTCAATACGTATGAGATGACCGTTATCATTTGAACGATAAAGATAAAAATACCGATCCTCTGGTTCGCCTTGAAATAAATGTTCACAAACTGCGGGAGGAAGAACTTGAATTTCAAATAACAAAAACATGTAAATGGAATAGTCCTTTAGAAAATTTAAAGTATTCAATAAAATGTATATGTATGATTTCAAGGTTATACCATATGTGTAACCGCTGGATCATAACATTTGATCACGGCAAGGACGTCCATTATCACTGTCTGGTCATGAAATCATTATAAATAAGTTTAATAACTTTGAATAACAGAATTTACCAGCATATAAGGAAGCATACAGTATACAATAAACTTATATTCGCGGTTTATATTACCTAACAAACTACCAGTAGGTTTTATTGAAGTCAATGGTTAATAAAATATCATAAATAGTTTATAATCTCCAAAATTGTATGTATTTGCTCAAAATAATAACAATAATAGTCACCAATAGTTTCAAAAACATTCGTGTTGGTAAAGTTGAGTTTTACGGGCTGTTTGGTAGCCTCTGAATGGCCATTAAGAGGCTACCTCTTAATAGTTCTTAACCTCTTAATGATTAAGAGATAACCTTAAGTCTGAATGGTTAAAATGCTACCTCTTAATGGTTACCTCTTAACCATTCAGACTTATGCCTACCTCTTAACCATTAAGAGGTTATGAATCATTAAGAGGTAGCCTCTTAATGGTCATTCAGAGGCTACCAATATGTTGGTTTAATTTTGAACAAATTTAGAGATAATTGGGTGATCAGTTTCATAACTTATGGTGACATACAATATTGCAAGAACCAGGATTGCAGATTATTATAACATAAAAACAGTAGAATCATGAAGATCTAACCAGAAAAAATTTGTGCGGTCGATGGGAGGAAGATGAAGAGTTTGGTTAACTTCTGCTGAATGATGATGATGATACAAAAGGTATGTATTCAGTATATTAATATTATTTTAATATTATTATTATTTTAATATTATTGTGGATTCTTTTGGCCAAAAGATTTTGATAACTGTATTAAATATTGTATTTATAGATTATAATGTAACTAAAAAAGCAAAATTGATATCTTTAAATATGGTGTAGATCTGAAATTGATATCTTTAAATATGGTTTAATTTTTTATTTGATATGTTTAAATAAAATTGTAATACACAAATTTTTTATGGATGGTGTATGATGTAACTATTTGGTTCAAAGATATCAGAGTATAATGTAATACAGAAACGTATTATTAATAATTAGTTTATGTGGTTAATTAACCTATATGATAATACTTATATTTTGATATGGAAAAATAAACCTATCAAATATTGATGTCTCTCCATATACAAACTAAAAACAAACTTCATATGATATAAAGTAATTATGTATGTTTTTTATTAATAATACGTTTAGTAAATTTTGAAATACTAAATGTGATAAGTTAAGTATGTCTTTTTATTAATAATACGTTTACTAATAATAGGTATACTAAACTTCAAAATTATAAAATACATTAGTGGAAACAAGTTTTTATTATGTTAATAAGTAAGGTTTAGATATCAATCAAGAAACATTGTTATGTGAAAAAGTAATAGACGTATATCTAATTGATAAGTCAAAAGAATAAAAAAATTAATTCAACAATTAATATCACTAAAAGCAAACATTTTAGATACATTAGTGACAGCAACTATATATATCACACCATAAAAGAGTTGTATATACAAATTAGTTATGAATGGTATACTGTAAGTAATTGTTTGAATTTGAAAATGTGCAAAGTTATTAATTAGTTTATGTGGTTAATTAACCTATATGATAATATTTGTATTTTGATATGTAAAATTAAACCTACATCACTGTGTTTGATAATAAACATTCATGTCTATCCTTGATACAAACTAAAAACAAACTAAATGTATATAAACTAATTATGTATGTTTTTTATTAATAATGCGTTTACTAAATTTTTAAATACTAAATGTGATAAGTTATCATATAATAAAAATATAAAATGTGTAAAAAAAATAAAAAGAAAATAATTCAACAATTAATATCAATCATATCACATGCTACCATTATCAATGTAAAAATTATATAAATTGAAATGATTAAAATTCTCATACAAATCTTAAATGAACTATATAGTTGATATCTAAATCAATAACAATAAGTATAGTCAACTATGTAAATATGATATAAACATATGACATGCATGATAAACATTAAAAACCAATGACACAACATTATATTAAAATATTAAACACAAAATAAATAGTACCAAACCAAAGTCACCAATCAAAATTCAAAACCATTGACCAATAAAAACCAAAAGTGTCAACACAAAATACCAATTACGAAATTAAAGTCATTAAAAGTGAAACATAAATAAAATTAAAGAGAATTGCAAAATAGTCTTGAGAATTCCACAGATCACTAATAGTTGGGCATCACAAGGGTAACCACTTCATCACCATTTGTATTTTTTTTGCTTCTTCACCACTCTTTTATTTGGTTGACGACATGCCCGTCTCGGCCTCAATATCATAACCTTTATCCAACTTCTGTTCGAGATTTAAATCAATGACAGGAGGACAATCATCATTTTCGTGAAATGAGGAAACACGGTCATGAATAGGAGTGACATGTTAAGTCGAAGAAGTACATGAAACCTACAAATACAGCGAAGAAACATGTTTTCAGTTTACATAGTTTTATGTAATTAAATTTGAACATTCATTACATCAAACGAATATAATTTAAAGTACACACACAAATAATCGAACCTAGTCGTTGGGTGTCTCGGTAGAATTCAGGCCAGAAAGTGAACCAACTGTTAAAGATGGTTGTTCGCTTGGCTGACCACCAATATAAACTGTGTAAATAAAAATCACAACTAAACATATACAAAAAAATGTGTATGTAACGTGTAATAGATTGCAACACAAATAAACAAAAATATTATCTCACCAACTGAAAGCTTCGTCTCAAGCTCAGAAATAACATCGGGGTCATCAGTTAGCTTCGAGACACCAAACACATCATACGAATTCTTAATGTTGTAGTCAGTAACATCAATAACGAAAGCAAATTTATTTTCTAAGATAACGTTCATATCATCGGGTAAAGGTTGTATGACATCAAGCTGCATTTATAAGAATCAAAAAGGATTGTATAGAAATAAGTTAAGGCTTTGGTATACAAATATGTAATGTTAGGAAATAATTTAAACAGCCATATTTATGTGTAAAAGTTATCTGTTTAAAAAGGAAACAAATAAACACATTCTTATAATACTCAAACATTTAACATGGAATCCATTAATTGATAAGTCAAAAATACACGGGCAAAAATATATACTATGAAGTATGAAAATGTATAATTATTGAAGTTGAATATGTTACCTCAACATCAGCACTAACAACTTATTCGGCCGTCTTATAAAACAACTGCTTCGCATCATGGTCAAACAAGGTCAGAGAAACAACACCGGTTGTATCTTGAACCCGTACTGGAATACGGATGCTGAACAAATCAACATGTTGTCAATACTTAATTGAGAAAAATACATAAAACAAACCATTAAGTATTTACTCAAACATGGTACGATATTAGAAATTTAATTTAAAATTACCTTGGTCCAGCGGTTACCCCTTGAGAATTACAATCTGCAATCTTACATTCATACACCTTAACACCATCAACAAATGAGGAAGAAACCTTACGCCCACACCGTTTGCAACCAACATAATACCATTCTTTGTTGCTTACAATTGCCTTCCCAGTACCAAGTATAATTACGCTTTTGGCCTAGAAAACATACAACAAAGAAAGTTAACATGATATCATAATTAATTTGATAAAATCTTAGAAATACTCATAGTTACCTCGATAATTGTACAAAGATCACTTACAAGATAGAACGGTGCCTTCCTCATAAACTCATCTTTCACAGTCAACAACATCGACGAACCGACTGGTTTCTTTACTTCCATATTAACTTGACCAGAAACTTCCAACAACCTTATGTTTACAAACAGGTAGTCACAATATCATCAAAAAAGTCAAGGAAATAATGTAGTGATATAATTTGAGTTATGTAGTAGTAAATATTTACCTTCTCTTGTATTCCACCATCTCATATAAGTAATCGTTAATTAGTAACCGTGACACAGCGTTACCATAAGAGTTGTTGACATAAACATTCTCTGAAAAGAAACATTTATATGTATTAGATTATATTGAAAACCGTCAAAGAATATTAAAACAATACTACACGCTTTAAGGTTTTTAATAATACCTCTATAGTACTTGACTCTTGCGAACTGGAGAACAATAATAAGATATTCCTCATTAGGGTTTTCGGCAACATATTTGGTAAGCTACTTAAGGTAGTCATCCCACAAAGTGAGATAGATAGTATTACCACTGCATCAAAAAGTAGTAAATTAACACAACTACACATATATATAATAACAAGATAAAATAAATAAATATAATTATACCTCAAATCACAAAACTCCATTGTTATTCGTTTTTTATGTTGAGTTTCCCTTAAGAATGATTTCTTATTATTAAAAAACATGGTAACATGTCCGATGAGATCTAGAAATAAAATATATAAATAATTATACATATCATGAGGGTTATTATGTTTAAAGTTAGTCACAAAATGTTTAATAATCAAAATCAGGTGGTAAAAAATAAATGCAAATAACCTATAGTTCCATTTTGTGGAAAGTTTTTGGCTTTTATGTCATCAAAAGTAACAAATTTCAGCCCATACAAGTGGCCTTCAAATTCGTAAGAATTTAAGAGATGCGTCTCGGCTGTGAAACAAAGTTTGTGTGGGCAATCGATGTATTTGTAAGTAGACATATTTGCACCGAGTGAGGCCTTCCGAACAATCAAAGATTTATTCTCTGCAAGCCAAACATCATGTTTGGGAATGCAAGGCTTCCTTACATAGGCTTGCATTTTGTTGCCCTGCCACATTATTATTAAGATTAGTAAATAGTTGTATGAATAATATAGTAAATTAAGGAATGTGTTAACAATACCATTTCGTCTTGAACAATCATTTTGATGGACCAATCTTGCCCGGGCTTTGAATTGTCCTTCAGCCGCCAAAGTTTCAAAATACGGACCTTTAGGATACACTCACTGTTAAGAACATCGAGTTGGTTCAACATGGTGATATTTGTTGGCTCCATCTTGCTAGTGGTGAAAAATTTTCAAAAACACAAAAAACTTAAAATTAAATAACAATAACACTTTTAAGCCTCAAAAATGAAATATGAAAATGGAAGATATATAAACAACAAAAACTAAAAACCTTGGCACAAAGCTAATCGTTTTTACTAAAGAGGCTTTGATGGTTTAAGAATTAGCTATCAAATGTACGTATTTATACGAAATGAATTAGGGTAGACTAAATTATAGAAGGAAGGTATAAATGAAATTTATTAGAAACATAAATTTCGGAAATTTCAAAAATTTTCAAAAAAGTTATAGTAAGAAAGAATAGAATTGAAATCATAATTAATGGATTTTCAAATAATATGCAATGTTACATAATTAGATTAGAAATACAAATAATATTTTTCCAAATTTTTGAATTTTATGTAATGGTAATTCTGTAAAGTGCAATGTTACAGAATGTAAAAATGTAAGTTACTAATTATATGTAAGGCCCCGTTGCCGGTGCCTCACATTTGGACGTTGGATTTACTCATTCACATAGTTCTAGTCATCAGAGTTAATAAGAACATTCGTGGAATATAAAAACTTCATCCAGAATATATTACATAGCTTTCAAATCTCATCATAATAAACATTCAAAGTAGTTTAAACATAAAACATTGTCTTTAAAATAACATAACACTTCCTTGAGATGCCAGTATCTTCAATTCCATGTCAAGTGTTCCCCTCAAGCGAGCTGCCTCATTCTACTCACATGCGTGCATACTAAAAGTCAGCTACGCTGAGTGTGTTCTAGTTAATCACACATTATACCATACATACACTTACCTTCAATCATGCATCCGAAGACACATAATAATTAATTTACTAATTTACATAAGTTCATACATACGCTTATACTTTATTACTTTCATACTATAATAATTATTTTCCTTTTCTATCTCGGATATTATTAGGGTCCGATCCATTCCTTTTCTATCTCAGATATTATTAGGGTCTGATCCATCTTTCCTTTGTCTATCTCAGATATTATTAGGGTCTGATCTCTTTCTTGTCTATCTCAGATAATATTAGGGTCTGGTCCCTTTTTACTTCTCTATCTCAGATATTATTAGGGTCTGATCCCTTTCTTCTCTATCTCAGATATTATTAGGGTCTGATCCCTTTCTTCTCTATCTCAGATATTATTAGGGTCTGATCCCTCTTTCTTCATCTTCGTGCATACTGTCTTTACATACCCATAACATACATACTTTCTTTAATCATTCATACATATTCATATATTGTACATATATCTATCATACACATTCATCTATCATATAACTACCTCCCTTGATAGAACGTGCAATATCCGAAGATCGTTCACGTACCGACAAGCTTTCATTCACATTTAATATATACATACATAACATATAAACCATACAAGGCATACATGTACCAGTTAAGGTAAGTTTATTAACTATCACATCGAGTATGCACACAGCCCCGAAAACATAACAAGGAAATGGGGCTAGAAATTCACCTGAATTCGGTTACGTTCACCGTTTATCGGTATTCCCTTCTTGAGCTGTGCACGACTAACTGTATAACAATTACACATATTAATTAACTATCACTATCCATATCATCTTTCTAGTTTAATTATTTCCCACAACGAACGGGGGTCCGGGGTCAGCGCCCCTGGCAGCGGGGTTCTAGCGGCGGCAGCCCCTAGCAGGGTCCAAGGGGCAGAGCCCCTGGCTGGGGTTAAGCTGCCAGGTCAGCTTGGAAAAATTTTATTTCCATTAACTGTCTTAACACATTTTCCATTAGGATTTAAAATTATTTTCTAATTCGCTAACTCATTCATTATAGCGATTTTCCTCTGATTGTTATGTTTTCTTCCTTAATTCGCTATCCTGATTCGTCATATTATCAACTTATTCGTCATTCCAATTCGTTGTCTGAACATGACTTGATTCGTGGTCTAATTCGCTATCAGGACTTAGCGAGTTGGTGAGTAACGAATCACCTGATTCGTTATCTGGTCCATTAACCTGGTTCGCTAGCCTAATTCGTTATCCTAACGAATTGGGTGGGTAACGAATCACTAGATTCGTTATCTGATCATGACGAACTGAGAAAACTGATTCGTTAATTGGACATAACGAATTGGTGAACTAATTCGTTATCTTGCTATGACGAATTGGTTTAATAATTCGTTACCTCTTTATAACGAATTGTTCAATCTTATCCAGACTTTGACTCGCGGGTCAAAGTCAAAATCGCCAAGAACACAGATTAGTCAACGTTTCTTAGATCTGCAATTAAACCTTCATTTCTTAACGAAACATCAAGATTTTGGTATCCATGGATTCGAAATTACAACGCCTACAAACCCTAATCGTCCATTCATCCAAATATGTAAGGCCCCGTTACCGGTGCCTCACATTTGGACGTTGGATTTACTCATAAACACAGTTCATAATATCAGAGTTAGTAAAAACATTCGCGGAATCTTAAAACATTCAAACCATCATATTACAAAACCATACTTTGTCATCTTAACGGGCATTCAAATCATTTAAAACATAAAACATTATCTTTAGAATAACATAACATTTCTTGAGATGCCAGCTTCTTCAAGTCCATGCCATGTGCTTCCTCTTATGCAAGTTGCCTCAATCTACTCACCTGCGTGCATACTAAAAGTCAGTTACGCTGAGTGAGTTCTAGTTAATCATACAACATACAATCTGTTCTCATACTTGCACACGTGCCCGAAGGAGTGTACATTATTCATACTTACTTTTCATACGTAGCTATCCATCCTACTTAAAGAGCCTTCCGCTCTATAACCTCACAGATTATTATAAGGGTCTGGTCCCTAACATCACAGATATTATAAGGTTCTGGTCCCTAACATCACAGATATTATAAGGGTCTGGTCCCTAACATCACAGATATTATAAGGGTCTGGTCCCTACCATCACAGATATTATTAGGGTCTGGTCCCTACCATCACAGATATTATTAGGGTCCGGTCCCTTTGTTTCATGCTACTGTACCATACCTGCTCTTACATAATTTCCTTGACAATACGTGCAATCTCCGAAGAGCGTTCACGCACCATCAACATAACATACATACATTATACATACGTCATATATTCATACATACATCATATCTTGCATCATACGTATCAATCATATCTTTAACTACCACCTAACGGTACATGCAATATCCGAAGATCGTTCATGCTGTTGGGTTTTGTACAAGATTATCAAAGTTCAAGTTAACCATATTTAACTAGAAAACGCAACGGAAGCTTAGATTTTAAAACTTGTTATGAACATACCATTATGTTAAAACTAAAACCCAAAGAACAAGGATCAATATTACAAGAACAATATGCTTACAAAATGTAAATGGTACCTTCTTATACCTTATAAGAAGATGTAGATGGATGAAGAAGATGATGTCTTCAAATGGCAAGGTTGCAAAGAGAAACCCTCAAGCTTTGTATACCCCAAGCTTTGAGCAACAACACCAACTAGTTGCTAGGATTTTGAACACTTGAACTAGCTCACAAAACTCCCAAATGATGCCCAAGTGAGCCGTGGGTTTTGGAGAGAAAGAGAGAGAGTTTGTTTTCTTGTTACAACACTTGAAAAATATCAAAGAACAAGACCATTTGCATGTATGGGGAAATGGAGGATTAAAAGGAACCCAAGACAAGTTACATAGAGCATCTTGTTATTGATTGGGTAAAACCACCACCCCACATGGGTGGCCGGTTTTGTTTGTTTTTTTTTTTTTTTTTTTTTTTTTTTTGTTTTGTGTTTTAACATTTAAAACTTCTCCATTCATTTTATAAAACTCATTTTCATAAAATGTGCATACATCTATTTAATTATTTAACCAATTAAATAATTAGTTTATATAAACAAATTATCCAAATAATTTATTTGAATCCTCAAGTGTGTTTGTTTAGAAAACCAATTTTCTAAACACGTAGTGTTCGGTATTCATTTAAATGATCAAATCGTTAAAAGAATACATTTGGTGTTGTCTAGCTTGTTATTGGGTATGACCCGACTTGGATCAAACACAGTTAGCCACATTAGTTTAAGTATGTGTCTCGGGCATACGTAATTCCAACAATCTCCCACTTGCACGAGATACATAGAAAATTAATGCAAGTGGTGAATACCGCCTAACAACAGTTCACCACCCCTAATGTGTTTGACGAAGTGCCATTCAATAACATCATCCCTTCAAGTCCCTTACTTGATATGATTTAGGTGAATTTATCATTATATCCCTTTGTTACTAGATGTCATGTTGGATCTAAGAGACATAGGCGATCATTCTCTTTACAATTCAACTTTATCAGGCCTTAGACATCTAAACTCTCAACACATAAGAGGAACAAATTCCATCTTGACTGTATACCCCTCTCACTATCACTTTATACTCCACCCGAGCTCATCCTTATGTACCATCTTTTACGAATAGCGAAGGGGAGAGTCAAAGTGTAATACTCGGTGAAAATCAAGGCCCAGTATACATCTCAGGTCTAAGGATAATATGAAATTCTCCTTTACTCAAAATTACTAATGATCAGGTCCATCGACTCCATGTAGTAATATTGAGAGCGGGTCATTCCAATATTTGTATCCCACAAATATCTATGAACCTTGGCAGCAAACCTATGCTCCATATTCATTCCTTATGAATATCCACCAATCCTAGTTCATAATAGTCTTGCTTCATATTTGTTCCCACAAATGTGATCGACTACGGACTTTTAGAATAAGATAACTTATTCATGGATTAAACATGCAAAATTAGAATTTAACTCAAGATTCCATAATCATATAAAAGAGTTAAATTACAAAAGTCTTTTAAACGTAAATACAAAATAGATCAAATCCAATTACTAGAATATCGAAGTCCTAAGCCACTCGCATGACGCTCATGTTTCGGTCTTTCTAGGAGCTTCGTGAATGGATCCGCAAGATTTTGATCAGTTCCAACTTTGCGAATACATATCTTTCCCTTTTCAACTTCATCCCTTATGTAGTTGAATCTCCGCTCTATGTGTCTAGTCTTTTGGTGCGAACGAGGTTCCTTGATTTGTGCAATCGCACCCTCGTTGTCACAAAAGATTTCTAGAGGGTCTTGAATGGAAGAGACCACCCCTAGATCAGTAATGAATTTCTTCAACCATGCAGCTTCCTGAGCTGCCAATGAAGCGGCGATGTATTCTGATTCTGTAGTGGACAATGCTACCACTTCCTGTTTTGAGCTCTTCCAAGAGACAGCTCCTCCATTAAGTGTGAACACATACCCAGACTGTGATCGAGAATCATCTCGATCAGTTTGGAAGCTCGCATCCGTGTAACCTTTTATAGCGAGTTCCTCCTCACCAGATCCATATATCAGAAACATATCCTTAGTTCTCCTAAGGTATTTCAATATGCTCTTAACAGCCATCCAATGACTGTTTCCTGGATTCTGTTGGTATCTGCTTGTCATGCTCAAAGCGCATGACACATCAGGTCTAGTACATATCATCGCATACATGATGGATCCTATAGCAGAAGCATATGGGATTTGTTTCATCGTCTCTTGCTCACCCTTTGAGCTTGGACATTGAGCTGAACTCAATATGGTCCCTCTTTGAATAGGTACAAAACCTTTCTTGGAGTTTTCCATCTTGAACCTTTTCAAGATCTTATCAATGTATGTACTTTGGTTCAAACCTATCAAGCGCCTTGACCTATCCCTATAGATCTTTATTCCCAAAATATAGGCAGCTTCACCAAGATCCTTGATGGAAAATCTACTTCCAAGCCAAGCCTTAACGCTTTCCATGGTTGGAATGTCATTTCCAAATAGTAGAATGTCATCGACATACAATACTAAGAAGGTAATTATACTCCCACTAGCTTTCTTATACACACAAGCCTCATCAGCGTTCTTGATGAATCCAAAACTTTTGATTTCTTCATCAAAACGATGATTCCAAGTTCTAGATGCTTGTTTCAATCCATAGATTGATTTCTTTAACTTGCATACTTTATTAGGATGTTTTGGATCGACAAAACCTTCAGGCTGAACCATATAGACATCTTCCTCAAGATATCCATTTAGGAAAGCGGTCTTGACATCCATTTGCCAAATTTCATAATCATAATGTGCAGCTATGGCAAATAATATCCTAATAGACTTAAGCATTGCCACAGGCGAAAAAGTTTCATCATAATCAACCCCTTGAGTTTGAGTGAAACCCTTAGCTACAAGTCTTGCTTTATAAGTATCCAAGTTTCCATGCATATCAGTTTTCCTTTTGAAAACCCACTTGCTTCCAACAGCTTTGGAGTTGAGTGGTGGTTCAACCAATTCCCAAACTTGGTTGTCATACATGGATTGCATCTCAACGTTCATGGCTTCAAGCCATTTGTCACAATCATTCTTGGACATTGCATCACGGTATGTGGTCGGTTCATCCGAATCTACCACGTAGCAACCTTCTACAAAAAATCCATATTTTTCAGGTGGATTGCTAATTCTACCAGATCTGCGAACGTTTTGTGTGTTTTGATCAACCACTTGATCACTTTCAACAACCTCTTGTTGAGTGCTAGTATCAACCAATTGTGTATCATCTTGTGATTCTTGATCCTCATCAAATTTCACTGTTCTACTATTAGTTCCTTCCTCAAGGAACTTAGTTTCCAAGAACTTACCCTTTCGAGCAATAATAACATTTTGCTCACTAGGATCGTAAAAGTAATATCCTAAATCATCTTTAGGATAACCTATAAAGATACACTTAGTGGATCGGACTTCTAATTTGTTTGGGGTGTATTGCTTTACATAAGCTTCACAACCCCAAACTCTTAAGAATGATAGCGATGGAGCCTTTCCATGCCATACTTCAAAAGGTGTCTTCTCCACTTTCTTGGTTGGAGCCATATTCAATATGCGAACAGCGGAAAGTAAAGCATAGCCCCAAAATGATAGAGGTAAAGTGCTTCTAGCCATCATCGATCGAACCATATCTAATAGGGTACGATTTCTCCTTTCAGACACACCATTATGTTGTGGTGTTCCAGGTGGAGTAAGTTGTGAAATAATTCCACAACTCTTAAGATGATCTTGAAAAACACCACTTAGGTATTCACCTCCTCTATCACTACGAAGTACTTTGATTGTGGTCTTGAGTTGTCTTTCTACTTCAGTTTTGAAGTCTTTGAACATTTCAAAAGCTTCATCTTTGTGTTTCATTAAGTACACATAACCATATCGACTATAATCGTCAATAAAGGTAATGAAGTATCTTTCACCATTCCTAGTCATTGGTCTAAAAGGACCACATACATCCGAATGTATGATACCCAATAATTCTTTTGACCTTTCAAAAGTTTTATTAAAGGGTTGCTTTGTCATTTTGCCTTGTAAACAAGATTCACATACATCAAATGAATCATACTCATTTGTTTCTAGAATACCACTCTTGCGAAGAGTTTGCATGCGATTCTTACTTATATGTCCAAGGCGACAATGCCAAAGATAGGAATCACCCAAGTCCTTCTTGAGTTTCTTGGTGTTGACATTGTACATTGAACTACTATGTGACATACCACTTTGATCTATTTCATATATACCATTCATGGGTATAGCTTTAAAATAAAACATGCCATTCATCAAAACATGAATATCACAATTTATAAATTTAAGATCAAAGCCACATTGTTTTAAAAGGGACACGGAAATAATGTTTCTCCTTAACTTAGGAGCATACAAAACATTCTTCAAAATTACTTCCAAACCACTTGGAAGCTTTAACAAGTAGTCTCCTTGGGCTTGGACTTCAACTCTTGCTCCATTGCCCATAAAGAGACTAATGTCCCCTTTGTTGAGTTGTTTACTTCTTTTGAACCCCTGCAACAAATTGCAAATGTGAGTTCCACATCCGGTATCAAGTACCCATGTATTCGAAGAAATAACATTTAGTTCAATATGTATAGTAAAGATAATACCTGAGGTATGCCCCGCATCCCTCTTATCTTTTAACGCATTGAGATAGGTCGGACAATTCCTTTTCCAATGACCTATCTCTCCACACTCAAAGCATGGATCTTGCGCCGCAACCTTTTGCTTCTTTTCCTTCGGTTTGGTGGCCGTGATGGCTTTCCTCTTTCCCTTTCCTTGGACGTGGCCCTTGCCCTTAGCAACACTTGCTTTGGGGTTGGAGTTATGTCCCCTTTTTCCTTCATTGATTGTTAGAACGGGTAAAACCCTTTTACCCATTCCCGCTTCGGCCGTTCTTAGCATTGCGTGAAGCTCACCAATGCTTTTGTCCCATCCATTCATGTTATAATTCATGACAAAGGTTTCAAACCTTTTGGTCAAAGAGTTGAGGATCAAATCCGTAGCCAACTCATTAGATACGGGACAATTCAACCTACGAAGCTTTTCAATGTAGCTTTTCATTTTTAGGACATAAGATGAGACGCTTTGGGTTTCCTCCATACGACATGCATGAAACGCTCGAACCGTTTCGAAACGTTCCGCTCTAGCTTGTTGAAGGAACATTTCCTTCAATTGAGTTATCATGTCGTATGCCCCATGATGCTCGAAATCCTTTTGGATTTCGGGAATCATAGTCCCTAACATGAGGCAAGAGGCTTGCACCGAATCTTTGGTGTACTTGACCCAATCGTTATACGCCTCCTCATCTTCCACGTTAGGCTCGTCGGGAATGGGATCGTCTAAGACATATGATATCTCTTCTTGTTTGAGAACTATTCTCAAGTTGCGATACCAATCCATAAAGTTATTATGGTTTAGACGATCCTTTTCAAGGATGGTTCTTAAGGATAGGTTACGGGTGTTATGGGTAGAGGTGTTTGCATTGTTAGCGGCCATCTACAAAATTTTAACAAAGTTTTATTTTAGTATTATAAACAATTTAATTATTAATACCCTTTTATTCCAAATTTTAAAATAATAATTAAATTCTAGAATCCAACGATAAATCAAATTTCGGTTAGGTGACCTTTATCCCGTTATTTGATTTAACAAGGTAGTCAATCTTGACAATTGCAACCTTTTGCAACTTCTAGAGGTATGGGACCATTCGAAATCCTTATTTCGTGTTGGCATGTTTATCCCATCAACACCATTAGATCCCCATGCTTAGGTGACCTTTATCACATGGTTTCCAATTCAAGTCGTCCTACTTGTATAAACATGTAAGATTAACATACAAGTGGTTAGGTGACCTTTATCCCACAAATATGTTAATATTACCCTAAGTATATTAGTTTGCTCAAAATGGTTAGGTGACCTTTATCCCATTTAAAGTTCCCTAATACGTTAAGTGTCATACAAAAGGATGGTGTAAGACTTGTTTCCTTGGTAATTATGAAAAAGGGATTTTAAGTTTTCCAATATTCTAGTTTGAAAAACATTATGCCATATCCTAACATGCATTTAGTAATATGGCGATTTTGAAAACCAATTTTCAAGGTTCAAGTTATAATAAAACCAATTTTATTATATGTGAGTAATCGCTTAGTTTTAATAAACCCATTTAATTAAACTAATTGACGCGATATTACCAAATATATATTAGAACCCGTTTTATGCTTGTTGTCGTTCCTATGTGACGGTTTGGATATCCTAATATCTATCAACCACACATTACAATAAGTAAAACAAACAACCAAGCAAACACATGCAAAATATAGTCATAACCGAGAACCGCTAAGTTTGACCATACTTGTTAGCCGAAACAAGTATAGGTCATAAGTCACACCTAAGGGACAAAACATGACACAAGGATGGAATGTTGACTCCCACTTGACCTTGCATCCAAATGCTTCAAGTATCCTTTCCAAGTTGTTGTGTTCTTGTTGGGCTTGTTAATGGGCTCCAAACTTCCAAAAGTCTTCTTGGGCCCAAGAGTGAAATTTATGGGCCTAATGGGCTTGAATCCCATGATGGGCCGGTGAGGCCCAACAAGCCCAAAATTTCGGTCCAAGGCCCAAATCCACCAATTCTTGCATCTTCAATTTTTACAAAATGTATCCTAATACATATTTTTCTAAAAAAAAGAAAATGCAACTAATCTATTTATTACAAACCAACTTATGAATAAATAAATTACACAAGCCTAAGATTATGAATTATTACAACCATATTGAATAATAAACATAATCAACATACACAAACAACAATCAACACATCCAAGGTCTAGGTTTCGGTTATGACACATCCAAACATACCAAATGTTCTAAGCATGCAACCTAAGCAACCAATGCCCAAAATCACCAAATAAAATCGGCCCCCCCCCCCCCAAGAGGCTACGGCCCAAATTATTATTATTATTTTTTTTTATTATCAACATCCAAATGTTATTAATGGTTTCCTAAGATCTTTCATGCATGTCAAGATCTTACAAATCCATGAGGGGTAAAATCCACCCAAATTTCGGACCCCTTTTTCACCCATGAAAAAACCGAAATCTATGAACATGTAAGAAGCATAAGTCCTTGTAACCGGCTCTTGATGCCATTGTTGGGTTTTGTACAAGATTATCAAAGTTCAAGTTAACCATATTTAACTAGAAAACGCAACGGAAGCTTAGATTTTAAAACTTGTTATGAACATACCATTATGTTAAAACTAAAACCCAAAGAACAAGGATCAATATTACAAGAACAATATGCTTACAAAATGTAAATGGTACCTTCTTATACCTTATAAGAAGATGTAGATGGATGAAGAAGATGATGTCTTCAAATGGCAAGGTTGCAAATAGAAACCCTCAAGCTTTGTATACCCCAAGCTTTGAGCAACAACACCAACTAGTTGCTAGGATTTTGAACACTTGAACTAGCTCACAAAACTCCCAAATGATGCCCAAGTGAGCCGTGGGTTTTGGAGAGAAAGAGAGAGAGTTTGTTTGCTTGTTACAACACTTGAAAAATATCAAAGAACAAGACCATTTGCATGTATGGGGAAATGGAGGATTAAAAGGAACCCAAGACAAGTTACATAGAGCATCTTGTTATTGATTGGGTAAAACCACCACCCCACATGGGTGGCCGGTTTTGTTTGTTTTTTTTTTTTTTTTTTTTTTTTTTTTTTGTTTTGTGTTTTAACATTTAAAACTTCTCCATTCATTTTATAAAACTCATTTTCATAAAATGTGCATACATCTATTTAATTATTTAACCAATTAAATAATTAGTTTATATAAACAAATTATCCAAATAATTTATTTGAATCCTCAAGTGTGTTTGTTTAGAAAACCAATTTTCTAAACACGTAGTGTTCGGTATTCATTTAAATGATCAAATCGTTAAAAGAATACATTTGGTGTTGTCTAGCTTGTTATTGGGTATGACCCGACTTGGATCAAACACAGTTAGCCACATTAGTTTAAGTATGTGTCTCGGGCATACGTAATTCCAACATGTACAACCGTAGGGTTTTGTTGAGATTGTTAATTGATTTAATTCAGCGGGTAAGCACATTCTTAGAGACCGAGATAAGAAGTAAATCGTCTCATAGCCTTTGCTTGTTTGGATTAGGATTGCGCGAAAGCGGGTTTGGTTCTTGTCGGGTTTGGGTTTGTGAGCGGTTAGTTGATCTAGTTTGTGTTAATCCAAATTGTCCCTCTATCCTTGGTTGTGTAGTATTCATTTCCATTAGGGTCGTGTGTCAGTGAGTCTGAGAGGAGAGTCGACATTAGAACACCTTAGCACTCGTTTTTCCGGTTTTGTTTTAATATTCAATTAAGGGTAGTTAGGGTTTGTTAGTGAGACCGAGAGGTGATCTAGCTTTCTTGAGCAAACCTTAGTTGTGTCATCTTTAGATACTGGTGCCGTGAGGTCATTCAATCCATAACTTGTTAGATCGTCAATTTGATTCTTACCTAGGCAGACGTTTTCACCATTGTCAGTCAAAGTCAGTTAAGTCTCCAATTTAGGAAAGTTTTGTCTGTCAGTTCCGTTAGTCCAGTTAATTAATTTAGTCAAAGTAATTTAGGTCAAATAGTCTAATTATTATAAATCAATTAAAAAAATATTATTCTTAGGAAGGTTTTGTCTAGGCTTTAGTGAACACATGCGCTTTCACGTGTCCTTGTGTTCGATACTCGGACTTCTTAGTGTCGGTCTCGTATTGATCACTCAAATCACAATAAATGTCACAACCCACACAATGATGTGTCGACAAGAAGGTTGATGACTTTGCTATTTAAGGTAAGAATAGACGTTTGTTAACGGCAGAATCACTAACAAACACTATATGTTGCTTAAAGTTTATTAAATGTAACAAACACAAACAATAACTCAAAAGATTTCCATTTATAGAAAGTTTCATATAAATGTAAATCAATTAGGGTTTCTTGTAAGGAATGTTTATCCGTACTTATCTTAGGACAGCCGTCACACTCAAATCAGAAAATATTTCGTAGGTCTGAAAAGTGTAAAGCGGCAAAATTCGTCCGTAGGAGGCGTGCCCTAGATTATTCTATTTATAGGCCAGCCTCCTGACAGTTGTCATTCCTTCTAGAAGCCCTAATGATTGATACGTAATCATAAAACATATTACAAATCATTCTAAGTGTAAAAATAGGTCTTCCGAGCAGATTTTGTGTCTTTTGTCTTCTTCGAGCAGACCTGGTAACCTTGAAGTATGCTGGTAAACAGTTCTCCGGGTAGACTTTACTTCCTAATGATTGATACGTAATCATAAAACATATTACAAATCATTCTAAGTGTAAAAATAGGTCTTCCGAGCAGATTTTGTGTCTTTTGTCTTCTTCGAGCAGACCTGGTAACCTTGAAGTATGCTGGTAAACAGTTCTCCGGGTAGACTTTACTTAGAGTATTTTCCTTAGAAAATACATACCTAGCAGACTTCAATCTTCTTGACCATAGAAAACTTTGCTCGATATGGTGCTACGAACAAACTGTTCTTCATGAATCCCTTCAACTCTATGTTAAATGATAACTTATTAAGCAAACTCAAGTGTGCTAGGAACACTATTTGACTTGTGCTATGAGCATTGTAGCTTGCTCGGAGTTTAACCTTGCTAGAGAAAGTACTTAGAATATTTCTTGATCAACTTTCATCACGCATGCTCGGACTACTGTTTATTACTGAAACCTTGCTAGATCTTTCAAATACTTGGCTTCAAAAGATTGGTTTAGTCAAGGGTTTGCTGGTAAGCAAACTATGCTCAACTTGAAGAACACCTCTGCTAGACAAAGTGAACACTGTTCGGATTATCACTTAAGAAGACTTCAAGAAGATAACCTTGCCCGAAAAGCAAAATACGTTTCTAGGACAAGTAAAACCTTGCTCGGATGTCAAAGTGTGCTCGATATCCATACTTAGCCATTTCAAAGGAGTGGTGGGAATATTCCAATCTCCCTTAAGACATATCATGTCATATGCTACTTGTGATCGGTACACTTGCTGGTTGTGTGTGGTGTTATTAGGAATATTCGTTTTATATTTAAAGCTTAGTTATGAATCCCATAAAAAGAAGTACTACTCTATAGACACACATCAAGTTTTTGGCGCCGTTGTTGGGGACACGGTTTGAGGCATATTGAGAACGACTCGAGTTAGGACCAATCTTCTTGGCTACTTGTTTTTTCTTTTGCTTTGTTTGTTAGCTAAAATAGTTTAGCCAATTTTAGTTTCTTTTATTTATTTTAATAGTTGTATGCGACAAACCTGATCTCTAGGACCGCCTGAATATGAAGGATTTTCTGAACCAGAGAGAGAGTTGCATGAGAGACTTCGTACTAGACTGTCTTCCAGTTCTTCTTCATCTATTGGTAATACATCCTCTTCTCCTTCTTTTTCTGAATCCGTCGTTAGGGATAGGGTTATGACCAATGCACCGTAGAGGAGGGCAGTTGCAGACCGGGCTCGTCCGGTCAATGCGGGCGCGAGATCCAGCATTGCTCCACCAGCCATCACAGTTAACACGACATGGAAGATTCCATCGAACATTCTAAACACCATCTCACGTTCTGCTCAATTTCACGGGTTGCTCCAAACAAAACCCCCATTCTCATCTCATTCGCATTACGCGTATTTGCGACACTTTTCATTTTGCTGGCGTAACAGAAGACGCCATCAAGCTACTTTGGCCGCCATGCAGACCTAGTTTCTTAAGAAATACGATTCTCCGGCTAAGGTCGCTCGTTTCCAAAATCAGATTCATTCTTTTCAGATGGAGGAATCCGAGAGTTTCTACGAGGCATGGGAGAGATTCAAAAATCTACTTGCTTTATGTCCGAACCATGGCCTACAAGACTGGGCAGTTATTGAGAAGTTCTATAACGGGGTGACGTACGCGACGCATAGTATGCTTGACACGGATGTGGGAGGAAATTTGTTGACGAAGAAGGATACCGATGAGTGCATTGCTTTGTTTAACTGGTTAACCATGAGTGGATACCAGCGACCACCGGCTAAGAGCACTAAGACCGTCGGCTCCATATCACGCGGAATGCATTCGGTTGGCACGAACACCGCACTCGCGGCACAGGTTGTGGCATTGTCGGAGATTGTGAGGGACTTGTTGGTGTAGAGTAAGTTGTGCGAGATTTGTAGAGGAGGGCATGATGTTGTTCAGTGCCCTGTATGTTTCCAGGAGGAGGTGGTAGACTTTGTTAGTAATCCGAACCAAAACTAAAATTCTTTCAATTCTTATAATTCGGGGTGGAGAGGCAATCAAAATTCCAAATGGAGGAACGAAAATCATTCCGACTTCCAACAGCGTCAGAGTTAATTCCAAGATTCCGGTGAGGGAGCGAGTAGAGGAAAGAAGAAGCCCACATTAGAGGTGATGATGGCACAACATACACAAATGTTGTCACTACTCATGACTTGAGAGGACTCCTATCACAAAGAGACCCAAGAAAAATTTCGGGAGCACGAGTCAATTATACAAAATCAGGAGCGTCAATTCAAAGTCTCGAGCGGCAGATGGGAGAAATGGCAAGTCTTCTAAATGAGAGGTCGCCATAAACACTTCCGAGCGGTACTGAGCAAAACTCAAAGGGATTCGTGAATGTTGTGACGACGAGGAGCGGTGCAGGGGCAAGCAACGAGCTCATGATTCTGGAGGCGACTAGAGGAGGAGTCATTGAAGAGCCTGCAGTTGATGGAGAGGAGCAGGTGGACAAGGAGATTCAAATGGAGTCTCCGCTAGCCAAGGTGCATCAGAGGCACAACCCAAGAAGTACATCACATGTCGAAAACTAGCAGTTACCCAGCACAACAGCGTCGATTCCATGTTCGGATCTTTTCATAATGGCGGCATTTCTTATCGAAAACTGAAATTTGATCATAAATTTTGTTAAATTACAAGAACACCGGTGTTTCATGTTATTTTTTTTGTGTTTCTTCTAATTTTCTTTTGATTTTAGCTATTTTGTTTAATTTTATTTTATTTTATTTTATTTTCACCTCAAAATTACTCTCATCGGAACAAGTGCTATAAAAGGGTTATTTTTGTTCATGGTTAAAACGTGTTGGGCCTAAGGTTTGTCTATAGCTTGTATGATAACTTTGATTTGGGCAAAATATATTTTTTGGGCCTGTTTTATTCGATTGGGGTCCATCTGGGTTCTCGGCCCGTCTGTACTTGGGGACTTAAAAACATTTCAAATCTCCATTTTTGATATTTCATTGCAAATATCTTCTCTCTAATCTCCTGGCCGAAAACCCTAACCCCTCTAGCTAATCGAGTTGAATCTGATCGTGTGTTTGCTTGTTGATTACTCTTTGTTCACTAACAGGTAAGGGATCGATGGATGATATGTTCGATATTTTGTGGGTTAGATATCGATACTTGCTTGGGTTTTGTTTGATGATTCATACAATAAACTCGTATTATGTTGGACATTCGATTTGGCTGAGACCGTTGTTAGGGTTTTGAGAGTTAGTTGCAGGTTCTTGGTCCATGGTGATTTGGTTCTTCTGGAGAAGATGACACGAATAACGAAGAAGAACTCAAGGGTGTTCTTTCCAGTTAGCTTGACCGAAAAATCTTGGTCAAACCAAGAGTTCTCGGTTGAGTTTGTTTGACCAAGATCTCTTATTGTTGACCGAGAACTCCTTGTTCTCGGTGGGATTGGACAGAAAACTCCTTATGGACCGTGATATATCAGTGTGGATTGAAAACTCTCATGTGGACCGAAAATTATTTTAAAATCACTATTTTTTTTCATTTATAGTCCATATAATCTGTTTCTGTCTTAATTGGTCCGTGATGTCTTGGGAATTCAATATGTGCCCTCAAAAACTTATGTTTATTATCTAAATTAAATAAATGATTGTTAACTTAACTCGTTTGTTGCAGTAACGGCTGATCAAGCATGAAGAGAGACGCCATGGAGTACTCAAAGAAGTGTGATGCTTGTCAAAGACACGCCAACATTCTACACCAGGCGGCGGAGCCTATGTATCCTATATCCTCATCATGGAATTTCATGAAGTGGGGCATGGATATTGTGGGTACGCTACCTAAAGCGCCAGAAGGAAAAGTGTTCATGCTTGCCATGACTGATTATTTCTCGAAGTGGATAGAAGCAGAAGCTTTTATACAAGTCCGCGAAAAAGAGGTGATTTCCTTCATTAAAAAAAACATTATTACTAGATTTGGTATTCCTTCGGAAATTATTAGTGACAATGGTTCCCAGTTTATCGGGAAAAGAACCACTAACTTTTGTGACAGTTGGGGAATAAAGATGATCACATCTACTCCAGTGCATCCTCAAGCTAATGGCCAGGCAGAGTCAAGTAACAAGATCATTATCAACAATTTAAAGAAAACGTTGGGATCCAAGAAGGGTAAATGGGCTGAAGAGCTACCATACGTTCTTTGGGCTGACAGGACAACACCCAAGAATGCAACAGGTCAAACACCTTTCGCATTGGTGTTTGGCTCAGAAGCTGTAGTTCTTACGGAGATGGTGGTTTCTACTGCTAGAACAAGCATTCGTTATCCTCAAGCCAATAATGAAATCCTTCTCGAAGACCTAGATACTATTGAATATGTTCATCTCTCGATCCTCAGAGAAGTGTGAGGATTTTTATGATATACTTAGAAAGAATAAAAAGTTCGAGTGGACGGAGAGGCATGAGACTGCACTCAAAGCCTTAAAAGATTACTTATCCTCAGCACCAGCATTAATTAAGCCGGTGGATGGAGAACCCTTATCCTTGTACCTAGATGTCTCGGAAAATGCAGTAAGTGCTATCCTTGCAAAGGATCATGAAGGTGAGCAACATCATGTTTATTATGTAAGTAAAAGTCTTCTAGATGCTGAAGCCGGGCATTCTCATTTAGAAAAATTAATTCTTGCACTTATTATGGCTTCTACTAAGTTAAGGCATTACTTTGAAACACATACTATTATTTTGAGAACTAATTATCTTGTTAAGAATGTGCTTAGAAAGCCAAAATTATGAGGATGGCCAAGTGGGCTATGAAGCTCAGTGCATATGATATTCAGTATGAGACCTAAACAACCATTAAGTCACAGGTGCTCGCGGACTTTGTGGCTGATTTCAGTAGTGACATGTAGAAGGAAGCTGACTTGGAGGTTTAACAACTAGTAGAAACCAAGGAACCTAGGATCCTCTTCACAGATGGAGCTTCCAACGTAAGAGGAACAGGATTAGGTATCTTACTAAAATCGCCACAGGGGGACATAATACCCCCCGTCTATAGCCTGTGAGTTTCAAGCCACAAATAATGAAGCAGAGTATGAAGCTCTGATCGCAGGTTTGCAACTAGCTAAACTCATGAGGATCAGGTATCTTCAGGTGTATATAGATTCATTATTAATGTTAGGACATGAAATGTCACATGTATGTCCCCAGTTCTATCAGGTTGGTTCAACAAGAAACCAACGATCGTGAAACCAAGTTAACGTACTGAAAATGTCAAACGAAGCTGATTCGATCGAATCAGTGACTGATTCGATCGAACCAGATCTCATTCGATCGAATGGGTATCTCATTCGATCGAACCAGTTTTCGATATATAAACGTTACTTAGGAAATTTCACAGGGGCTTCTGAACAGAACACACACTCACGTAAATCACAGAACCAGCAGCCTCCAGAAACTCTCTCAAGCGTTCTTCGTGTTCTTGGTCGTTTCCTCCAATCCTAGGCGTCAAACTCCTTTAGGAATCGTACCTACGTGCCCGTTGATCACCACCGAATCGCCGTGTTAGAGGATTCCGCACTCTAACACGTTGCCCCCGTGAATCGTTGGGAAACCGAGTCCCGAATCGGTCCTACAAAGTGGTATCAGAGCCGGTTCAGTTGGGACCGAGACGATCCGAGCCGTTAACCTGACGACTGAACTGATCGGGGCGATTGAAGTTAAAAAAAAAAAAAAAAAAAAAAAAAAAAGGCAAGAAAAACCAAAAACAATATAAAATACAAAAACCCAAAAACATCAAAAATTTTAAAATTTTGAGAAGTTGATCTTGTTACAAGAAAGATGATAGTACACAGACGCTATCATACTGAGACATCAAAAAGATTTTCATTTCTGTATAGCTTATTTTCATTTTCCTTATATTGAAAAAAAAATCCAAAAAACATTCAAATAATCAGAAAATGAGAAATTGTATCCAACCTTTGGGAAGTGATGGCACACTGACAGTAGCATGATGTTAAAAAGATATAAAGTGAAAAATTGGTCATGCATAGTACTAATGTGATATATTGGTAGGCTTATCTTACTGAATTGAGTCTGGATTTGACCTATCTAAATCATTTAGATTGTCAGCTATGGGTGTACATCTAAGATAAATTGACGAGACGTCACTGTCTAAAGACCAATATCAATTGAGGATATGTCTTATCACGCGTACATGAATTACCATCGGCCCAAATTGGTTCCCCCAAAACCTAAATTCTTAAAGAATGTTAGATCTTCGTGTTGCAGGTCTGCTTTCATCGAAAGTCCCTTCTAAATCATATGCTTTAAACGTTGATTAAGGAGGAGTATTAAATATTTTATACTTCACCGGCTTTGGAATGATCTCCCTCTGTGATACGTAAGTATCGACCTGGACAGCGCTCTTCCATGCTGGAATATCTAAAGTTATTATCTCCCTCTGTGATACGTAAGTATCGACCTGGACAGCGCTGATAACTTGGATATCTGTATTAAATATCTTATGCTCCACCGGTTTTGGAATGATCTCCCTCTGTGATACGTAAGTATCGACCTGGACAGCGCTCTTCCATGCTGGTATATCTAAAGTTATTATCTCCCTCTGTGATACGTAAGTATCGACCTGGACAGCGCTGATAACTTGGATATCTCCTGAAAAAAAAAAAATAAATGATTTTGGGACAAGTAGATGAATACCGAACACGTATGTGAAAACATGATAAAATCATCAAGTTGCTAATTAAATTCGCAAGAATGTGAAAAGCAACAAAATTTGATGAAAAGCGAACAAAGGGGATCCTATAAGCTTATGGTCGTTTGTCAAAAATAAGATGCGCCGATTTGACTGTTCAATATGTTGTGAGGTCCTACATGAGTCAATCAAAAATATGGTGGGACACATAGCTGTGATCACAAGCAATTATCATAGAAATATGATTAAAGCAATTATCAAATGGTCATTGACAGACGAGAGGATGTTTGTTTAAGTTTAAATGGACAAATATACCCATAATCGCATCGGTAATATGTATCGACCAAAAGAAATTATATTGAACTTACTGAGTGCTACAATGTCAGTACTGATCCCATGTTCGGATCTTTCTCACAAAAAGAATGTTCATTATGTCTAGATTAATATTGTATACTCTTTTATTCAGAAAAATCAAAAACATGTGAAAAATCACGATAAGTCTCAGTAGATAGTCAAATAAGTCTGTATGATTTCTTATTATAGATCATTCTCAACCAAAAATATTGTACTTTAAATTTTGTACAATTGCTTATTTCAATTTGAATATTATAAAAATTCAAAAAGATTTTTATTCTGAATTATTTTTATTTTTATTCTGCTTTAATGTTGATGAGAAATCATCCAGTGACAGGTAGTCTGATCCCTGTCCCTCCCTATAAATACTTTTAAAAAAAAAAAAATCAAAAAGATTTTATTTCTATTTATTTTTCATTTTATTTAGTTCGGTTTGTTTGAAAATCGATGAGAAATCATCGTGACAGGTAGTCTGATCCCTGTCTATTCCTACTAAATGTTTATCCAGTGTGTAGGAATGAAAGAAAACTTCATGCAGGTTGCTAAATGTTTATCTGCGCAACCGGCTGTGCATGAAAGAAAGAAGAAGTGGCAAGAAAACCCAAAGATGGTTGTGCCTGATATTTTTCCATGTGTTTACTAATGTTTTATGGTCTATATGTTCTGTAGGAACTAAGCTCTCATTATCGGAAAATGTCTAAGAAAACTAACCAAGTGTCAAAAGTTTATGTTTTCTTGCAGGTTCAAAGGCACCACGATCGATGGCGGGGAATAAAAAGTTTAAAAGTTTATTTTTTCAAAGTTTTTTTTCCTCATTCGATCGAATATGTGGCTATTCGATCGAGTAAATCGATCGAATGAGACGATTCGATCGAGTCAGTTGTTGTGAGAATGAGAGTTGTTGCGAGAGACTTATTCGATCGATTGGTCCAATCGAACAAGTCCTGTCGATCGAATGACATCTCATTCGATCGAATGAGTCTAGAAACAGTATAAATACTCAGACTCATTCGATCGGTCAGAATAGTTTGAAAAATTTTACAGAAAATTGCTCTCAAAATCGTTTTCGCGAATCCCTCGTTTTGATCCATTCATCTTACTCGGTTTTTCTCGTACATCACAAATATGTAAGATTTTTTGGATTATAACCGTGTTTTGATCAAGTTTTTGGTCGTTTTGTTCTCGGAATCGGACATTAGAAAGAAACACACAATAAACTGTTTTTAACCGTTTAAAACTTGTAGTTTAATGTTGATAAAAGTTTAATGTTGCTATCTGTGTGTTGTGTATCGTGTAAACGATCGAAAATTTCGATCGGGATTCTTCACATTCTGGGCTGCTGTTTGAAGGAGTCGAATCAGTCTATTCGGTCGAACGAGTCTCTTGTTCGATCGAATGAGACTTATTCGGTCAGTAGTTCGATCGAATCAGAGGTCAAAGGTGAAATCTATCTCATTCGACTGTCTGTGATCGAACTAGATCTCACTCGATCGAATGAGTAGCTCATTCGATCGAATCATTACTCATTCGATTGAACCAGTCCAGAAAGTTTGAAAATGTTAAACGCATTCAGTCTTTTCGATATCTGTTCGTTCTAACACGTTTATGTTTGCAGATAAAATGGCTGAAGTTGCAGAAGTTTTTGTGCCTTTCAAAACATCAATCAAGCACAACATTGTAGCCTTTCTTGACGAGAAGGCAAGCCATGGGAAAGACTTTGCAACCATGATCAAATTTCTGAAACGGTCCAGGATTCACGGACCTATCTCTAGGGTAGTAGAACCCATCATGTCAGTTCAACAGGAATTCTGGAGGAATGCCTCGCACGACAAAACAGCTGTGCCGTCGGTAATTCGCTCCACTGTTAGAGGGCACGAAATTGTTGTATCTGCCCAAATCCTCAGGGAAGTCTGTGGGTTTGTTGATTCTGATTCAGATCCTACTGTGTTACATCCTGCTGGAACCAGAGGCTGTTTTGCCAGAATGAAGTACGATGGTGACCTAAATGCCGGTCTACTCCATAAAGCCAATCTGTGTCCAGAGTTCAAATATCTGGCACACGTGGTGATGCACTGCTTAGGGCCTCAAAGAACAAGTTTTGACAAATTGAGGGAAAGCATGCAGTTTACAATGGCTGCATTAGTGATGAACCGCCCCTACAACTTCTCGCAGATGACCTTCAGCCATATGGTGGAGAATCTTACAATAAAACAAGGGGCGGGTGAGAAGTTTCTACAGTACCCGCGATTTGTGCAAATGATCGTCGATAGTCAAGCTCCGGGTTTACTGAAAGAAAATGAGGGTGATGTGGTGAAACTGGACCACATGAAGAACGAAACCCTCAATCGATTAAAATCATACAAGGACCGCCCCACAAGGCCACCACACAAAAGGTGTTTTGGGCACGTGGCAAATCAGTCTTACAAGGCTCCTCCGAAGAGGAAGTGGAGGAAAGCCGCCAGTGATTCAGACGTCGAGAACTTACCTTATCAGAAAACCAGCGACGAGTCTGACACTGAGGAGGAGGCGGTACCGGCAGACACCAGAACAGATGCCGAAAAAGAGGCTGATTCATTCTTTAACGCTGAAGATCTGGATGCTGGTGATGAAGCAAGTGCATCGGATGTGCACTTTGCTGGTGAGGTTAGGGCCGAGGAGCAACTGGCCGATATAATTGCGGGCGAAGAAAGGCTTGCGAAGAGGCAAAAGAAGAAGGTTACAAGGAAGTATCGTAGTCTATTTTCTGATCTCCCACGTCCTCCACCGTTACAATCAGTTGGGACTTCGTCTGCTGCTCCTCCCGTTCAACAAGCACCACCACCACCACAGCAACCAGCACCACAACCAGCACCACAATCAGCACCACAACCGACTACTCAACCTCAACCAGAAATGTCTATACCTCCTCAGGTTGCAACAGAACTAGCTGATTTTCACAAGGCAATGATGAAGATGTTCATGTTCAAGACTGAGCAAGAAGAGCTGAATAGACGGCAAGAAGAGCAAAATCGACTGAAAGATGAGCAGATTGCCAAACTTCAAGCCGAAAACGACATGCTCAGAATTGAAAACACTCAGCTGAATGCGACTGTCGCCGAACAGGGCTCTTCTATCAAGGAACTACGAGAGTCGAATCTAAGCCTTGAGGCGAAAGTAACAGAATTGAAAGGAGATGTTCTACGTTTGGAAGGTCCAACAAATGTTGATGTGGACACAGATGAACTTGACTCTTCAGATGATGGAGGTGAAGGTACTAAAGAGTGAGTTGAGTGAATGTAGTGAGGATTTAAATGTTAAATCTTGTTAAATGATGATTTTTGTATAAACTCAGTTTCATATGTAATGATATTGTATTTCATGTTTATGATATTACATATGTTTACTTAAAATTGTTGTTACATTGTGGTTGTTTAATCAAACAGGTGATGATGATCCGTTTAATGTCCAACCGCTGCAATCAAAAACAGCAGCAGAATTTTTCACGTTTCTACTGGACAATCCAAATGAGCAGCGAAACTTCGCAAGTGGAGACTTGGAAGAAGGTGAAATTTCTCATAATTTCACAGAAGAAGAATTGGAACAAATGTTTGAGTTATCCAACGTAGAAACAGGCAAGTATCTGGCTTTGCCTCCAACCGAACAAACGTCTTCTTCTGCTGCTACACCTGAATCATCATCATCTACGGCCACTGATCCCTCACACGTCGATCCCTCTCAATTTGATGACGTTGAAATGGAAGACTTGTCAAAGGAAGAGTACCCTGAATACTATACGTCTCAAAATGACGATCTTCCTAACTTTGCAAGTTTCTTCCAAAATGTAACAGAGGAGGAAATGCAGAAAAAGGCTGAAGAAAGGTCAAACAATATGGAACAGCCTTCTGAAGCGGTTCAAGCCGAATTTTTAGAGAAAACCGAGGAATGCAAGAAAGCATTCAATGCTATTCTTGAGAAGATAAGATCCAGACAACAAGCGAAGCCGACCATTCCTCATACAACGTCATATAAAATGAAGGGTCGCAGAACTTCAGGAGAAATTATCGCTTGGGCATGTCTGAAGGATCTTAACTGCGTAGCTGTCAAGAGAGAAAGGGGGGTTGAATACTTTCAACGTATTACTGATTTGAAGACCCTTCCTACTCATGATCTGAACCGTCTGAATTATCTTGATCTGCTATACGCCAACTCATCTCCATTTGCCACGTATTATCAGAATGTGTTGCGAAAAGAGTACAACACAAAATGGAAGATGATCACACCACAAAGGCCGAAGAGATATCTAAGCAAAAAGGAGATCGATCCGATCACCAACAGGCCAAAAGTTATTTTGAAGTACATGCCACCACTCACAATGAAGAAGATTCCTCTTAGAAAGATGAAGCAGGACTTCTACAAATCATTCAGGCATTGGTACTATGATGGAAGACTGCATGAGGCAGTTATTGTGCTCAATGACTATGGAAACTGGAGCACAATTCGTATTTTTGATCCAATGTGGCTCACAAATTTGTCAAAGGAGGATGTCTATACGTTGTACAAGACAAAGATTCTTTACGCTCCCGAAGACATAGAGCAAGCGTTAACGTACAGAAATGTCATTAGGATTTGCTTTGCCTATGACATACATGCAGGATCAAATTGGAAAGAACAACAGAAGAAGTATGCCCAAGAAACTAAAGATTAATTGTCATGTCTATCGTTTATCTTGTTTCTTGTTGTAATTCAAAGTTAAATCTTCTGATTGTAATTGTGTTGAATTGAATAAAATATGATTTGGAATATTGTGATAGATTATGCTTTAAATGTCAATTTTGCAAATCTAATACAATTGTGCTTAAATATTAATCCAAAATTCCAATTGACAGCGTCTCAGGATATGCGGAACCTATGGTAAGTCTGACTGACTGTACCATTTGATAAAGAGAGAACTCCATGAAGTAAGGAGTTTGTGGATGCAACGTATGCACCACTAGTTTTGAGAAAAGAGAGAGTGAGATAACTCCAAGGGGGAGTTACGGTCGAGCAAGAGAACTCGATTGGTTACAATCAAATAGAACTGGCTCCAAGGGGGAGTTTATTAGGACATGAAATGTCACATGTATGTCCCCAGTTCTATCAGGTTGGTTCAACAAGAAACCAACGATCGTGAAACCAAGTTAACGTACTGAAAATGTCAAACGAAGCTGATTCGATCGAATCAGTGACTGATTCGATCGAACCAGATCTCATTCGATCGAATGGGTATCTCATTCGATCGAACCAGTTTTCGATATATAAACGTTACTTAGGAAATTTCACAGGGGCTTCTGAACAGAACACACACTCACGTAAATCACAGAACCAGCAGCCTCCAGAAACTCTCTCAAGCGTTCTTCGTGTTCTTGGTCGTTTCCTCCAATCCTAGGCGTCAAACTCCTTTAGGAATCGTACCTACGTGCCCGTTGATCACCACCGAATCGCCGTGTTAGAGGATTCCGCACTCTAACACGTTGCCCCGTGAATCGTTAGGAAACCGAGTCCCGAATCGGTCCTACAATTAATAGCTAACCACTTTAATGACTGGTAAAAACTAATCAAATATCTATATATTGTGAAAGAACTGTCATAGTTATTCAATTCTTTTAGTATTATACAGGTACCAAGGGAAGAAAATGATAGGGCAGATGCCTTGGCGAATTTAGCTTCATTATTGATGATTCCAGAAGCTACGAAGATCCCGATCTTCCATATACTCTCACCAGAAATAGGAGAACAATAAATTATGGAGATAACAACCAACAAAGAGATTGTGCTTAGGGATCCATGATCCTCAAATAATCAAGGATCCTGGATCCTCCCGATAAAGAAATTCAATCAAAATGGAGAGATTACTACCACAGAGAATCCCAAATCCATCAAACTTAAGGTATCACAAATACATTTTATTACATGATATTCTGTATAGGAAATCTCTTGCAGGTCCATACTTGAGGTGTATTGACAAACCTGAAATCCAAGAGGTGCTTAAAGACTTTCACGAAGGAGAATGTGGTAATCACACCGGAGGTAGAGCCCTATTCTCTAGGATTCAAAGAACAGGATACTTTTGGACAGCCATGAAGAGAGATGTAACGATTCCGGCAAATTCAGGTATACCCTAGCCGGAATATACCATTTATGTGTTATTTAATACTAAATATATGAATTATAATGTGTTTGTACGAGTATATAAGATTCCCAGTACGAATTATACTCGAATGTACAGTTAGTCGTATTGGAATTACGATTAACCGATGAACGATTATTGAAACCCGAATGAATCGGGGATTACGTCATAGATGAAATATATGATGTTTAGTAAGGTTTACGAAGTATTAAGGCTTCGGGATAAGTGAATTATAACACAGAAAAAGGATTTCGATTTATTAGTACGTCGGTACGTTAACCGAAACCTTTAACATCAAACCAAGCAAGAGACGATCGATCAAGCCGAAAAAGATGCCCAATGACCGACAATATGATGTGTTGAGTCAATAAATGTCATGGTTTAAGTTTTTAAAGATTTTAAATCGGTTTTATATAAATTTTATTTTTAAGCCGAAAAACGACCGTTTTAGCCTCGTTTTAAGCCGAATTAAGTGTTTAACCGAAAAACGAATTATCCACAACATTATCCGGATTACACAATCCAAATGTGTGGCCATGGTTGGAGATGTGGGCCCCCCCCACCATACATGGACCGATCGGTCCATGGGTACACACACACACTTCATTTTCTTTTTTCTACATTCCAACTCTCCAAATCCTCTCAACCCTTTACACATTCATCCTAAATCCTTGATTTTTAAGCAAGAAACACAAGGTAAAAACATGGTTATAATGATTAATTCATAGTTTTGATTCCATGATCTTGAGAAAATGAGGTTTCAAATGAAAAATGGTTGAAAACCCGAGATGAAACCGATTCTTGCATGATCAAGTGATGTATACAAGTTATACAAGGGATCTTGGTCCAAGAAAAGAGTTAAAAGAGTCAAAAACGAATTTTTACGGTTAAAATCTTTGTTTTGATGTCTTAACCGAAACCATGAATGAAATGGCTTGATTGTGGGTATAACTTGCTTGGTGTGGTGTTGTTGTGTTTGTAGGTGTTGTATCTAGTTGCTAGCAAAGGCTAGAAAGCAATATCTTTGCGATCTAAAGCTAGAAACACAAGGTAGTTCGGTTTTTCGTATGATTTGTAAGATTTGGACAGATTGTGGTAGACTTAGATTTGAGTCATGAAATTTTACAGAGATGATCTACACATGAAAATATGAGATCTGTGAAATTTTGGTAATTTTTGGATAAAGGATGAATATTTGGTGAATTTAATGCTCGGTTTTGGCTAAAAATGGTGAAAAATAGCTAAACATCATGAAAAATTCTGGAAATATTTAGATAAGCTTTTTATAACATATAAAAGTCACACACAAAATTTCAGATCCATTGGAGAAGTCTAAATAGGCTTTTCGGTAAAACGAGTTCTAGGGTTTTCTAGCTCGGTTTTGGTGAAAATGGTATGAAAAATGAGTTTTTGGTTCTGTAAAATTTACTGGGAACTATGTGGATGGCAGGAGTCATTCCAGAAAAATTTGGGATTTTTCTAAGGTCGTTTGGTATTTTCGACATATTTGGTGTTTAAATGATGTTTAAAAATAGATAAATAAATGTTAAATATAAAAATTAATTCTGGAAATATTTTTATCAAATTCCTTACTGTCAAAAACTGATTTGTGCAAAATTTCAAGATCCGAGACTAAGCGGATATTTATTTGTGCTAAATGGAACTTAAAAACAAACTTTTAAAGTTTAAAACGCGTAAACCGGCAAAGTTCGCCTAAGCGAGCTGACTAGTGTATAAAAACCCTAAAAATAGACTATTTTCATGAAACTGAGTAAATCAAGTAAAAATAAATCATCCGAAAGTAATTCGGATGATTTGGGTAATTTTACCCGATTTAGTCGTTTCCGGTATATTAAAAACGGAAACGTGCCCCGCGGCCAAACGGGGTGTCTAAACCGAGCTCTAATTTCACTACTTTAATTAAAATATCAATAACAACTATTTTCGGGTCGTATGTGGCCAAACTCATTTTTGAAAACATAAAGACGAATAACCGTGCTAGGCACGCAAAACGAGAAAACAAACTAATGGTAGTTTTGACTAAAGAACTCTAAGTAATATCACAATCTAAGTCCTGAGAAGTGTATCGGGGTTAACATTGTCCCCGGATCGTGTACGGTAC
This sequence comes from Bidens hawaiensis, assembly GCF_021521415.1. NCBI lineage: Eukaryota > Viridiplantae > Streptophyta > Magnoliopsida > Asterales > Asteraceae > Bidens > Bidens hawaiensis. The sequence continues at coordinate 389,674 of NW_027493206.1, forward strand.
TGGGTTAACAGTGTCCCCGGACGTACCGGTTAACACGAATTTAAGTTATATTAATAGAAATTGTGTAGTAACGACTTAGGGATCGTATTACAGATCTGGACAGGTAGCCGTGCCAGTATTACATCTCTGCTCACCAAAAAGGTGAGTTTCACGAGCCCCTTTTTATTGAACTGTTTTAAATATTTTCCCGGGGCGGAAAGCATGTTTTTATCAAAGTGTTTAAGTACATGCCGATCGCATGGAAATGAATGTATTTATATATTGTTTATTGTACGGGAATAGTACGGGAATGTACTAAGATGGTAATTGTCTGAGTTGCTAATATTGTAAGGCCCGAAACAGTGTTCTGGGTTAACAGTGTCCCCAGAGGTTATTAAATGTATTTCTGGGTTAACAGTGTCCCCAGAGGCTATTAAATGTATTTCTGGGTTAACAGTGTCCCCAGAGGTTATTAAACATATTTCTGGGTTAACAGTGTCCCCAGAGGTTATTAAACATATTTCTGGGTTAACAGTGTCCCCAGAGGTTATTAAATGTGTTTCTGGGTTAACAGAGTTTTCACTTGTAGGCTCAGCATAATTACATCATTAATTTATGATTATTAAAATGATTTGTCATGGTTTATTTAAATTAGTGAAACTCACCAACTATTTGTAGTTGACTCGTTTTCTTTACATGCTTTCTAGGAACACCCAAATTGGAATGAGTGATACGTGCTTGATGATGTGTGCTATTTTGTGGGAGATTAAGGATCTATATTTTGCATTAAATATGTTAATGTACTATCGGTAAAACTTATGTGATAACACCTAGATGGTAACGAAACTCGGAACAATGTAATTCGTTTAAATTAATGTAGTGGTGTTTTCTTTATAAGCAATGCTGTTGATATCAGATGTGTCTGTTGCATCCCGTGTACGTTTCCGCTGTGGTTACGGGGTGTTACAGAACTTGGTATCAGAGCCATTGGTTATAAAGAATTAGGATGTCTTTAAAAGATACCTAAAATATAACCAGTAGCTCAAGTGTTATAGGATCTGAATATCAACTAATAATTTATTGTGACGAGGTCTGGATGAACTTGGATGGACAAGTGAGTTATTATGGTCCGGAACATAATAACAGACTTGTCCGCACGAGGGAATTCAGGGGAAGTCACGGGGGACTTTAATAGGTAAAATTGGCAACATATGTGCAAATATATGATAATATTGTGTGTGGTCAAGTTGTATAAGTAAGTGTATATTAATTTGATTACGATTTACACTATGGAAAGAACTATATGTTTGTTAACTTGTGTGCAGGTTAGAATGTCAAGAACACCTAGTGTATCGATGGAGGAGGACCCGGAGGAAGTCAGCTCCGGGAACTCTGGGAGCCTCCCCGTATCATCCAGCTCTGAGCCTAGCGAGGCTAGTGTTAGGAGCTCTAGCCAGTCCTCCCCTGCCAGGATTGCTAGATCTCCTACCCCACCCGCACCACAGGCCGTCCCTATCCCTCCCAGATTCGGACCCCGCCTCACGGCGCGGATCAGTGTTCCGCAGGTCCCACCTACCTCGCCCCCACCCAGACCTGCTACCCGCAGGGGCGAGTCCTCCCGCTCCCAGCCCGAGCCTGTGACTCCACCTCTGTGGGGTCTCCCTAGGCAGGAGAGGGACGCGGCGGCGTGGCTACGAGTGCTCACCGAACAGGTGAATGAGCACTCCGCCGCCTTGACGGTGGGGGTACAGAGGCGGATGTACCTAGGGGACTGCGTACTGGACCACCAGTATGCGATTTCGCAGCTGAAGAGGGAGTGCTCATACTCCCAGTGGATGATCGGCCGGATGGAGACGCGGATCCGGGTTATGCTGGCTGTGATGGTGGTGTTGGTGGCGGTGTTGGTGGGTTTGGTATACCACAGTGTTTAGTTGTGTTAGGACGGGAGTAGACAGGGGCCGCTTTTTGATACTCTATGTAAGCAGTTAGTGGTGATGCTAACATAGAGTAAATCTTGGGTAGTTATAATACAACCACTGGTCCTTAGGGGGGTCTCTTTTGGGGCATATCGTTATAGATACTTTTGGGTATCATTCAAGCACTGACCCATTGTGGGTTATGTCGAGATGATGCCGACATAGGCCCTATGTAGGAAAACTTAACTTATGTAATGATGACAGGAAACGTATGCGAACTGACGTGGACGTAATATGTACTAATGTTTATTAATGAATGGAATGTTTGTTGTGTTTTATGATTGGAACTTGTATTAATTATATATATTTTCTTGATGTTGTGTAGAATGGCACCAAAACGTTCAGCCCAATTGTCGGAAGTGGACGTGAGCCGTTTGATTGCTCAACAGTTAGAGGCGGCGATACCGGATATAGTATCGCGCATCGCCGCCAGTATTAACAATTCGACCAATCCAGCCCCTCCGAGCAATCAAACGACCACCAATAATGACGGGGAACAAAATGTTAATCCTCCACAGAATGATAACACGGTTCCGAGTAATGACGCACCGCCTAGGGTGGTCGTTACAGACAGTAATGGCCCTATACCTACGGTAGAGACGAACCGTACTGAACCGATTCGTGCATCCAGGGGATGTTCGATCAAAGACTTTATGTTGTGCAAACCTCTAGAGTTTAGCGGGTCTGAAGGACCAAATGGGTTGGTTAAGTGGATGGAGAAAATAGAATCCGTTGTGAATGTCAGCAACTGCCCCGAGGATTGTGTTGTTAAGTATGCTACCTGCACATTCACGGACCATGCCTTGACATGGTGGAACACGATAGTGCAGACCCGGGGTCAGGCGGCGACAAACCGCATGACCTGGACAGAGCTCAAGGCTCTTGTACTGGAACATTTCTGCCCGAAAAACGAATTGCAAAAATTAGAAAATGAGTTGTGGAACCTGGAGATGCAGGGGGCAGACCATTTGGGTTATACAAACCGGTTTAATGAGTTGTCGCGATTGGTACCATGGTTGGTCACCCCAGAGTCGAAGAGGGTTGAGCGTTATATTTGGGGGCTAACTCCAGTTGTAAGGAGTATAGTCAATTCTGGGGGACACCAGACGTATGAGGGTGCGGTGACGCAAGCTGGTATCGTCACGTATGATTTCGTAAGGAGCGGGTCACTGAAGGTGGCGGGAGAGTCCGCTGGGGGAAAGCGGGGTACACATGACCATAGGATCCAGGAAAAGCAGCAAGGTAAACGTGCTAGGCCCACTGCCCAGAACTACGCCATGACTAGTTCAGGCGGAAGGCAAGAACCGCAGAGGGGAACGTTTCCTAAGTGTGGGAAATGCGGTTACCACCATGGTGGCATGTGCAAAGAGGTGGTGTGCCACCGGTGCGGCAGGATTGGGCACTACGCACCGAGTTGTAGGACAAACCTGAACAACTTGAACCGGCAACCGCAACCTATCCGTGCGCAGCCATTTAGAACCCAATCAGCCCGACAACAAAACCCACAAGGAAATCAAGTGATGACCACCAGTCGTGCTTGCTTTGAATGCGGTGGCACAGATCACTTCAAGAGAAACTGTCCGAAGCTGAACCAGGGAGGAAATGGGCGGCAACCTACGGGTCAGGCATCGTCGTCCAATCCGGCGCGAGGCCGAGCATTTGTGATGGGGGCGAACGAAGCACGCCAGGACCCCAGTGTAGTGACAGGTACATTCCTCGTCTCTGATCATTACGCTTCTGTATTATTTGATACAGGCGCCGATAGGAGTTTTGTTTCCGTTAAATTCCTATCGATAGCAAACCATCCAATTGGTGAGACCATAGAACCTTATACCGTAGAAGTCGCTAACGGTAAAACCATGATAGTTAATCGAATAGTTCGGAATTGCCCTTTTATTCTGAACGATCAATCCCTTCCGATTGACTTGTTACCGGTAGAATTGGGTAGTTTTGACGTGATAGTGGGAATGGATTGGTTAGCACGCAACAAAGTAGAAATAAACTGTGAAAAGAAAATCGTCAAGATCCGGGTGTCGGATGACGAAGAGATACTAGTGTTAGGAGAAAAGTCAGGCACCATGATACCATTTATATCCCACCTCAAGGTGTTAAAATACATACGCCAAGAATGTGTGGCGTATCTAGTAAGCTTGACGGCCACTGATTCTGAGGAGAAACGGGTGGATGATATTCCAGTGGTACGCGAATTTCCACAAGTCTTCCCAGAAGAACTTCCTGGATTACCGCCAACCCGACAGGTCGAATTCAGAATCGATCTATTACCTCAAGCTGGCCCTGTTGCTAGGGCACCCTACCGACTTGCACCATCAGAGATGCAAGAATTATCCAACCAATTGCAAGAATTGTTGGATAAAGGATTTATACGTCCTAGTTATTCCCCGTGGGGTGCACCGGTACTATTCGTGAAAAAGAAGGACGGAAGCCTTAGAATGTGCATTGATTAAAGGGAGCTGAACAAGTTGACAATAAGAAATAGGTATCCTCTCCCCCGAATTGATGACCTATTTGACCAACTGCAAGGTGCGAGCTATTTCTCAAAAATTGATCTTAGATCGGGATACCATCAGGTTAGAATTCAGGAGGAGGATATCCCAAAAACCGCATTCCGGACTCGCTACGGCCATTACGAGTTCTTAGTTATGCCTTTCGGGCTAACAAATGCGCCAGCAGGATTCATGGATCTCATGAATCGAGTCTGTAAACCCTACCTCGATAAATTCGTCATCGTGTTTATTGACGATATTTTGATATACTCGATGAGTAAAGAAGAGCACGAGCAACACTTAAGATTAATTTTAGAGCTTCTAAATCAGGAGAAGTTGTATGCAAAATTCTCCAAGTGTAACTTCTGGTTATAAGAAGTGCAATTCCTTGGTCACGTTATAAACCATCAAGGAATACACGTTGATCCAAGTAAGGTTGAAGCAGTTAATAATTGGCAAGCGCCTAAATCGCCAAAGGAAATCCGCCATTTCTTAGGCTTAGCTGGATATTATCGTCGATTTATAGAGAACTTTTCCAGCATCGCCCAACCTTTAACCCTTCTGACCCAAAAGGATCGAAAGTATGAATGGGGTGAAGAGCAGGAAACGGCGTTTCAAACGCTAAAACAAAGATTGTGCCAAGCGCCGATATTAAGTCTCCCCGACGGAGAAGATGGTTTTGTCGTGTATTGTGACGCATCCCGGAGAGGGTTAGGATGCGTGTTAATGCAAAATAATAAGGTTATAGCCTATGCTTCTCGACAGTTAAAAATACACGAGAAAAATTACACTACTCATGACTTAGAACTGGGAGCAGTTATATTCGCACTTAAAATCTGGAGACATTATCTCTATGGTACAAAGTGCACCATCTTCACCGATCATAAAAGTTTGCAACACATATTCGATCAGAAAGAACTGAATATGAGACAACGAAGATGGGTCGAGTTATTAAGCGACTATGACTGTGACATCCGTTATCACCCCGGCAAAGCTAACGTCGTAGCCGATGCCTTGAGTAGGAAGGATCGGGTTAAGCCATTACGAGTGCGTGCGTTGGGGATGATAGTCCAGTCGAACCTTTCGGATTTGATTCGAGTCGCTCAACGCGAGGCGTTGAAAGAGGAACAAATGGAAAAAGAAGGACTTTACGGTAATGAGAAGAATTTCGAACGGCGCGAGGACGAAATTCTCTATTTCAAAAATCGGATTTGGATCCCGACCCTCCATGACCTTCGTGAATTATTCATGGACGAAGCGCATAAATCGAAATATTCCATACATCCGGGATCGGATAAGATGTACAAGGATGTGAAGGAGTTCTACTGGTGGCCGGGTATGAAAAAGGATATAGCCACATACGTCGGCAAGTTTACGACGTGTGCGAGGGTTAAGGCGGAGCACCAGAAACCTTCGGGAATGTTACAACAACCGGAAATTCCTGAATGGAAGTGGGAGCAGATCACGATGGATTTTGTGACACATCTCCCCAAGACGTCCCGAGGACATGATGCAATTTGGTTAGTCGTTGATCGATTAACCAAATCGGCACATTTTATTCCGATTAGAAATAACTATACCACAGAGAGACTTGCGCAGATTTATATAAATGAAATTGTGTCTCGTCATGGGATACCCATCTCAATCATCTCCGATCGGGATAGCCATTTCACCTCCAAGCTTTGGCAAGCTGTGCAAGAAGCGCTGGGAACGCGTATTAATCTAAGCACAGCTTACCACCCTCAGACCGATGGTCAGTCTGAGAGGACCATCCAAACCCTGGAGGATTTGCTTCGTGCATGCGTACTGGATTTTAAGGGAAATTGGGATCAACATCTCCCACTCGTTGAATTTTCCTATAATAACAGTTACCATAGCAGTATAAAGGCAGCACCTTACGAAGCATTGTATGGACGGAAGTGCCGATCACCACTCTGCTGGACTGAGGTGGGCGACACACAGGTTATTAGATTAGATCTGGTCCAGGAAACGACCAGCAAAATCATTGAAATTAAGAACAATCTGAAGGCCGCACGGGATCGGCAGAAGAGTTATGCCGATACCCGTAGAAAACCGTTATCATTTGAGAAAGGTGATAAAGTGTATTTGAAAGTATCACCTTGGAAAGGAGTAGTCAGATTTGGAAAGGCGGGGAAGTTAGCCCCTAGATACATTGGACCGTTCGACATTATTGCATCCCGTGTACGTTTCCGCTGCGGTTACGGGGTGTTACAAGAGACGCCTTGGAGTACTCAAAGAAGTGTGATGCTTGTCAAAGATACGCCAACATTCTGCATGAACCGGCGGACCTATGTATCCTATATCCTCATCATAGCGTTTCATGAAGTGGGGCATGGATATTGTGGGTAAGCTACCTAAAGCGCCAGGAGGAAAAGTGTTCATGCTTGCCATGACTAATTACTTCTCGAAGTGGATAGAAGCAGAAGGTTTTGTACAAGTTCGCGAAAAAGAGGTGATATCCTTCATTAAAAGAAACATTATTACTAGATTTGGTATTCCTTCGGAAATTATTTGTGACAATGGTTCCCAATTTATCGGGAAAAGAACCACTAACTTTTGTGACAGTTGGGGAATAAATATGATCACATCTACTCCAGTGCATCCTCAAGCTAATGGCCAGGCAGAGTCAAGTAACAAGATCATTATCAACAATTTGAAGAAAAATTTGGGACGCTGATAAGATACCATACGTTCTTTGGGCTGACAGGACAACACCCAAGAAGGAAACAGGTCAAACATCTTTCTCATTGGTGTTTGGCTTAGAAGCTGTAATTCCTACGGTGATGGTGGTTCCTACTGCCAGAACAAGCATCCGTGATCCTCAAGCCAATAATGAAATCTTTCTCAAAGAACTGGATACCGTTGAAGAGCACAGAGATCTTGCCAAGATCAGAATGGTAGCGTATCAACAAAGATTAGCTGGGGCATACAACAAGAGTATCAGGATTCGGAGATTTCAAGAAGGAGATTTCGTTTTGAGTAAAGCCTTCCATAATACAACTAATCACGCAGATGAAAAACTAGCACCTAAGTGGGAAGGCCCTTACTTGATCGAGCCAGAAGTTGGAAAGGGGACATATCACCTACTGACTATAGAAGGCAACATACTACCAAAGGCATGGAATGCAATTTGTCTCAAGAAGTACCTTTTCAAGTCAGGATCAAGTATCCTTAGAGGATCAAATATCCTCATAAGGATTAAGGATCCTGAAACTGGTAATATCTATCTGATCACTTATTCGTTTCAATTTCTTATTAATTTACGGATAATATATTCTTAACGTTTGTCTTTTCCAAGATTTAAATAACAATGCATGATTCTAGTAAGAGGTTCAATGACTAAGAAGTTGGCCACCTCTCCCTCAATCTTAAGGTACATTGCTATTTTTCATGGCCTAGCCCACGATTAACGTGTGATCCCCGATGTTCATATCTTCCAAAGTTTAAAGGTTTTCAACTTTCTTATAAATTAGAGTTTCTACACTCTCGCCTGGAGCACACGTTATCCAACATATAGTCCGGGGTAGCAGGACCAGTACACGTTTAGTGGCTGAGAATTTCGTTGTCTTCGGCTATATGGAGGATCCTACGAATTATGGTAGAAGCACTATACCGCCGGTTTATAACATTTTCATGTTATATAAATACAAAGGTTTCTAACATTTTCATGTTAGCTAAGGTTTTTGCATTTTCACGTCACTTTCGTTTGGGCAAATCCCCAGTTGACATCCGTATCTTTGGGCGAATCCCCTGTTTGGGCTTGTACCCAGTTTAACACCAACTGATTTGGGCTTATCCCCAGTTTATTTGGGCTTGTCCCCAGTCTATTTGGGCTTGTCTCCAGTCTATTTGGGCTTGTCCCCAGTCTATTTAGGCTTGTCCTCAGTTTGTTGGGTTTAATCCCAGCTAATATCATAAGTTATTTGCATCAGGTATCCTAAGTTCAATTATGAGGATCACAGAAGGATCAACACTTATAGATTCAACATCCTTAATTTATTTTTACAAGGATCACAGAATGATCAATACTTATGATAACTTAGGTCTAATTAGATCTTATGGTATGCTTTCTACTTATCAATTTACATTTACATGGCTAAAATCTTTTATTAACTCTTTTTTGTAAGGATTCAAGATCCTTAGTATATTTTTTACAAGGATATTCTATCCTTAAAACTTTTTACTCAAAGATATTTCTTAGAACTTTCAACAAGACTAAAACCATATCAAACTTACTTTAAGAATAACAAACAACATGCAAATAGATAAAAGTTAAGTTGTTATTAATAATAAGTCACCTGGACTTACCCAAAATTCGTAACCCGGATTTCACCATTTGAAAGATGGACCATCCACCATGGTTAAGAAGGTGTTGTTAACTGTTCATGGAGTGCAGGAAAATAAAAACATGGGCATCAAAGGATTCATCCCCACAAACAGAGGATCCATCCACCTTTGCTACCCCCGAAAATTGTCTTAAGGATCATGGATCCTTTATCCTAATTACTATTGTTCAGTACAAACCATTATCAAATATTCTTAAAAACATCAACAAAATAAAAAAAACGGGCTCAAGCCTTGTCTATATTATCCTTCATCTCCCTCTTAAGCAACTTCCTCTTCACCTACTGCTGCTTCCTTTCCTTCATCTGCCTCACCTGCTTCACTCCACTCGCGCTAGCTCCGCTTCCATCAGCCATCTCAGCATCCTCTTCGTCATCTCCTCCGCCATGTTCCACCAAAGCCTGCTTTGACTTTTCCACATCCCAAGCTAACCTATCGAAAGAAGGATCACCGGCTTCCGCAACCATCTTGATCTTGGATTGCAAAACTGACCTTGCAGCTCATATTTTTGCCTCCTCGGTAGCTTGCTTCACTTCTTGTTGATGCTTGGTTTCTGTGGTGGATAACAGATCCTCCAAGCGTTTTTTCTCCATGGTGAGCTTGGCTAGAGATTTGTCCTGCGCTACTGGTGCACTCCCCATGCCAGAAGGCTATCCCCCAGTTGGCCAACGATCTTCTCGTGGTAGTCTTTGGAAGCGTTCACAGCCTGTACCAGATAATTACACAAAGTTGGAAGGATTCTTGATTCATAAACAAGGGATTTCAGGATGAAGGATACTTACAGCAATGATCATTTCAAAGGGACTCTCAGGCACCGAAGGTCTTTTCCTTTTGGCTACTCCGGATTTGGCCCTGGTGGTCGCGCTTCTTAGTTCAGAAGTGGTAGCTTCCTTTAGAGTTTCTTTCTTGACGTCTTGAGGAGTTATGAGACTAACGATATCCTCTAGAGAGAACTTGCTGACAGACTTGTTAGATTTTTGAGCACCTGTAAAGCACAAGAAACAAATAAGTTTTCTACTTTATTCAATTAATTATACAAGTTTAAGTCTTACTTGACATGTTGCTGTTGGAATCCGAAGCAATTTTACAAAAAGCCTAAATGAATTTGGCCTAGAAAGTTCGAACTTCGGAATCCAGGGCAAGAACCTTTTTGCTTTTTCTCTTGTTCTAGGTAAGTTAGCCAAGGAAGCAAAGTTGTCCACTGCAAAGAAGAATAAACAAGGAAAAACAATTAAAAGAAGGATCAGTTAATCTGAACCGTTTCTTTTTCAAGGATCTAGGATCCTACTCTTTTTAACCCACTTTAATGGTAAATCAACCCCAACAGGGATGGAGTTTCGTTTAAGGAAAAAGAACCGATTCCTCGAAAGGGAACCATAGTTACTTTGGAAATCGGAGTAGGCTGTCGGGGTTTGGATTTCAAGAAGAATCGGTTTGAGCCGTGAGTGGGTAAGCTGTAGAGGTATGATAACTCCTGGACACTGAACTCGATGCTCTCCTCCTCTATTATCTTCTTGATGGTACGCAAAACCCTCCAAATCATCGGCATCGCTTGGATATAAGACATTCTGGTGGTGTCGAAGAAACTCTGGGTAAAAGGGCGTAATGGATACGTGTAACCGATTAGAAAAGAAAACAAACCCAAGTCTTTGAGTAGGTGTCACATCAGATTAAAGAATGGCAAGGTCGGAAAACGGTTTCCGGTGGGAACAGTGGCCGGAGATCATCTATTTCGGGATTCTTAAATTTACAGATCTCCATGAATGGGTTAGAGATGAGGTTCTGTGATTGCATTTCCGATAACTTGGAATGATCAGAATGGTCGGAAGGAGAAGAAGAAGCGACATACATTTTTAGAATATTATTCTAAGAAAACGAAAAGTGAAGAAAAGAGGATACCTGTTTGGTTGCCGGATTGTTTGGTTATAAAAGGGTTGAGATGATCACATATATAGGCGGCTTGAGAAATAATAAGGGTTAATGATAATTATTGAGTCTGATACAAGTCTAATCGGTTTATCTTTTACAGGGGATTCAAATTTCAAAATGACAGCTGTATTTCATAAACAGCCGCCATTTTGGGAGAAATTGTTAGGGCATAGAATTTAAGCTGAGGATCCTCTATCCTTGAGTGACTTATGGATTGATTATCCTTGAGATATGTTCCAGGTTGCAAAGGATTAATGATCCTCGGTATTATTTGTTTACTAACGATTGTTTTTGAGTGGTGTTATGATCAATAGGTATAATGGCTAGACGACTTGATCACCCTATTTAATCGCTACTGGACTTCTTTCGCACGTGGTCAAAGAGATGGGAACAACTAGTGGGAAGAGTGGCGCAATAATAGGACATTTTGTAATTTGTTATTTTTGTTTATAACTTAGTTTATGATCAGTTGGGTCACATGCTCATCACTTCGCACGCATTAGCTGTACTGATAGTTCTCTCTAGCACTTCACATACAATTAGCAATCTTGTATTACTGATCATACTCTCCACCCATTGTAATCCGATTTTTCATTAATAAAGTGGTGATTGTTTGAACCTCTGAATAATTAGGAGATCTAAGATCTTAATACGATTAACAACATCTAGTTCATTGATTACTCACCGTGCATATAGATATGTATATATATATATATATATATATGATATATTAGTAGTATTAGGTGTATTATGTAATAGCTTAATGAAGTTTGGATCGAGAGAGAAAACGGACAGAGTGTTGATACGTTAATTCCAAAACTTAAATTACTCTGAGGTATGAACCTCTATTTATAGAAGATGGAGCTAATTTGTTACACATTCCATAACGAATTAGACTCCACTTCGTTACATTACAAGCTAAGACAAAATACATAACGAACTACATCCCATTCGTTAAACATTCTTAACGAATGGGAGGAACATTAACTTAACTGTCTAGTTCGTTAAACACCCTTAACGAACTAGACTTACTTTAATGACCTAGACTATAATATATAAATATTCTTTTTCATATAATAAGTAATAAATACAAAACGATAAATACAAATACTCGAGACGCAAAACCGTCCACTAACAGACACCCCCTCGTCTTGAGCTCTTTTTATTTAACTTATTTGAAGCTCTTTGGCTGCCAGCCCCGACAACTATGAATTTTATGCTCATGACATACACAAACAACACGTTGAAACTGCATTGCTCGGTCATAGTATTCACGACGCTCGATCAATATCTTATTCTTGAAGAGCACGTCATTGTCAGTCTTAGTCAAATTCACGAGCCACATCGGATCAATAATCTTAATCAGCTCGGTCTTTAAAACCTTTCCCAAAACAATAACGGCCTCGCCAGTACGATTGTCATAATACCAGCGGTTAAAAGATAAATACATATTCTGATTAAGCGTCTTGACTGGAACACGCTTCATTATCTTTGGCGGTTCAACTTTAAGCACGAGCTTCCTCCAACCCGTTCTTGGATCTAGCTCGTCAATACTCTTACGGATTGGAATCTGCGGCATGAAGAACTTAAACCCATGAATGACTTCGAAGAGCAAATGTTGATGAAACCATTCTGCTCGACGATTTCCACCACGGTTTATGAAAGGTCGACACGCGAGGGTCCGAACATCCCATCGCGGTAATGAGAGAAAGTCAGTAATGTTTTCATAGTACTGGACTTAGTTCTCCCATTTGATAATACGGACCTTTAAATCAGAATCGTAAAGCCATGAAATAATATCACCCTCACTTTTGACATGGCCTTAAAGGAAGTCATCTTATTGGCTTGAGCACGTGCAATAGCTTTCACTTTCAGCTCTTTATCAACATACCTGTATGCATCAATAATTTTACGTGCTCTCTAGTTTCTACATGCAAACCATCCTTGAATATCAACAACATATGGATCAATCTTCAAATCAAACCTTTTGTCAACGCTCTTGCCCTTTGAGACTTTCTCCAAATGATCTTTGGCTCCTTTGACGTTTTCTTCAGTAAATACAGGAGCACCCTGATCAACGTTTGATCGTTGAAATAGATCAGGATATTCCTCAGCCGTCACGTCCTCAATCTCGACCTCCTCAACTTCATAAATAAATGATGTGTTTATCTGAATCGTTGGATCATTCAAGATTTCCTTGTCATTCTCAACCTCCACATCATTCTCAGTCTCTAGCACGTTCAGCTCATCTTCATTCAAACCCAGCAGTATAGAGATCTGCTCTCGTGTTAAGGACCGTTCCCCAAACTGTCCCACTTCTATCTCATCAGCATTTACAATGCTTCTGACCACCCCCGGACCATCAACAAATATAACAGTATTGGCTTTTATCGACTCAATGGGTTTACCATTCGTCGAGTCCTGATAAACAACCAACTGTTTGTTCAAATCACCTGCAACCCCACTTGTACCTGAACCAGAGAATGAGCCGTGAGCTTGTTTCGGCTCACTTCCCCCTGCACCCGAGGCGTCTAGATCCTCTTCATCATTTATGTGCTTTTCAGTGCTACATCTTTACAAGCAAGCTGCAGAATCAGATCCTCTTGTTCTTTAAACTTCACCCCCTGAGACGTAACAATCTCATGAAGGGCCTTTGTTTCCTTTTGACAGAACGAGACGTATCCCGTCGATTTTTTTTGATTTTCTAGCATACTCTCTTGAGCCATATGATCAGCAGCCATCTGATTTTGATACAGATGAACCAAACTCAACAACATGTTCATCTGAGTCTCATGAGGCATAACATTAAAGGAGGGAGGCACTGGCTGCACAAGACCTTGAGGTTGATTAAGCCTCATAAATGAAATGTCTATAGATGGTGGAGGCATCATCGTCGGTGTTGGTGAAACCACCGATGTAGCAGTTGTAGGTCTTGGAAATGTAGATAAAACGGATTATGGAATCATGCCGAGCCTAGGATCCGATGTGAGTGTGGTCGTCAATGTGAGTTCCGGGGTGCTAGTAGTAAGCGGCATCGCTGGCCTTTGAATAATAGACGACCTTGGAGGTTGAACTCCAAATGATAGACCAGCACCTTTAGTCACTTGTCGTTTCGAGGATCCTTCACCAGCTGTCTCTTTCCTTTTTCTTTTACGTTAATAAGCTTGAGCAAAAGCTGCCTCAACCTCAATCTGTTGTTGATGATCATTACTACCCTCATCACCATCATCACCATCATCCCCATCGCTCCCACCTGGTCCTTCTTCAAGCTCTGAATCCGAGTCATCATGGATCCAGCGATCATTAGGAGGACATACATAATTCGGATTGACAAGATGACCAATCAAGCGTTGATTCCTTGGATGTTGATCTTTTCGATATGACTTCATACGCCTGACGGTTTCAGCCGTCATGTGCTCCATAATCAACACATCATCCACCAGAGTTTGATAATAACTAAATCAGGAATCATGTCTTGAACAGTCAACTGAACAAAACGAGGATACATTAAGAATTTCTTTCATCGATTCACCACAAGACAATCCTCTTTAAGATGATAAAAAATTAACTCTGAAAAGTTGAATGGATTATTCAATATCTGGGTGACAAAGCCGATTGTAACATAATCCGACATTCATCGAATCCACCCTTCCGTCCACCAAGGAAATGAATTAAAACGTGAAGCAAGTACTTGTATGTTGGACACAAGCACACCTTGTTATACATGGACTTGTCTAACTCGCCAGAATAAAATACACGATTAAATAGCCCTCGAATCAGCTCCCGATCAAACTAAAATGGATTATCCATGTTATCATCAAACTGAAGCACCCTTCCGATCCATGAGTAACAATTATCGACTTTCCGTTGATTTCAGCAACAATATGATTTTCGAACTCAACGTAGCGTGCTGAGTTCCAAAATTGACGAACTATGCTGAACTGTACAAATGGTCTGGCAGTTATCGCATAGTGAATACACGATCGCCTCAAGAACACTATCATGCCTCCAAAAATATCCTCATCAGCAAAATTTGTACCGACAAAAGCACAAATATTATGTTTCTTGTCGTACGATAACAATGGAAGATTCTGGTCTTGTTGTTGTTGTTGTGGCTCAGCAGCCGAAGGAGCTTGAACATTCTCATTAGCCATAACTAAAATATACAAACGAACTCGAGATTTAGTAAAAATCAAAATGAAATAAGTATAGAATTAATATTAATTATATTTATAAACTTTTATAATAATAATTTATAATAAAAATATTTAATTTTATAATTAAATTAAAGTATGTCATTCGTTAATTAGTCTGATTCGTTATAACGAAATGGTGATTCATTATGATGAATTGACTACTTCGTTATCAGGTAAATTATAAGAATTAGGTCTAACGAATCAGGAGTGAAAGAATAACGAATTAAAACTTGATTTGTTATAAATTATGATAAACATACTGATTCATGTGAACTTTGTAACGAATTAGACACGAATTAGTTCCAATTCGTCACATCATAATGAATGGCCCTTAAAAGGCTTAATGTTTGATTAATTAAGGTCCAAGTCAAAATTGGCAAGAACAACAAAGGTCAAATTTGCAATCTGAATTCAATTCGCACATAACTAACAATGTAAGGTCAAACGAATGATCTCAAGGATCTCGGAAACACATCATATTATGATTTGAATGGTCCATTTGGACCAAATCATGGTTTAACGTAGGTAAATGGTAGGTCATATAGATAACTTAAAACCGATTACATAGTCGATCAATTAACCCATAAGTTGTTCGTTAAAATTGACGAAAAGCATTACGCAGTAATCGCCTTTACCTTACGAATCTTAAACATAGATCAGAATAAAGTATAAAGATGGTCGGATTTTCTGAAAATTTTTTGCCAGAGTAACGGTGTATAAAGAAGAAGAAGAGAAATAGTGAAGACGAATGGGTTTCACTCTTCCCTATAAGTAACAACAGGGCATCGTTTTCAATACAACGAATCATCTGAGTTGTTTAAATTTGAAATAACGAATAAGGTGATTCGTTATCATTAAGTTACACGTGGCACACGAATCGTTAAAAGATTAACACGAAGAAATAACGAATTAGAATCAATTCGTGTTTTATTCGTTAAGTTATGTATAACGAATTAGATGTCATTCGTTATAGAGTAACAGAAGCAAATTAAGTTAACGAATTGAAGTTTAATTCGTTAGAAATGACCCCAATTCGTTATTCATAAATAACGAACTATATTTATTTAATTTTAAATTGAATAAATATATCAATTAAATTAAGAATACTAAAATTAATAAATAAAACAACAAAATCCCGTATCCCGATGATCAAATACCTTTACATATTTTACGATAAAACACTTAACTTAAAATGAATTAAATAATATGTAAACGAAAAGAAAAGAAAAATCTTTTTGGTATTTTGCGTTCTTGTTTCAAAATATTTACAGGTAAAATATCCGAAAAATTAAAGCATAAAACAAAAAGTAAAATGTTTATGTGTTTTTGTATGTTTTTCAAAAAAATACGTATTTTTGTATTTTTGGTGAGTTTAATAAGAGAATTATATTGAACAATTTGCCCTTCCATCACAGTTTTATATTTCAGCGACACTGAGACTGGCGTTAGTCGGTCATTGATATTGTTGTCCACTTAAATCTTATAACAAACTTTCAAGTGTTTTTGTGATATGATTAATTGTTCAATTAAAGCACAGAATATCAGAAAATATCAGGCTCTAATTCCGGTTCAAGATTAATTTGATTTTTACCAAATCACCCCAACATGACTTAAACCATTATATTGCTGATCAAAATTTGTATTTATAGAAGATTTTGAGCAATGCATCAAATTTTCTTTACTATGAGTGAGTATGCACGAGTCCATCTGTCGGTTTACATACATTGTATCCCCTGGGGTTTGTTTCTTATTGGTATTAAGACGCGCGCAAGGGAGTAACAAATGCATGTTTAACAGTGGGTTTTGATCAAGTCAGTGATTTAGTTTGCACAATGTACAACAGTGATCAAATTTAATGACTTTGGGTTTCCTCTAAAAACGATTGAAATATTCATGCATATTAATACCCAAATGATTAAACCGCATAAAGACTCACAGTGTCCAGAAATCTAACGCTTGTTATTTGCTTTATTTTATTTTTGGTGATCAGACAAATATAAGGCTTGAGTATGACATGCTATTAGATTTCTGCCATCCTTACCGAGATATTTGGTAGAGACTAACACATCTATCAATTTGGCGTTCCTTTATGTTTATATCACATACTTTACTCTAACGGCTTGTTTAAGACCTATCAATGCACCAATACAATTAAACACTCAGTCTTTTATGCTTATTTCTTTCTGGATATGGGGTCAAATGATCAATATACTATCATTTTCTCTTTTTTTGCTTCAAAACTCAATTTTTAAGGAGCATAAACATAAATTCAATCGCCCTAGTCACTTTCAGTCTATAGATTAAATGGCTATCCTATCAATCAACAAGTAGATAGTAGGACCAAAACATGCAAGCATGTCCCACAAACTTAAATAACTGACATAATTTTCAACGAAAGAATAAAGTAAAAACACATAACAATCGTCCCAACTACGTTCCATTGTCAGGTAAATGGCTATCCTGAACATTTACGAGTAAACATCAGGACCAAACATATACATGTATATGTCCATCAAATG
The DNA here is from genome assembly GCF_021521415.1 of Bidens hawaiensis. Lineage (NCBI taxonomy): Eukaryota > Viridiplantae > Streptophyta > Magnoliopsida > Asterales > Asteraceae > Bidens > Bidens hawaiensis. Next base: position 407,142 of record NW_027493206.1, read on the forward strand.
TAAGTAATTGAAATAATTTTCAGCGAACGTATGCAAAAATCTTTTTGGATTTTGTCTTTATATACATAAAAACACAATCTTTTTGTCTTTTTTAATTTTTATTACAAAAAGGCACAATATTTTTGTCTTTTTCATATTTTCAAATGTTTTTGGTTTTTCTCTTTATAAACTGAAATCACAATGTTTTTGTATATTTTAAATTTTCACCCCCTAAAACCCAAAACAAAACAAAGTAAAAACAAAAATAAAGTAAAATAAACAAAGCAAGTTAACATAGTCATCCTTGTTGAAGGACATCAGCAAGTGTCTTCAAACTGTTTAAACCAAGTAAAAATTTAAAACGAGTTTTGTCAAATGCCTTGGTAAACAAATCTACTCGTTGAAAATCCATGTGCACTTTTTCGATATCGATTAGTTTCTTTTCAAAACAAGCTCGTATGAAATGATATCAAATCTCAATGTGTTAAGTTTTTAGAATGTTGCACAGGATTTTTGGTGATACTGATTGTAGCAGAGTTATCAATAAGAATTGGAGAGGTAAAAAACTTCAATCCATAGACGCGTAGATGTTGATGTATCCACAGAACCTGTGAACAGCAACTCGAGGCTGCCACATATTCCGCCTCTACGGTTGAAGTTGAGACCGTTGTCTGCTTCTTACACTGCCAGGAAACAAGCCGACATCCCAGAAATTGACAGCCCATTGAAGTCAATTTAAATTTAATATTGCATCCTCCATTGTCCGAATCGGAAAACACAGTGAGTTCAAAGTTATCGTCCTAAGGATACCATAACCCGATGTCAGGATTACCCCTCAGATACTAAAGTATACGTTTAACCAATGCCAGGTGAGTCACTCAGGGAGTTGATTAGCACACAAACAAACTGCAACCATAATGTCAGGTCGAGAAGCAGTTAAATACATTAAAGAACCAATCATAGCACGATAAAGGGTAGGATCAACGGTATCCTCCAATTCATCCGGTGATAAATTGTGACCCACAGGGAGAGGAGTTGAAGGGGTTTTTCCGGCAGTTATCTTGAATCGGCTCAAGACATCATTCACATATTTTGTCTGATGAATGAATATTCCTTTGTCAGACTGGTGAATTTCGTTTGCATAGAAAAAGTTCATCTCTCCCATCGAGTTCATCTCGAATTTCGTTAGCATAGACTTCTCGAAATCCTTACACAGCTTGTCGTTTGTTGAGCCAAAGATAATGTTGTCGACATATATCTGGACGAGGAGCAGATCATCACCAAAATATTTATAAAAGAGAGTGCAGTCGACAATTCCTCGCTTGAAGCCGTTATCAGTCAGATGGTCGGCAAGCGTGCCATACCAAGCTCTTGATGGAGACCATACATGGCCTTTGGTAAAAGCGGTCCAGATAATCAGGATCTTCAAAGCCAGGGGGTTGTAAAAAAAACACTTCTTCATGCAATTCTCCGTTGAGAAACGCACTTTTCACATCCATCTGGTAGACCTTGATATTCTTTTACGCTGCATAGGCCAAGAAAATATGTATAGCTTCCAATCGAGCGACATGAGCATACACGTCGGTGTAGTCAATGCCTTCTTGCTGATGAAATCCTTGAACAACAAGTCTTGCTTTATTTCGAACAATCACCCCACGGTCATCCTTTTTACACTTAAATACCCATTTCGTAGGAATCGGCTTCTTTACTCTAGCAGGTTTATCAATAAGATCCCATACACCCAATTTTTGAAATTGTTGCAGTTCTTCCTGCATTGCCTCAACCCAAGATGGTTCAGCAAGAGCCATACGAACATTTGATGGTTCAACTTGAGAAAGAAATCAAGTGTATTTAGCCAGATTTATCACCCCAGAAGTGTGCATAGCAACATAAACACATAAAATATGATCATCACAAGAAGAAGCAATCTGATGACGTGTTTGCACACCTACATCAAGATCACCAATGATGTTTTCTTGCGGATGATAAGAATGAATTCGAAGAGTCAGATTTTCAGGCACAACAACTGTTTCAGATAAATTAGTGATATTCTCCTCAGAATCATGAGATGATTCACCACTCTCATGTGATTCAGGAAGAGGAGCTGAGGAAGAGTAAACAAAATGACCATCATTAGATGAGATCGAAATCACATCAAATGTATCAGGAAGATCATCTTGAGATGCATCAACATTGATAGGACTAGATGCTCTTGGAGGTAAGAATTGATCTTCAAAGTAATCACGCACCAAGTCTTCATCTGGTTGCTCAGTTAATCGAGTGAATGAATCAAATAAAACGTCGTAATCGAACATCCAGTCGGGTCCTTTACCTTGAGGAGGTGTAATGTACCTTTGGCAATCAACATGGTACAATTCTTCAACACATCCCGAAGTAAAATTAAATACCCTTTTCTTAGGTGATGCATATCCTAAGAAATAACCTTCAACAACTTTCTCATCAAATTTACTAGAATCTCTTTTCAACATAGTACACGGACACCCAAAAGGCTCCGAGTACTTCAAGCTAGGTTTTCTATTTTTTAAAAGTTCATAACTTGTCTTCTTAAGTTTTTTTACAGTTAAAACTCGATTAAGTGTATAACAGGCAGTATTCATAGCCTCGTTCCAGAATTGAACAGGAAGCTTAGAATCTGCAAGCATTGTTCTAGCTGCTTCAATCAAAGTTCTGTTTTTCCTCTCAGCAACACCATTATGTTGTGATACATAAGGGGCACCGTCTTCTCGATGAATTCCTTTTTGAACACAAAAGAAATCCAATACAGTGTTTTTGAATTCAGTACCATTATCACTTCGAATTCTCCTAACCTTTTGCTTGTATAGTGATTCGATCTTAATGATTAAATAAATTGAACAGGTGTTTGATCTTTCGAACTCATAAATAAAACCCATGAATATCTTGAATTATCATCAGTAACTACAAGACAATACCAATCCCCAGCGATACTAGCACGATTCACTGGACCAAACATATCCATATGAACTCGTTCTAAAGGAGTATGAATGGAATTGAATAACTTAGAAGGATGTGACTTTTTCTTCTGTTTGCCTTTCTTGCAAGAAAGACAATGGTCAGATAACTAAAGTGTTTCAAAGAAACACCATCGACCAAGTCATTTGCCATTAAATAATTCATCTTTCGAACATGATTATGACCCATCTTACGATTCCATAGAATAGAATCCTTCTCAGTTGCTTTAGAGACGAAACATGTTTCAGTTGATGTAGATAACTTAGAACTCATATTCAAGACATAAATATCATTCAATCAAAGTGATCGCATGACAACCATATCTTCAGGAATGACATATCCTGGTTTTAGGATAATGCACTCTTTATCAGTAAAGACGGTTGTATACTTCTTGTCACAAATTTGCGACACACTAAATAAATTATGATCAACTTTTTCACAGAAGTTGACTTTCTTAAACGTGATATGCCCATTTGAAACTTCACCCTCTTGTGTTATCATACCCCCAGGATTTCCAGCAAAAGCAACATACCCCCTTGAATATTTCTAACATTTGTTAAGAGGTCAAGATTTCCAGTAATATGACGAGAACATCCACTGTCCATTATCCAGTACTCACCAGACACGGTCTTGGATGTACCTTACACACAAAATGAAAGTGATTAGTTCAAAAAGGCAGCCCAGGCCTCAGTCTTGGGCACCTTTTGAGTTTCATGAGAAGAATCAAATTTAGCAGAATTCAATTGTTGTTCAGCAACTTGGGAATAAGTTACTGGCCTTTTAGACTTTCTTCTTAGATAGGTAGCTTGAACGACATTTGAGTTCACATTCTTACAAATTGGTTCGAGTGGAACAAACTTTGGTTTTACATGAATAGATATTTCATTCACATGATCACTTTGCGTGGATTCATATTAGAAAACATTATGTGAGTTTCATCATCACACGAAAAAGGTTGTCTCAAAATCTCCTTTATCACAGGAACCGGTTTAGATTGGTCCTTGACAAATGGATGAAGATTCTGAGACTTCTTCTGTCCATAATTTCTAACCACATGACCTTGTTGACTACAAAGAAAGCAACTTCTCATGTCCACACGATCATGTTGAGATTTGGTAGAAACTGGTATTTCAACAACCTTTCTTTGAATCTTTTTGCTTACCAGACACCTCAATAATTTCATTAAAAAAATGAAGAGTTTCTAAAATTTCCCAATTTATTTTTCAACTCAAGAACCTCATTTTAAAGTTCGGTTATCTTGGAACGATGCTTTCAGATTTCTTTAAGTTTTTGATCATTAATTTTCATTTTGACAAATAATTCAGCCTTAAGATCATGGTTACTAACAGACAATGCTTCAATTTTCTCCCTAGATCTCATTTGAGATTCTAACGATTGTCTATAAGTGTCTAATGTGCAAAACGGTCTATTAAATCCTAACCTAACTTAGACACTCTAGTTTAAATTTATAAATCTAGACTCTCCTAATGCTAGACCACTAGACATGCAAGTGTACCTGTCAACTGCAGTAAAGCCTAATGAAGTCCGGATATCGAACCCAAAGGACACTAGCGACACCTAAACTAGACTCTGACTAACAACTTAAATAAACAGATTTTATTGATTTTTGTTTTTTTAATTATTAAATATAAAATAATATAAAATAAATAATACTTACTCTAAACTAGACACGGACAAATAGAACTAGAACTCAAATACGGGAAATAACTACCTAGGCAAGGAATCCTACTAGTCAACTCGTAAACTCTCGAAATTGGATTTATGAATGGTACCGTATTCTAAAAATATGAAACTTAAGGAATAACTAAAGTACGCTAGATCTCCTCCCGGTCTCACCAACAATACCTAATAAACTTAAATATCATGTAAGCTCAACGGTATAATGCTTCAGATCACCTCCCAGTCTCACCTTACCTAACTATGAAAAGGTACCCAAAGATTAAATTACCTCCCGGTCTCTCTAATCACAAAACACCCTAAGGCGTAAAGATGTATTCTTATTGAATTCAGTTATAATTCGGATATGTAAGAATCTAAGGGAATCTAGGGTAACTCACTCCCGTGCAATCACTACCCAAACCCACAATAAACCAAAACAGACGGCACTTAATTACCTTCCGGTCTCTCAAGTGACAGAATATAAGGTATCTCTAAACTCTCAATTACCGTTCCTATGGAATATGTTAACTATAAACCATAAACTAGTTACAAACACACAGTAACCTAATATGCATCCATACATAAAACACATTCATAAAGATGCATATGGTACAAAAACTGATAATAAATTAATACCAAATACGCATATGCATCACAACCAAATAAAATAAAAACTTTACCAAAACATGAACCAATCAATAACTAATCCAAAACCAAAAGTAAAATGAGTCTAAAAAGTATTTATCCAAACCCAGGCAGTATAAAAGTTTAGCCAATCATAATTACGAATGAAACAAAGATAAAATATATATTGTGGTTCATCGTAAAAGAAATAAATATGATTGAGCTACTAGCCTGTTTGCTTTAACTAATTGAGCTATGTGTCTTCCTGCTTGCTTCTTCCTTTGATTTCAATTACTCGCTGCCACAGGGGAAGCCCCCTCTGTTCTACTATAGCTCCCCTAAAAAAAATATAAAACCCTTGCTTTTATTATCCATGCCACACAAGACATTCAGCTGCAGACTTCTTTAATCGTCAGAAAGGCCTTCACGTTTGGCCTGGTAAATAACATATGGAATTGAGTCTTGATTTGATCCAACTTGATTTAAAAGATAGTGCGGCCCATTATTATTATTTTCAATGGCCTCCTGCATCTGAATAAATATAAAATAATCAATGTTGTTCAATGTTGAAATTCAAGATTATATCTCAAAATAACAAAAAACATATTACTTTATTTAATAAAAATAAAAACTTATCCAGTTAGTTATTTTGATGGTGACGTGAGAATTTTTGTCCACGTATTTTTTTTAAGTCATATTATATTTTAAGTTTTATTATTGTTATTATTTATTCATTAGTTTCGCAATTAGTAAAATATTTCTATTTTAGCTCGTTGTTTCTTGAAACATTTAGAAACTAAATATGAGCCTATCAGAAGTAGTAGTCAATAAAAATCTAGCTCAAAGTAATTAAAAGTGTAGAAAATATCTATACCTTTTATATATAATTTAGCCCGTATCAGTGTCCATAAGTGAAGCAATTTATTTTACCAAACTGTCATTATGGGCTTTCAAAGTTTCTAACTTAGGCTTGTCTGTCTCACAAGTAGCACAAGGTACATTAGTAGACAATTTAATAGAGTTAGAGGAAGAAGGAGTAACCTCATTGATCTTAGCCACGCACGCAAATGTAGTTGGCTGCGTACGACAAGAATCATCAGAGTCCGAATCAGTGTCAATGTCAGATGATAACTCATTCCCACTTGCATCTTGAAATCTTTCATGTGTCTCAAACATAGGCAAATTTGCTTGATTCTCATTGCAAAATAAATGTTGAGACGAATCAGTTCCACCAGCAGTAGAATGTAAGGCTTGTGATCCCAAAGCAGACGGTTTACCACCAGATGGTTTGTCAGTATTATCATTCTTTCGCAGTCCATTATATTCTTTCTTCGGTTTATCATTCTCTTTCGCGAATTGACCAAATTCTTGACAGTTGAAACACTTGACTTTTAGCTTATCAAACCCAATGTTCTTGCTCAACGCAGGTAATTCCTTACCAGTTCTTTGCATGAACTTCTTCACCTTTCTCATTATCATCGCCATGTTCCACCTAAGATCCATAAGTTCCAAATCATCAGGGTCTACTTGATCATAATCTTCATCAGTCAATTCACTTGATGCAATTTTACTACCAACCAGATTCTCATACGAAGTCATAAAAGCACAAAGAAACGAAAAGTTCTGTTTGGCTTCTTTGATGTTCACGTTTGGTGGTGGAGTAAATGGTGGTGAAGTAAAGTTGTTTGAAGAAGACGATCCACCAGAATTCCCATTGTTTCCAGTATATCCAGATTCCATAAAACAGGCATTCGGATCACTACAGGATGAAGATCCCAAATTGGCATTTTGTGTGAGAAAAGCAGTGATTGAAGTAGTAGTGATGCTAAAAGGCATACTACCTCCATAGAAAGATGGATCATCTTTTGATGATTTTTGACACTTTAAATCATATTCTCTAGCTTCGATCTTTTGCATGAACTCTGAAGCAGTCAAATCTTCATTTTTGAAATAATTATTTTCTTTCAACACCATAAGAAAAGTAGAATATGATGTAGTCAAAGCATTTTTCACTGTATCAATTTTATCAGATTCACTCGGTTCCATTTTCAATTTAAACATCTTAGCATTAAGATGATTAAATCTTGTACTCATTTCTTCTACAGTCTCTCCTTTCAACAAGTTAAAGTTTTGAAATTGAAACATCAACATTACCTTTTTGCTTTCTTCAGTATTTCCCATACTTCTCATCTTAACATGTTGAAACAATGAAGCAGTGATCTTAATACTTCCAACTTGATGGAGCCATAGTAAGAGTAGAATACGTTTTTGTCTCAATCTCTAAGGCCTTCTTCTCTTCTTGGGAATACTGTGAAAATGCCTTAGGAGTAAAACCAATAGTCTCATCACTAATCATAGGTACAATATAAACTTCACCGAGACAATAGGAACAATCAGGATGAACAGAACCAACATGAGCACGAAAACGTGGTTCCCACTTTGCAAAATCACTAAATTTCATTAAACGAAGACATTTGGAATGGGATCCAATTTCCGCATCGAGATGCAAGATCTGTTGCATGAGTGCGTTCTGAGAAGCAAATGCATAGAAACCAGCCATTTTGTAAATTAACAAACAATCAAACTTCAAGGGTGAAAACTGAAAATTGTTCTAACGAACTGGAAATAACGAATCAATTATACGAATTGATTGTTATCTGAGTACGAACAAGGAACAATACCAAACTAATTAGTTTATGATGAAGTTGTAATGAACCACTAACGAACTGGGTCAACGAACCAGGTCAAGTTTGATGAATCAATCTCACGAATAAGATTAACGGATCAGAACTTACCAGAACGAATAAAAGGTGATGAATCAGTGATTCAACTTAACGAATCAAGGTAATGAATCAAGGTGATAAATGATTTGTCATCACCTGAGGTTTTTATGACGACGATCCTCTAAAGATAAAGGGCTTTTCCTCGTATAAATCTCTGTGTTCATTGACATATTACATATGCAATCACAAACACAAAGTCCCACAATAACGAATTTGGTTACATTATCCTAAGTTGATTTTTGACCAAAACAATCATGCCGGGAAGGACCACGGCTTGTTGTTTGGTGATCTGAGCGGTCAACTTATGACTAGATATTTCGGAAGAAAGACACTTGTTGAACCCGAGAGACATTCTGCGAATAATGGTAACGAAAATCGTGAGTCTCAGAATAGGATGTCGTATAAAAATCCTTGCTAAAGCTTGTTTTAAAAGAAATAAATAAATGATTACACAATTGAAAATAAATGAACAATATCATCACAAAAAAAAAATAATATTAAATCTTGTATTGATTAGAGTTTTCATGAACCACCATGGACTCTTATTTTTCCAAAAATCAAATAAACTCATAATCAAATCGAACCGAAAGCTTGGTATTCGTGTATCACCACGATTTGACAGACTTCCAGTTAAAACACATTGTAAAACATTGAGGATCGGAGTCACACATCGCATGAACCACCATGGCTTGCGCGACATCCTTAGGAGTGCAACCATATTCTTTTCACAAAGAGAACATGGTCACGTTTGAAAACTTAAAGTTGTGATTCATATGGCGTTGAAAGTGGTATGCTTTGGCTTAATAGAGTTCATGCCCTTTCTTAACTCTCCAGGTAAGCAACCAGGTCCCGCTTTTGATTGGGATTTATACGCATTGCTTATTCTTAGGTTACAATAACCTTGGTGTCAAGAGTTTCGGAAAACAAGCATGTCCACCTTACAGTTTACTACATACTCGCCACGTAGAATCATCTTTAAGAAGAAGAATTATCGGAACATCACAAGAAAACTAGAAATTGAAAATGTTTGAAAAATCTTTGTTTTCAGGCATAAGCTTTGGACTTGTGTGTGCTTTGTGTACATGAGGCGTAAATGAATTGACAATAAAATATTAAGCAAGTGCATTGAACAATCACATAAGGCCCACATAATTTTCAAATTATGCAACCTAAACAATTGAGCAAATAAAACTATAACTAAGTAGAACACTACGTCTAATGTCCTATCTTATAGACACGCCTCTGATACCAATCTGTAACACCCCTGATAAAGCGGAATACGCCCGGGTGTCACGTAAAAATTGTTCAAAACTCATGTGACACTATTAAGTGACAATATTATCATTAATTCATTCAAATCTCAAGTACACAATTTTATCAAATTAACAAACGCAAAGGAAAAGGAACAAAACAAACATCTTGTTGTTTATTATATAAATAACCTAACTTCTAGTATCTTCGTCATTTCATCCTCTAATGAAAGTACTTGTAGCATATATATAAAATAAAGTCAACTAGTTGAATAGTTGGTGAGTTCACACAGTTTAAATAATATATAAAAATCATACAATTCCATGAAAACTTGTGAAAATGTGACACTCGTCAATTTCAGGTTAACTCCGTTAACTAAAACTCCGTCAATTCAAACTTAAGATCACTTGATCTAGAACGCACATCTCATTACATTTAAAATAAGGTCTAAAATATAAGACTTCTTTTCTTGCTTGAGAACAATCCGCATAGGCATCCAAGTTATTGACATCGGGTTCATCGGGAATAGGATCGTCTAAAATATAAGACTAATATGACAAAACCGGTTGAAAGAGATGATGATTGAAAGGTAAGAACTTGAATATGAAGGCTCCTCAAGCTAGCATACCCCAAGCTTCAACAACATACCACTTCTAGCTAGGATTTGCACTTGAAATTTTCTTCTTCTTTTCTTATGTTGGATGAAAATACGCAAGAGAGGAAGAGAGAAAAGTTTACTTGGAAATTATGTGTGTTATGAAAGAATGAAAGAGAAAGACTTGGTTTTATTTAAAGGCATCTTTCTCTCCACCAATAATAACCATTGCATGTCTCCACTCACCTTGCATGTCTCCACTCAAACGTATAATAATATTATATTTGAAAGAGTTATTATCTTTTTCTTTTATAAAACTTTAAACATATATATATATATCCATACATATATACTTTTATAAGTTTATAACTTATAACTTATAAAACCTATTATATGTTAAGAGACATGCTTGGTTATTATTATTCACATATTGTTATTTAACCAACTTAAATAACACTATGTAATGTTTTTTCATAAAACATAAATCATCCATATGATTTGTTTATTACACAAGTACATTTTATTTAGAAACCCCTTTCCAAATAACTCAAGTGTTAATATTCATTTGTTATGATCACATCATATATGAACGAATATTATCGGTGTTTGTCTAGCTTGTTATTGGGTATGACCCGACCTGGATCATAACGTACTAGCCACATCAATTTAATATGTCTCTTGGGCAGACCGAGTCCAACATTTCCTGCGTTGGGCCGAGAAGGCAGAGTCAGCTTTTGAGATGTGTAACAATCCACCAGCCAGCAGGGTCAAGTTTGCTGCTAGAACATTGCAAGATTTCCGCTCTCACCTGGTGGAACTCTAATGTGCAAATTCTTGGATTGGAATTGGCAAACGCCATGAACTGGGAAGAGTTCAAGAACATGATGCGAGAGGAGTATTGTCCTAGAGAGGAAATCGCGAAGTTGGAATCTGAGTTTTGGTCATTGAAAATGGTGGGTTCCGAGATTGAAGCCTACACCACCCGTTCTCACGAGTTAGCAGTGATGTGTCCACGGATGGTAGACCCGCCGAGTAAGAGGATCGAGATGTATATCGATGGGTTGGTACCACAAATTCAGGGTATGGTGACGTCTTCCAAACCGGCTACAATTCAACAAGCGATCTGATTAGCTCACAAACTGACGGATCAAGCAGTGACCCAAGGTGCGTTACCATCTAGAGGTTCAACCTCTAAAACCCGTGACAACCCGAGCACTGACAACAGCAACAACAACCCGAGTAATGGAAAGAGGAAATTTGACAACGCCAGGTCCTCATCATCGAACCCCCCACAGCAACAACACTACCGTATGCCCGAACTCGCTCGGAACTTCAATAATCAGGGTTCCAACAATAACAACAACGGTAGCGGACAAGTTTCGAGTGGCTATGCTCGGAAGTACCCGAAATGCAACAAGTGCAACTATCACCATGCTGGGCCATGCGACTGTATCAAATGTCTGAGATGCGGAAAAATGGGTCATCAGGCTAAGGAATGTAGGGAAGACCTAGCGGCAAAGGGTGCTCCTAAACCACCTATGACGACTAAAGGGTGTTTCGAGTGCGGCCAAGAGGGTCAATTCAGGAAGGATTGTCCCAAGCTAAAGCAAAATGAGAACAATGGGGGCAGCAGCGGTGGTGGAAGCAGTGGTAAAGGTAGAGCTTTCATCATTGGGTCGGGCCAGGCCCGCAACGATCCGTATGTGGTGACTGGTAAGTTTCCTGTGAACGACTGTTTTGCTTCTGTATTGTTTGACACTGGAGCTGATAGGTGTTTTGTGTCGAAAGCCTTTAATAAACTCTTAGACTTAACTCCAACCCCGTTAGATGCTAAGCTTCATGTTGAATTAGCGGACGGTAAGTCTATAGAAACGACTCATGTACTTGCGGGATGTAAGTTGAAACTGTCAGGTCATATTTTTGATATCGACCTTATACCTTTTACGCTTGGTAGTTTCGATGTCGTTGTCGGCATGGACTGGTTATCCGAGAACCGAGAGGAGATTATATGTCACGACAAGATAGTCCACATCACTACCCCTTCCGGCGAGATCATTTCGATTCAGGGCGAGAAAAACGGCATGACCACCAGCGTCATCACCCTCATGAAGGCTCAGAAGTATCTACGAAAGGGTCATCCGGCAATTTTAGCGCATATTGTCGAGAAACCCACAGAGGAGAGCGAATCGAAGATATACCGATTGTGCAAGATTTTCCGGAAGTTTTCCCGGAGGATTTTCCCGGACTCCCTCCTATTCGACAAGTCGAATTCCAAATCGAATTGACCCCCGGTGCAGCGCCCATAGCACGTACCCCGTATCGGCTCGCACCGGCGGAGCTTCAGGAGTTGTCCACCCAATTGCAATATCTGTTGGATAAAGGTTTTATCCTACCTAGCTCATCGCCATGGGGAGCCCCTGTCTTATTTGTCCGAAAGAAGGACGGGACTTTCCGCATGTGCATCGACTACAGAGAGCTGAACAAGGTGACGATTAAGAACCATTATCCCTTACCCCGAATTGATGATCTGTTCGACCAGCTGCAAGGATCGAGTTACTACTCGAAGATCGATCTGAGATCTGGTTACCATCAATTAAGAGTGTGCGAAGAAGATATTTCAAAGACGGCTTTCAAAACTCGGTACGGTCACTACGAGTTTTTGGTTATGCCTTTTGGCTTAACCAACGCACCAGCCGTATTTATGGATCTCATGAATCGAGTATGCAAGGCGTACCTCGACAAGTTTGTGATTGTTTTCATTGATGATATTCTCGTCTACTCCAAGGATGAGGCCGACCATGAAGAACACTTGAGGTTAATTCTAGAATTACTAAAGAAGGAACAACTGTACGCTAAACTCTCGAAATGCGAATTTTGGCTTCGCGAGGTTCACTTCTTAGGACATGTGATTAACGAGAATGGTATCCATGTCGATCCCGGCAAGGTAGAGGCCATCTAAAACTGGGAAGCACCTAAGACTCCGACTGAGGTGCGACAATTCCTAGGACTGGCCGGCTACTACCGGCGTTTCATTGAAGGATTTTCAAAGATTGCTTAACCCCTCACCGCTTTGACTCACAAGGGTACTAAGTACAATTGGGATGACGCGCAAGAATCCGCTTCCATCTGTTGAAAACCAAACTCTGTAGCGCCCCTATTTTAGCCCTCCTCGAGGGAACAGAGAATTTTGATTTACATTGTGACGCATCAATACAAGGTCTCGGTTGCGTGTTGATGCAACTCGAGAAGGTTATAGCCTATGCCTCTAGACAACTACGGATTCACGAGAAGAACTACACGACCCATGACTTGGAACTCGGAGCTGTGGTGTTTGCTCTTAAGATATGGAGGCATTACTTGTACGGTACCAAGTTTACCATTTACACTGACCACAAGAGTCTCCAACATATCTACGATCAGAAAGAGCTGAATATGCGACAGCGTCGTTGGGTCGAGCTGCTTAAGGATTATGATTGTGCCATAAAGTACCACCCTGGCAAGGCCAATGTGGTGGCCGATGCTCTCAGAAGAAAAGAAACCGATAAACCCAGGCGAGTGCGAGCATTGCAACTCACGATTCATGCCAACTTACCCGATCAGATTCGCGATGCGCAGCTCGAAGCTTTGAAAGATGATAATCTTCCATCAGAAATCATGCGGGGCATGAACAAGCAACTCGAAACCAAATTGGACGGGGTCCGATATTTTGAGAACCGGATTTGGATTCCACGATACGGAGAGTTGAGAACTCTAGTGATGGACGAAGCACACAAGTCCCGATATTCTATCCACCCCGGCTCAGATAAAATGTACCATGACTTAAAGGAACTTTACTGGTGGCCAAACATGAAAGCCGACATTGCCACCTACGTGGGAAAATGCTTGACTTGTGCCAGAGTCAAAATAGAATATCAGAAACCATCTAGTCTGCTACAGCAACCGGAACTTCCAATGTGGAAATGGGAACACATTTCAATGGATTTTATCACGGGATTACCCAAAACACCGACGGGATGCGATACCATCTGGGTGATCGTTGACCGATTGACTAAGTCTGCACACTTCTTAGCGATCAAAGAATCGGACAAAATGGAAAGACTGACTCGCATCTACATGAAAGAAATAGTATCTAGACACGGAGTGCCTGTCTCAATCATTTCTGATCGAGATTCCCGTTTCACTTCGCACTTTTGGAAGTCACTACAAAGTGCACTAGGTACCCGCATGGATATGAGCACTGCATACCATCCTCAGACGGATGGGCAAAGTGAGCGCACCATTCAGACCTTGGAGAACATGTTGCGTGCATGCGTGTTGGATTTCGGAAAAAGTTGGGAACCTCACTTGCCTTTGGTAGAGTTTTCGTATAATAACAGCTACCATGCAAGCATTAAAGCAGCGTCGTTTGAAGCGTTGTACGGACGGAAGTGTCGATCACCTCTCTGCTGGGCAGAGATGGGTGATAGCCAAATTACTGGTCCGGAACTAGTACTCGAAACCTCTGAAAAGATTGTTCAAATCCGAAACCGCATGGCAGCAGCACGGGATCGTCAAAAGAGTTACGCCGACAAGCGCCGAAAGCCTCTGGAATTTCAAGTGAACGATCAACTATTACTCAAAGTCTCACCTTGGAAAGGTGTGGTTCGCTTCGGGAAGCGAAACAAACTCAACCCACGATACGTTGGTCCCTACCGGATAACCGAGCGCATTGGTCCAGTGGCGTACCGACTGGACTTACCAACAGAACCCAGTGGCGTACACAATGTATTCCACGTATCCAATTTGAAGAAATGCCTTTCCGATGAAACCCAAGCAGTTCCTTTGGACGAATTGCAAGTTGATGAACAGTTACGCTTCATTGAAGAACCAGTCGAAGTTTTGGATTGGGAAACCAAAACACTCAAGCACAGCAAGATTCCAATCGTTAAGGTTCGTTGGAACTCGAGACGTGGACCGGAGTTCACGTGGGAACGCGAGGATCAAATGATGAAAAAGTATCCTCACCTTTTTGAAGGGCTAACCAAACACAGAAAACTGCGAAACCCGACAAACCGTCAGAAATCACCGGAGGTATGAATTAAATTTCGGGACGAAATTTCTTTCTACTAGGGGATGATATGACAAACTGAAAATTTTTCTTACTTTATCAGACACTCATCACGACTTGACTCAAATTTTCGGGACGAAAATTCTTTAACATGGGAATGATGTGACACTCGTCAATTTCAGGTTAATTCCGTTAACTCAAACTCCGTCAATTCAAACTTAAGATCACTTGATCTAGAACGCACATCTCATTACATTTAAAATAAGGTCTTAAATGATGCTTGACAATTACTACATGTGTAGTCTTTCGGGAATTGCACCGAAACACAAATGAGTTGACGCAAACTATTGGTGAATAAACGAAAAACATCAAAACAATAATTATGTGATAATTATGTGTTAGACTTATGTGTTATGTGATAACATTGTATGGAACGTTAACTCAATATGCAAACTAGTTAACTTAAGCTAGAAAAGTACAAATTAGAAGTTGAGGGACCTAGATGTAACATGTATTATTAATAATAATATTAATATAAACCCTAACTCCCTCTTCCCCCTCCCTAAACCCGACGGCCAGCCTCTCTCCCCCTCTCCTTGCGATCGGCAGCCCCTCACCACCACCATACCACCCTTGTTTTATCTTGGTTTTCACAATTGAAGCACCCTACACTCGTTTCTAAGCACCTCTCACGTGTCTCTTGGCTATTCCTGCGTTTTTAAGGTATAAAATATGAAACCCTAACAATTGAATATCATGTATTAAGTGTTTTATGATTGATATTGGCTAGAGGATGATTGATTATGTGTTAGTGTTTGATATTGATAGTCATATGTGATTTTGAACGGTGAAAGATTGATGAATCATTGATTGTTTGTAAACCCTAGAGGGTTATTACTGATTTTGGTGATTAATTACGTTCTTTACATGTTTGGAGTTATGTCGTATGCATAGGATGCATGTCAGATGATTGTTTATGCTTGCTGAGTTTTGACAGGAGTGATTATTAAACTTGAACGATGTGTAACTTGTTGAATATAAAAGCAAACTGAGCAAATTATGAGTCTACAAGGTAGTACTCTGAGTCTAGTTTTCAGAAAGTCCAACCACGCCTAATTTGGAGGTGTTTTGGTTAGTCAAATGATTTAAATGTGATTAAAGGTCAAAACTGGTACTGGACAGATTGTAAGTTATTTTTAGACAACTGTAACTAATTGTTAATATAGAAATTGTTGAGGTTGTTAACACTACTGGGTACTATGTTGAGTCTAGTTTCTATAAAGTCCAAGTTTGTAATTTTTGGACGAGAAAAAGTTAATCTTTATGATTTTACAAAACTGAAGTGCAAATCTGAGTTGTGAGACCTACTGTTAAGTTGTTTTGTAATTATCATATCTCATGAACTACGAGACCAAATGGGTTGGTTCTACTTCTGGAAGTTAACTTGTTGAGTTAAGAACCTAACCAAATTGGTCTTGCATTAGTTGGATTTTTCATTTAACGGGAATAACAAATAACATTCTGTTGCGCATGATTTTGATTGCTGTGAGTTTGCTGTAATGTTTTGATCATTGTGAGAAATATATGTAGAATAAAAATACAATAAAATATGTTCTGGAAACCTAATTCATGTATGCTTTTGTGACGATTTTTTGTGAATTAATTGAGATGCTATGATCTGTTTAATAGAGTAATCTTTCAAGTAGAATTCTGTCTTGATGAAACTAGCTGCTGAACTTTGTGAAAATACATGAAACGTGCTAATTGTTAGATAATTGTTATGTTTTGACCAATTTGCCCTTGCGGGGAGTAATTTCTAGTAATGTACACCATTAACACTTGACACGTAAATAGTTGTTCACACACGTAACGTATCACTAATGTGCTTGTTGAGACACACACGATTCACAAACGAAACACGAAACGTATCTTGTGCATAGGAATTATGTGCCAGGTCAAGAGACTCGATAATAGTTCCGGCTCTTAGAAAATCTCCTTGTTGTTATAGAACGCTAGTGAGAGTTTTCTGTGACGCGCATCACTTGGGTGACTTGTTTTTGGGAATTCTTCGCAAATAGTGAGTTTCACTTACCCCTTTTAAACTCTTTAAACGCTTTTCACTTGGGGGAGATAACATACTCCGAAAACGCTTTTAGATTTTGTTAGTAAATTATATATCACTTGTAAAGGCTAAGTGGTAAATGAAACAATTGAAGTCCTACACATCGAACCGTTTAGTATTGGAAAATAGCGAGTCACTGTTGAGTAGTACTACTGGGTTTGACAAACCCCACCCAAAGCTAAGCTCGACTGGAGGTCGAGTGGGTGTAATTTTGGCTAACACATTACCATGGTCAGGATAGACCTGGTGGCAAGGCACATGATAAACAGTCAGCTTCGGTGTCGAACACTTAGTAATACTTGTTTTATAGGCTAGCTACCTATAAATATATAATTGATGTAACACTATCTGGTAACGCTAAACGCAAAACGCTAAACGCTTTATTTTACATGAACTTGTGAACTCACCAACCTTGTGTTGACACTTTTAGTATGTTATTCTCAGGTAGCCGAGGCGGGCGCGCGGTATAGGATCATGCATTGCTTTGAACACTACTGTTCATACAAACTCGTTTTAACTACTATCAATTGGGTTTTTAAGTCGTCCGGTGTGACGTAACATTTGTCTTATGGTTTTTAACGCTTCCGCACTTATTTACATTTAAACGTTTTCGTGGTTTGAAAACTTTATTTATGATTTGATTGTAACTAATGATTCCGATCCTGTTAGTTCACACCCTCTGACGGTAAAACTCCGTTAGTGGATTTTGAGGGTGTGACAGATAAGCACATAACGGTTCTTTACACTAGAATCAAAGGTCCTGAGTGTAAAGAATAAATGAAGGTCTTTTCCAGTTGGGATTGTGGACCAACGTACTCAGATCTGAGTCCCTTTTCCACTAGAAACAATGGTCCTGAGTGCAAAGGGGCGCGTATGATCATACTTATCGACGAAATCCGTGCACGTAATATTTGAGCAAGTAACAAGTAAACTCACAAATCCATGTAAGGAATTGTAGTTTGTAAATAGTAAATAAAAAAATTGAAATGTTGATAGGATATATATGTTACCCCCAAAATAGTTAAAAAAAAGGTAAAAAGGGGGTGTGTGAATCTCACCTTTGGAATTGGAAGGACAACTTGGAAACGAAACGAAAAGCGCGTTATATGAACCAAAAGTTCGGATCTCACGAGCTAAAATAATAAGAAAACGAGAATTACTAACTAACTAACTAACAGGAATAGCATGTCGGTTTTATGGTTCTTATTTCTTTATTGTTTGTATATATACTTTTTCACATTTTAACATATTTATTATTATAATATTATTTATAAGTTGAATATTAAATTTGAATATAACAAAGTTTACAAGATTTTAGCATCACCGGTAAGATTATTAATTATAAACTTTTGTCGGTTTAGAGTGAAAGTTACAACGACATCAGATTATATATATACATATTTATATAGTTATTTTACGAGTTGTAACGATTGGTTCGGGTTTGTAAACGTTGGATTCTTGGTTAAAAAGGTTAAAAACAATCTAAACAATTGTTATTTAACTTAAAAATGATTAATTTATTTTATAATAATTTATAAATCTATATTTGATTTATTAAAACTATTAAAATAATTTGTAACAAAAATATAAACTGGATCTGCAGTGACTCGGGTTCGAACCCGGGTCTCCATGTAACACAACACACCTACACAACCACTGGAGAATGTTCATCTTCTTCCTCACAAAACCCTAAATTCAATTCTTCAAATCCGATCTATGGTTGTTAGATTAAGGTTAGGGGTTTTGTTATACGCTTGAAACTAATATGATTTCATATAACAATTACCTTTAAAGGTCACAGAATGATGACGAACTAGACTCGGCCGGAGTTAACTTTGATTAACGGATTGGAGGTTTTGGATAATCTGTTTGTGTATTATAAGGTTTGCGGAACATTTGGACGATGATTAAGGTTTTTTATAGTGTTAATTGTGTCGTTCAATGTTTAATTCGTATTATTAAAACCTTGATTATAATACGATCGGTTTGACGTAAATGGTAAAATAAATTACATAATAAGGTTTAGTATTAGTGGATATGACGATTGGGGTTCTCAACGGTTTGAAAATGAGGCGTAAATGTGAGTTATAATGTTCGCCGGAAAAACGAAAATCCGGTCGCTGGAAAATCGCGAAGGGAAGAAGGGGGAGGGCTGTGTTGGGTTTATTATTTTATTATTTAAATTACAAGTTACATTTTGGACCCTACACTTATGAAATATATAAAAGCTAATTTAAAAGTTTATTTATTCTTTAACCCTTGAACTTGGTAAATAAAACTAAACTTGATAAAACTTTTTATACTTTAATATTTTTGATTTGTTCACCTTTTATACTCGTATAGTTTTTAAACTTTGATTATTTTATAACCTTTTAAGGCTCAGAGATTCGTAAATTGAACGATATGAATAGATAATGAACGGTTACAAACTTTAAATCATTGAAATTGATATAACTTGATAAATCTCATAAAAACAAATACATTGAAATGACTAAACGGGTCGGTGTAACGAATACAAATACAAATACAAATACGAATACGAAAATTGAAAAATGTAACATATCAAGATTTGCTACACCAATATGTGACGCTGAAATCCCAACACGCTTCCAAACCCTCAATAAGAAGGTGTACGATGGTACCTCCGATCCAGAAGAGCTTGTGGCTCACTACAGGGAGATGATGGAGATTAACCCCATTCCGGAGAGACTCAAAGAGGTCTAAGAAGGGAAATTGGGTATCTTCTAAGCAAGGGCCACTTCAAAGAGCTTCTTGGGAGAAAGAAATCAAGTATCCAGGATCCTGAAGAAATCAAGCTGTAGCATCTACTTATTACCAGTGTATAAAACTGTCAACTCCTTGGGGGGTAGTGAGAATATACGGTGACCAAGTGGAGGCTAAGAACTACTATTCCTAGTCCATGAAACTAGCGGCTAAGCGAACGGTAGCATAGCAACTACAGCAACATCCTAGGAACATGCTGGAGGCTCGAGAACAAGACTTGAAGGAAGTATCCTTAGACCCCGAAGATCCAGACGTAAAAGTTTTTTTAGGATCCAGTATCCCTACTAACATAGATGATGATCTAGTATCCTTTCTAAAGCGATGAAAATCTACATTTGCCTTCAAACACTCCGACATGATAGGTATATCAAAATAGGTAATTACTCATTAACTAGGCCTTGATAATTCTATTAAACCCATTCACCAGAAGCAAATGAAATTTGCTCCTTAGAGGAATGCGATAATACAAGGAGAAGTTGAAAAACTTCTTAAAGGCCAGTATGATCAGAGAGGTTAAGTATCCTCGATGGTTGGCTAATGTTGTGGTTGTTTCAAAAAAGAATGGAAATTGAAGGGTATGTGTCGATTTCGCCGATTTAAACAAGGTATGTCCCAAGATTCTTTCCCATTACCACATATTGATTCCATGGAAGATGTAGCAGCGGGACATACTTTTATGGATGCTTCCTCTGAATTTCAACAAATTCAGATGGAATGTTGAGTCAAAGATTTGACCTAAAAGAGATATATGGAAGATTGGAATCTTCTCAACCTCCTCAGAATTTGATAAATATGGATCCGGGCACACCTTAGACTTCCGAGCAAGGTTTTACTTAGCCGGGCATGATATTTTGTCTATCGGGCAAGGTTATCTTCTAGAATTCTCTTTAGTGGATATCCGGGCAGGTTTTGCAAATTTGTGTATAACCGGGCAAGGATCACTAGTTTGTAAATACCCGGGCAAGGATCACTTTATCAAGCAAGTCTGTTCTTCACAGCCAAGTAAAGTTTACTCCCAAGTAAGCTTTTGGCTAACCAAGCTCATGAAGCCAAGTGATTAGAAGACCGGGCAAGGTATTCTTTAATAATACATTGGTCCAAGTAGGCTTGAAGAATAATGGAATATCTCAAGTTACATCGGGCAGAGATCAACTCAAGCAAGGAACAGTGCTACCGGGCACACTTTGCTAATAAGCTATTCTCTAGTAATAGTTGAAGGGACCATTGAAGAACAAGGTTGCTCGTAAGGGCTTGTCGGGCAAAGTCTGATAAAGTCAAGAAGTTTGAAGTCTACCCGGTGAGTATTTTACTTGGTGAAATACTCTTTAAGTAAAGTCTACCCGGAAACTGATCCCGGGCACACATCTATGTTACCAAGTACTGAAGGAGGCAGAGCACACAATCTACTCGGAAAGTCATACTGCTACAAAGCCTACCTGGAAGACTTTCTTTACACTTAGAATAATTTTGAATATGTAATTTGAATATCTTTTATCATTTAGGGTTTCTAGAAGGAATGACAGTTGTAAAGGTGTGTCAGGCCTATAAAAGGAATAATTTAGGACACGCCTCAAGACAGACAGACTCATTAATTTAGAAAGAATATTTGTTTGTGACGGTTGTCTTAGAATCGTACGGATATAACTTTCCCTTCAAGAAACCCTAAATCGATTATCGTTTGTATGATGAACATTATATGAATGGAAATCTTTTGAGTGTGTTAGTTACCCTTGATTTACTGTTTAGCAACTACCCTGTTTGTTATTGATTCCGCATTTAACAAATGGTTATCTTTCTCAGTATAGCAACCCGTCATTAATTCCTTGTCAACACGTTTATTTGTGTGTGTTTTGACATGATTTGTGTAAGATCTACCCGAAATTGGGGACCTGACAAGTGGTATCAGAGCTTGTTACTGCTATTTTAGTAAGATTCTTGTTGCTGATTGAATATTTGAAGAAAGATGACGTAAGCAGACCACTGTTCCATTGAAAAGTGACGTCAGCTGCTCTGTTCTTCATTTTTCTTCCAGATCTACAATCTATTGGTGTTTTCTCTTCCTTATTTCAATTAAAGCTTGAATTTTTATTTCTAAATCTTGTTCTAATCGCATCACACATTAGATCTAAACAACCGGTTCTCAGATCTGATTATTTTTAAAACTCCGTTTCTTACAATTTAACTGATTTTTATTGTCAAAATGTCTGGTTACGAAGAACAAGAAGTGTCTAC
This sequence comes from Bidens hawaiensis, assembly GCF_021521415.1. NCBI lineage: Eukaryota > Viridiplantae > Streptophyta > Magnoliopsida > Asterales > Asteraceae > Bidens > Bidens hawaiensis. Next base: position 429,230 of record NW_027493206.1, read on the forward strand.
TAACAAGATTCCTAGACTGTATGGACAGGAAAATTTCACAAAATGGAAGGTCTTGTTTGAAGTAGCAGTTTGTTATAATGATGTGGATATGTGGAAGTCAATTAAGGAAGGTCCACAAGGCACTGATTTGGATGGTGCTAATCCAGCTGCAACTGCAGCTGTGCGTGAAAGAATGAGGAAAGTAGATGACAGGGCCTTAGCAACGACAAATCTAGGACTGTCTTGGGAAATATTGACCAAGGTTGCACATCATCCCACCGCAAATGCTTTGTATGATGCAATCCTTGAAATATTTGAGGGAAACACTGAGTTGAAGAACATCAAAAAGCAAAGGTTGAAGCAACAGTTGGAGAGGTTTAAATACAAAGAAGGAGAGAGGTTGAAGTCAATTCTAGAAAGATTTCTAGCAATTGTGAATGAGTTGAGAACCACTGACTATGTCATGACTGATTATGACTTGAATACCAAGCTGCTCAACTCAATGCCTAAGGAATGGTACACTGCCTGCAAATTCTTCCTTTAAAAGCCTAATTTCAATAATTTTGAAATTGGATGATGTAGTGTGCTTCCTTCAGGCTGTAGAAATAGAAATGATTGAAAATGAGATGATCAAGGAAGAAAGGCCTTGCTTCAATGTTACAAATGCTTTAATTGCACCAATGGGAAACTTGTCAACCAAAAACCAACAACAGATTCCAATTATTGAAGAACCAGTTGAGCATGGTGTTGAAACACCAAAGTCTTTTGTTGGTGGTAGCACAAGTCACCATGGTAACCCACAAAGGTTCAATGTCCAGTAGATAGATGATACTGATTCTGCCTCTATGGAAAGTGGGCAAGTTCCTTACTCTAGTGGTGGAAGTGGTCAAGGAAGTGAAACACAGGCCTTGTTCTCCATGTTTACAGAGTCATACAATGCTTTTGTATCAAAAATTCTGATTCATACTAGTGTCATCCAGGATGACCTTGAACAGATAGATGCTGATAATTTGGAGGACATGAACTTGAAATGGCAAGCAGCTATGTTGGCTCTTAGAAGCAAAAGTCTATACAACAGGACTGGTAGATCACTTCTATCAGGACCTAATGAAAGAATTGGATTTGATACGTTAAAAGCTATTTGCTATAATTGCCAACACCCTGGTCATTTTGCCAGAGAATGTAACATGCCAAGAAATTTTCAGACAAATCAATTCCAAAACCAATCAAGAAATCAGCAGAATCAATATCAACAGAACCAGCAGAGAATCAACAATCCCAACAACAACAACTTCAACAACTATAATCCCAATTTCAACAAATTTCAGCCTCATATGAACACTCATCATCAAGTTGTGCCACAGAACCAAGGATTTCAAAGAAACAACAACGAAAACCATCAAACTATTCCTAACAGCAATATAACCCCAACCAACCAAAATCAGACCAGAAATCAAGGAAATGTTGCTGTAACTACATAGCATGAAGGTGGTTTTGATTGGAGCAATCATGAAGAAGACATTGCAGATGATATCAAAAAGGCAAATGTGGCATTTATGGCCTTGATTGAGAAAGAAGCTGGATCATCATCTCAAGTACACTCTGCTCCTACTGTTGATTTAAATGAAATTATCTATGAGTTAAAAAAAAATTAGGCAAGATGGAAAGTGAGTGTTTTAGGAAACAAAGTATAATCAATGGGTATGAGGCTAGTGAGCTGATTGGTGAAGAAATGATGAAAAGTTTAGAAGATGACTGTGTAAGCAGTTATAGAGCTCAGAAAAGGTACACAACTGAGATAGAAGGGTTGAAGAAGATGATTGTTGAAGAAAAGGTGCAGAATACATAACTGCATATTGAAAATAAAATCCTGAAGAACTTGGTATCCACTGGAAACATTTGTGGTATTCTAAACCAAGTAAAAGAATAAGACAAATACAAAGCAGTACCACCACCATTCAACACCAACTTTATGCCAAAAGTTGATAAAGGGAAAAGAAATGCAAATCTACAATAATTCAAAGATGTCTTTCAAGATAAAGAAGAGTTTGTGGATTTATCAACGCTTAGTCAACATGATGTTTAAAGAGCAACTAGGGAAGACCATGGAAGTCTATATAGACGATATGGTAGTCAAATCCAAGAAGGCTGAAAATCATCTTAAGGATTTGGAGGTGGCCTTCAATATCCTCGACCAGTATAGCATGAAACTCAACCCATCCAAATGCCATTTTGGTGTTAAAGCTAGGAAGTTCCTTGGTTATATGGTCACTAAGAGGGGTATAGAAGCTAGCCCGGAACAAATAAAGGCCATCATCAACCTGAAGTCACCCACGAATGCAAAGGACGTGCAAAGGTTAACTGGCAGGATTGCAGGCTTAAACAGGTTCATCTCCCGATCTTTGGAGATACGTAATGATTTCTTTGACATCCTTAGAAAAAATAAAAATTCGAGTGGACGGAGGAACATGAGGCTTCACTTAAATCCTTAAAGGATTACTTATCCTCAGCACCAGCGCTAATGAAGACGATAGATGGAGAACCCCTATCCTTGTACTTAGCTATATCGGGTAATGCAGTAAGTGTTGTCCTTGTAAAGGATCATGAAGGGGAATAACATCTTGTTTATTATGTAAGCTATAATCTTCTAGATGCTGAAGCCAGGTACTCTCATTTAGAAAAATTAATTCTTGCTCTAATAATGGCTTCTACTAAGTTAAGGCATTACTTTGAAACTCATACTATAATTATGAAAACTATCATATTAAGAATGTTCTTAGAAAACCAAAGATGTCAGGTAGGATGGCTAAGTGGGCTGTAAAGCTAAGTGCGTACGACATCCAGTATGAGCCAATGACAACTATCAAATCTCAAGCATTGGCTGACTTTGTGGCTGATCTAAGTAGTGATTCACAGAAGGAGGCCGACATGGAGGTTCAATAGTTGGAAGAAACCAAGGATCCTTGGATCTTATTCATGGATGGGGCAACCAACCTTAGAGGCACATGTCTAGGTATTCTACTGAAATCGCCACAGGGGGACTTAATACCCCAGTCTATAGCCTGTGAGTTTCAAGCTAAAAATAATGAAGTTGAATACGAAGCTTTAATCGCAGGTTTGAAATTAGCTAAACACATTAGGATAAGGTATCTTCAGGTGTATATAGATTCATTTTTAATAACTAACCACATGCAGTTAAAGGAGAAAAACTAATCAAATATTTAGACATTATGAAAAAACAGTCAAAGTTCTTCGAAAATTTTAGTATTATACACGTACCAAGAGAAGAAAATGCTGGGGCAGATGCCTTAGAAAATCTAGCTTCATTCTTGAAGATCCTAGAAGATACAAAGATCGCAATCATCCATATACTCTCACCAGCAATAGGATAACAATAAATTTTGGAGATAACCACTAACAAATAGATTGTGATTTGGGATCCATTATCTTCAAATAATCAAGGATCTTGGATCCTCCCGATCAAGAAATTCATTCAAGATGGAGAGATTCTCGCCACAGAAAATCCTAAAACCTTCAAACTTACGGTATAACAATACATATTATTACATGATATTTTGTATAAGAAATCTCTTGCATGTTCATACTTGTGGTGTATTGAGGATCTTGAAATCCAAGAGGTGCTCAAGGACTTTAACAAAGGTGATTGTGGTAATCACACTGTAGGTAAAGCCCTATTCTCCAAGATTCTAAGAACATGAAACTTCTGGCCAACGATGAAGAGAGATGCCATGGAGTCCTTAAAGAAGTATGATTCCTATCAAAGACACGGTAACATTTTGCACCAGCCAGTAGAGCCTATGTATCCTATATCCTCATAATGGCCTTTCATGAAGTGGAGCATGTATATTGTGGGTAAGCTACCACAAGCACCAGGAGGAAAAGTATTCATGCTTGCCATGAGTGATTACTTCTCGAAACGGATAGAAGCAGAAGCTTTTGTACAACTCCATGCAAAAGAGGTGATATCCTTCATTAATAGAAACATTATTACTAGATTTGGTATTCTTTCATAAATTATTTGTGACAATGGTTTCCAGTTTATTGAGAAAAGAACCACTAACTTTTGTGACACTTAGGGAATAAAGATGATTACGTCTACTCCAGTGCATCCTCAAGCTAATGGCCAGACATAATCAAGTAACAAGATCATTATCAAAAATTTGAAGAAAAAGTTGGGATCCGAAAAGGGAAAGTGGGCTGAAGAGTTACCCTATGTTCTTTGGGCTGACAGAACAACACCCAAGAACACAACACGTCAAACACCCTTCTCATTGGTGTTTGGCTTAGAAGCTGTAATCCTTTCCCACTGCCAGAACATGCATCCGTGGTCCTCAGACCAATGAGGAAATTGTTATCCAAGATCTACATACGGTTGATGAACTCAGAGACCTAGCAAAGATCAGAATGACATCATATCAACAAAGGGTAGCTAGGGCATACAACAAAAATATCAGGATCAGGAGATTCCTAGAAGGAGATCTAGTTTTGAGGAAAGCTTTCCAAAATAAAACTAATCCCGCAGATGGAAGGCTAGCACCTAAGTGGGAAGGCCCCTATGTCAGGTACCCGATTTCAGCTGGATCTTACTCAAATCATGTCATAACTCACACAAATAAATGTGTCGACAAGGGAGTTAATGACGGGTTGCTATATTTAGAAAGACTACTGTTTATTAAAGGCGGAATCAATAATAAACATGATAGTTGCTATCAAAAATCAAAGGTAACTAACACACACAAGATTCACTCAAAAGATTTCCATTTATACAAAGTTCATCATACAAAAGGATAATCGATTTAGGGTTTCTTGATAGGAAAGTTATATCCGTACTATTCTAAGACAGCCGTCACACTCAATAATATTCTCTCTGAATTAATGAGTCTGTCTGCCTTAGGAGGTGTGCCCTAATTTATCCCTTTTATAGGCCTGACACCTCCTTTACAGCTGTCATTCCTTCTAGAAACCCTAAATGATAATACATATTCAATATTACATATTCAGAATTATTCTATGTGTAAAACAAGTCTTCCGGGTAGGCTTTGCAACAATATTCATTTTCCGAGTAGGCTGTGTGCTCTGCCATCCTTCAGAACTTGGTAACATAGAAGTGTGTCCGGGATCAGTTTCCGGGTAGACTTTACTTGAAGTGTATTTTACCAAGTAAAATACTCACCGGGTAGACTTCAATCTTCTTGACTTTGCCAGACTTTGCCCGACAAACCCTTACGAGCAACCTTGTTCTTCAATAGTCCCTTTCAACTCTTTACTACAAAATAACTTATTAGCAAAGTGTGCTCGGCAGCACTGTTCCTTGCTTGAGTTGAACCTTGCCCGATGTTACTCAAAGATATTCCATTAAATCATCAAGCCTACTTGGACCACGGTATTATTAACGAATACCTTGTTCGGTCTTCCAATCACTTGGATTCAGAGCTTGGTTAGCCAAAACTTACTCGGAAGAAAACCTTACTTAGCTATGAAGAACAGACTTGCTTGATATAGTGATCCTTGCCCGGATTGGCATAAATTAGTGAACCTTGCCCGGTAATACACTAATTTGCAAACCCTGCTCGGATATCCATTAAAGAAGACTTCTTGAAGATAACCTTGCCCGATAGAAAAAATATCATGCCCGACTAAGTAAAAGCTTGCTCGGAGGTCTAAGGTGTGCCCGGATCCATATTTAACGAATTCTGAGGAGGTTGAGAAGATTCCAATCTTCCATATATCTCACTTTGGTCAAATTTTTGACTCAACAATCTCCCCCTAGATTGAAACACCTCAGCTGACCCAAATCATTCTATGGTTACTTACACTTAGTCAAAATACACATCAAATTAAAATCAAATTACATATTCAACAAAACATGAACAAATTACATAGTCAGAATTCTGTTCGAAGACATTACATAACAAAGCCTAATCTAGGAATCTTGTCTCTTCCTTGCATTGTGGGCGGCTTGTCTTCTATTGACTATTACTGATGCAGCTCTCAGCCTAAAGATATCAAGGATTTGGTAGTGAGTGTGACTTTCTGGTATGACCAAATCCCTTATATCCATCAGATCTTCATCGTGCAAGTAATTCAAGTCTTCATCCTTCTTGATTATCCCCAGTACTCTTCCATCAGAGTTTCTCAGCAAGTAATGACCAACATCTTCTTTGTATTCAATCTCAGTTATGATGCCATTTCTTTGAACTGTGTAGTTAGGGCGTGTCATTCTTCTTTCTAGACTGATGCATGTGTTCATGTTTGACAATGGATTCCTGTCTCTGACATTCATCTTGTAGTACAGTTTAGCACTGCCCATTTTCTTTAACTTCTCTGTCCTTCTTGATCTGTGAAGCTGAATTGTTCTCCAGCTTCTCTTTTCTTTTAGGAATGGGAATCCCTTGTCAGCTTCATTTTTCATAATTTTTGACAAATCATTCATTTGTCTTCCAGCCATCTTGTTTCTATTTCTATAGTCATACAAATTGAGTGTGGCCATTCTTTCTAGTTGTTCTTGAGTGTATTCATAAAAGTCACCTCTCACAACTAAGTCTCTCAGTTTTCTAGCTTTCCATAACCACTCTCAGACATTCAGATACAGAATCATAGTAGAGTTCTCTTGGAAGATCCACATTTGATTGTGGTCTTGTTGTTCTTTGGGGTTCAGATCTACTTGATTCACCTCTCCACCTTGTGGATGTCTTCTTGAAATTGGAGGCCTGAATGGAATAGACTTCTTGGGTTTTCCAGGCTTCAAGTTGAAGGTGTTGATGTAGATTGCCTTTACCATTTTAGGTGGAAGGTTGGCAAGATCAACAAGATTGTGTCCAGCTTGTTCATTAAGAGTCCTCAGCTTTTTTGCTAACCCAGGACTGTTTGACAGTCCTGCAGGTATAAACCTTCCATCAACAAAGTTTCTAGGGTTATCACCTTCCATTAGAGCTTTTTCCCAATCAGCCTTTTGAATATAGAAAAGATCTTTCAAGTCTTGCTTTTCCAAGACATTAAAAGAGGCTTCATCCATTCCCCTCTGATTTATCATTATGTCTCTCAAAATGTTGATCATCTCTTCATTCTCCCAAGGAACAATAGGTTCATCTTCAGGTTCAGGTTTGACTTCTTGTGGGGTAGGGATTTCAACCGATCTAACTTGTTCTTTCAATTTCTCCCTCAAATTTTGAATTTTTCTTTTCTTTTCATGAGGTTGATCAAATGGTTCAAACTGCTTACTGGAGATATTAGATTGTAACCTCTTCAACTTTTCTTTTCTTTTGAGTTTATTGTACTGGTCCAACACTGCTTCCCTTGATAGATTGTCAACTATATCAGGCTTCAATCCCCTTTCCAAAAGGTATCCAGACATACCTCCAAACTTATTTTTCAAAGTTTCCATCTTTTCAATCTTCTCATTCTCCTTGACACATTTTTCTATCACTTTTTCTTTTTCACTATTATAAGATCTTGAAGTTTGTCAAATTTGAAGTGTGTCAGATCTTTTTCTGAATAACCATGCCTTCTAAGATATGCTCTGTATTTCTGATCATCTTTGTTCTTTTGTTGCATAGCCCTTTTGATCTTGTTATTTTCTTCTTCAAGTCTCTTATTCAGTTCATCATCATTCATTTGAGCAATACCCTCAAATTTCACACCAAGTGCCTTTAACTTCATAATCAAAGGATTCTTCATTTTGGCATCAAGTAAACCCTACTCAATTTTATCCCTCTGTTCATCAGTCATTGTTACATGTGGGACTCAACATTAGCAGTCTTAGCACTTTTTCCTTGATCATCTTTGTCATCATCATCATCATCAGATTCATCAGACTCATCCTCCTCCACAGTTGAGTCATTTACTGCATCTATCTTGGGCTCATCAGAAGGTGGATGATCTGGGTTTGGTTCACTTCTAATAGGGCACATCAGGAACACGTTGAACCTTTTCTCCTGGTTGCAAGGTTTGCAATGGGACTGCCCTGATTGGGCTTGCATCATCATCAGGAGTTTGTAGAAAATATTTGTCTTATCATCCCACTTGCCTTTCTTTGCAGATCTTTCTTCTTCAGACTGCACATTTATCCTCTTTCTTCTCATGTAAATCTTAGCAAATCTGTTGAATTTCTCAGCAAATTGTTCATACAGATTAGAAAGTCTTTCTTTCTTTTGATGAATTGTTTCTGATTTTTGAGGTTGAGTCACATTTACCCTTTTAGACCAGCTGTCAGTTGGGTTTTTCTTTAGATCTTCTTTCACTTGCTCAGCCCATATCTTGGCAGCCATTGAAGCAATGGACTCACCAATCTCTTCTTCAACCATCATTTCAGTGTTTAGATTGGTCGGTTCAGCAGTTTCTGTTGACTTATCTTCTGGTTGACTTTGGGATTGAAACATGCTAACCACCATAGCTAAAGAGTTGTCTGCTTCCTCAACTCTTTTCAACTTAATCAAAGCTTCAATCACATCTTGATCAGCCACTTCTTCATTAATTTCTTCAGCAATTTTGGCTTAATTGATCAAGGCTTCCTGCTCTGCCAACTCTACAGGATCCATTGTTTGGGCCAGTATTTCTCTGTCCCTTGTTTCTCTGATAATGTTTTCATGTTCTCTCCTGGCAGTAGCAGCAGCTTCAGCATCATCTTTAAACAGAATATCTTTTTCTGGATAAGCTTTAACAGGCTCTTCTTCTGTAACCTTTTCTTTACCTTTATCCATCCTTTTCTTTCACTTCTTCCTCATCATCATTTTGTCTATAATCATCAATCTCCTTCTCAAGTGCTTCTAATTCATGGTCATACTCTACCCTCTTGGAGCTTTCAGGTTGTTCAGTTTGAGTGATAGGCTCCTCAGTAGCAGTACTTTTCTGAATGATTTCACCAGTCTGAGTTTCAGTTAACACATTAGTGACCACATCAGTGGTAGCCACTATCTCTTCATCATTAATCCTTTCAATCTCATCCACTGTCTCCTCTACATTCTTAGCTTCACTCCAAACAACATTCATTATTTCATCATTTACATCATAGTTCTGTTCTCCAACATCTGATTTATCAACTTCATACTCATCATCCTCCAATCTCCTTACCTCACTATCCTCCTCCTCATCAACATATGCACTCAAAATCAATTTCAAACCATCTACAGTCTCATCACCTGTAACTTTCTCCTTCTCAGTGTCAACATTCACCATGGAGTCAGTTGGCATATTAACATTCTTCCCCTGTTTTGGGGCAGCTGAGGTCTTCTCAACCTCTTGCTCCAGGGCTTGAATTCTCATTTCAGCTCGAGCCAAATTATCCAACAACATAACTTGTCCATGGTGACCTCCTCATTCCTCTTTCTCAATTCATCATTCTCTTTCAACAAGTTCAAATTTCTTTGGAATAAGTCTGTGTCAGTAGGTGGGGTTGTAGGTGGTGATGTAGAGAAGGGTTCATATTCAGGTTGTTCTTGGGTTGTGGTTTGAGGTTTGAAAATGGATTGTGGTGGTGATTGTGTATAATGTGGGCTTGGAATAAATGGATCTGAGTGAATTGGGCTAGTGGTTGGTGGTGTTTGTGGTGTTGGGGATATATAAGTTGATGTTTCAGGCTGGCTCATGGTTAATGTTTGGGGTGGGGATTGAGTGGTTTGGTGTGGTGGAGTTTGTGGTTGTGATGGTATAATGGGTTGGTCAATGGGTGGTGGTGATTGTGGTGGTGTTGGAATAGGTTGTTCTGGTTCCTCAGGTTGCTCCCCCTGATCAAGTGCACCTACATCCATGGCTACTCCAGCCCCTCCTTCATGTCCATCATCATCATTATCATCTTCATCATTCAACTCATCAATCTCCTCATCCTCCTCTGACCTCAGCTCAGGAACATGCATTATCTCCAAATCATGGTTCAACAACCATGGTAAAATCTCAAAAGGAATGTTGGAATTAAATCTGTTGGCAGCACCCGGATTTGCAATTCTTCTATATGTGTCGGGATTTCGCAGCAGATGTGTAATGCAAAGCGTGGGTAAGTCTTGTAATTCCCTGTTGAAAATTATCTGTAAGAATCTGGGGTATTGCAGGAATCTATCCACCTCTGCCTTCTTCAAATTTGCTACCAATCCTTCAAAGATCATCTTGGAGAAATTGAATGGTAGGTCATAGATAATACCAATAGTGGCATTTGCCAGATCACGACTCATCAGAGTCCATGATCCTTTTCGTGGAGCAAATCTGTTGGTACATGTTTGTCAGTAGTTCATAGTCTAGTATTTGTTATCGAGTCTGTAATATAGTTAATGGTTTGTTTATGGTTTGTTTTGTAAACTAGCGAAGTTATCAGCAAGTTCGCCATGGCGAACTTGCTGATCTAGCGAGGTTACTGACAACTTCGCCAGTGGCGAAGTTGTCGTGTTTAAATAGAACGTTTCAGCAGAGAACGTGGGTTAGGGTTTTGGTTTTACGTTTTGTTTCGTTTTGTTCTCTGTAACAGTGACCTACTGTCACGGGTTTGGTTATTCAATATAACGTGTTTACCTTATAGCTCGTGTTCATTGTTCGTGTATTCAATCTATACAATATCTACGCTCGTATCTATATACGCAGGGATTCCGCACCTGCGTTGTTAGAGATTTCCCGTATACGATCCACGTCCGGAACCTACAATTGGTATCAGAGCCATCGGCTCGATTGTGAGGTTCGGGATTTCACGCGGGTGTAGATTTCGTTTAATTTCGGGTGTTACCGGGACGAGTTTTTGGTGTGTTTAATCATTCAAGCTACCTACCAGTGTGTTTAAGCCTTTAAACCTTCAAAATTCTCGTTAAAATCCGAGTTTCAGATCTGAACTGTTCTTCGTGTTCATCGGGCGAAGTTACCGTTCATCGGGCGAAGTTGCTGAATTCAGGCGAAGTTGCCGTCACTGGAGATTAGGGTTTCGGCGAAGATATAAGGATTAGCGAAGTTAACCACAACTTCGCTTACCTCATAAGTTCGCCACAGCGAAGTTATCCGTAACTTCGCTTACCACCCAACTTCGCTTACCACCCAACTTCGCTTACATCCTAAGTTCGCCCATTTTAAGCGAAGTTATTTTTAACTTCGCCAAGCCAAGCGAATTTAAGATCCAGCGAAGTTCTTGTTCAGCGAAGTTAACTTCCAGCGAAGTTATTCTTAACTTCGCCATCTGAGCTGTTTTAATATTTTTTTTGTGTTTTTCAGGTTTTTCAGGTTTTCGCAAGGATGTCCGCGATTAACATCTCAGATTTAGTCAAGATGGAGGTAGAGGCGGGGGTCAGCCACTAAGGCCCCGAGGTTGATGAAGGGAACGGACTTCGTGGCATGGAAGGACAGGTTCATCCAGTATATCAAATATCAGGACGCCAAGATGTGGGTGTGCATGCAGGATGGATATGTACCTCCAACCATGCAATACGAAGGACGTGATGTGGTGAAGAAGTACAGTAAGATGGATGACG